>NC_143198.1:2895000-3202500 GCF_051530095.1 Phoenix dactylifera
AAACGGATGACAACCCATCTCCCTTATCAATGTGGGTGTCTTTTTTTCCTTTCCATGCTTTAAAACAAGTAGGAACAACAGTTCTTGGCGCATATCTTTACCGTGAGTCCTTGTCTTTTTGACTTGCTGGCCTTGGGAAGCGTATCCCTTCATGAGAGTACTTGCCTTCCCTACTCTGTACTCTCTTCACAAACCCAGGTCATGTCTAAATGCATCTAATTGATATATAGGATTAACATATTTCTAGAATGACAAGGTATGTATGCTGCATGAATGACCATATCCATCTTACAGTAAACAAGAATTATATGGTGAAATTCACCCTAGATTCAGTGCTGTACTGCTGCTGTATTAAGATTTGCTAGCTGTGGTGATATTAGCTTGATCTGATTAGAATTATGGAAAATCTGATGGGGATATGGGTTGTGTTTGGTGGGATATGATTGAATGTGGTCTACTATCTTCCATTTTTAAATGTTGAGGAAAGATATGGTTTTATAGTCTTCGATTCATGATCGCATCTTCTAAACGTAGACAATATACAGAGCATAATGGTTTGTTTTCTGTCATTATATCTTCCCATCTTCACCATGCCTCCATTCTCAAACCTAATGTTGGTGTGCTGATTCTACCGCTTCGTGGGGTCATATATTGAGGCAAGTAAATATTGGGCTGAGCTCAGATCTTGTCTAGTTCTTTAGGCCAGAGTGCAGTTCATTTATCCAAGTTAGGCATGTCGGCCTAAGTTAATAAACCTATGTGACATCCTTTTTATTAGTCAATGTTGAGCTTTGACAGTCTCTCCCATCCAATCTTGTGATGCCCTCATCACAATTAGCTCCTCCTCGAGAGAGGAAGAGCCACCCATGGTCTAAGTCATGCTCGACCCCTGCATCTTTTAGCAAGAAGCCCACATAGCTAATAAAAGTTTTGACGCACAATGTGCCTAGCTCTTATACTACTTGTCACAGACTTATAGTCCAAAAACTTGAGCTATCGGGGGAGAAGGACTGGATCAAGCTAATAACCCAATATGGTTGGCACCTTTTTTATTAGTCAGTGTGGGACATTGACACTAAACACCCTCTTGGTCACCAGAATAGAGTGGACTGAATGGACTAGATTGTTCGAAAAGTCGCCGAGATGGGCCATCTACAACCATAGACAACCAGAATATTGTGGGCCTAGTGAAGTGGATCTCTCAGCCAATAATTAAGCTTTCTTCCAGTCTTGCATTTAGATCTAGCTATCATAATCTTACAAGAATATTATGCAGCAGTGCAATGTGGACATTGCTTTCAGAAGCAAGCCTGATCTCTGCTAAAGCCACCTGGTTCTAGATCTTACTGACCTGATGGGCCACTGATGGTCTGATCATCCTATCCTTTTTGCACCAAAGGATTCTCGTATGTATATAGATATGTATGTCTCTGTGTGTGTGTGGACCTTTCAGATTGCTTAATCATAGCAAATACAAAATTAGAACTCCTTTACTACTTTGCATTTTGCTCATTACTGACTCTTATTTCAAAATCTTGGTAATAAGCAATTATCCTACATAATTAGGCAAATAATGAATATATAGACATGAAATAACACCAAGATTCTCTTGATTTGGAGGATAGATATGCATTAGATTCGACCCCTTTAGAGATAAAGGAGCTGTGGACATCATTTACCTATGGAAATTATTTTTGGCGCATCTAGGAATAATTGCATCTATATGCTGACTAGATACACCCCTAGTGCTCATGAACATCTGGACTTGACCATATCTAGACATCAGCTAAATCATATTCTTTAACTACATATACATGCATGCATCATGCATGTTAATAACACATCGCATTTTGTCGAAACAATCTTCATCCTACCATTTTTCGACATATTTTTCCTTGTCTATAACATATGATTTCCTAATGTTCAAATGGACCATCCTAATGTTCATTCTTTTGAACTAAAGGTTTTTCGTCTTTGGAACAGCAGAACTTATTGATTACATATGTATGCAAAATTGGAAACTCCTTCATTGCCCTACATTTCGTTTTTTTTCTGAACACCGTAGTTATTTGCCACAACACATGCTGGAATCCGAGAATCCTTGCTTGAAGAGAAGGGTGCCAACTACCTACGTGAGAGAGAAATCATTCCAAAACCCTCTCCATTTGCATGCTTTGCATGTATTTGATAAAATAATATGTCATTAAAGAAGCTTTTAGGGCTCATTTATGTGTAGATGGCTTTCGCATGTCGAAAATAATCACCATGATGCCAAGATAATACATCTAGATTGCAATAGATGCTGTCGGGGTGCGATCGAAATCAAGCAATCCCCCTGAATTGCACCCCTTCTAATTGTGACATACAAGATGAGGGCATGATTCATGAGAGGTAATGGATGACCCTTCATGCTCCCTAGTGCTCATTAATGTCAAAATGCATTTGCGTATGACTTTCTCCAGTGACATGTGCATGTATTAATGTGACATACTTGAAATTGATTACGTAGGCCAGATACCCAGAGATGCATCATCTAAGATTTAAACCAAGAATCTCTTTTGCTAAGCAGGGAGTGTATCATCAGTCTGTCAGGTCCCAATTAACAATTGCACATGCATTTACATAATGCACTCTAATTAGTTAAAAAAAACTTCTCCGCCAACTTAATCTCCTAGACTATTTGCATGTAATTATCCTTGCAAATCTGTACCAAATCATTGTGTCATGTCCATAGCATATGGAAAAGTCATGGAACTATTTGTGGCATCCATTGTTACTGCCCATGCTATCCATGCTCACCAAATTATCATCCTGCGATAGCTATTAGGTAAATTATAGAGACACTTCTTCAACTTTTTGCGATTTGCACTCATACTCCAAAATTTTTAATTTTTTTTAGTTAGACCTCAAAAGTTATGAATTGGTTGCAATATGCTCCGGCCATCCACTAGAGTTCTAACATTGTTTATGTGAGAAATTACTAATTTACTCTCTTGTGTTAAAATGTGATTTAGGAGAAAAACTGCCGAACACCCCACTAATCCTTAGTTCATACCTACCATCTTTTCTTTCTCTATTCTGTCCAGGCTTCGAAGCTATCCCTCACCTTTCCTGCTCCATTTTGACCGGGCATCCAACGCACAATCCTCTCCATCCGACTAAACCCTCTTCCATCTCCGTTCGCTCTTATTTCCTTCACCTCGTCCATTTCGACGTCGGCCCTCCCATCCCCCCTCCAACTGCTACCCTCCTTCCACTCTTTCCATTTGTACAAACGAGGTAGAAGTCGTACCCTATTGGTGTATCAGTATGCTCAAGTCAGAGGCTATCCCCTGAACCATCAAATAGATAAGTGGATTCTAGGGTTATGTGTATTTTTATTTGAATATTGCTAAGTGTGTCATTTAGTTAGATTGAATATATAATGATATAAAAAATTTGAACCCTGTCTTCAAAGTTATTATCCATTCTTATTCAAAGGGCGGCAGAAAAGTCCTATCTTTGTCGCACTCTTTTAACAAATAAGAACCTGCAGGGACCACAATCTCTACAACATAATATTACCTCCATCCTTTGGAATGTCAGAGGTCCATAAGGTGGGACTATGCCTCAAAAGTTGCATAATCTAGATAGTATCTTTCTAAGATTTCTTAGCCAATGTGCTGTTAGTTTAAGTAACATCAATCTACAGTGCTATATGGTACCACACAATAAGTTAACTTTTGCTTAAACATACCCCTCGGTTGAGTTCATAATTTCATAACGACATGATTGGGGACCATATGATTGTTTATGTTAGACTTTATGGCTTTATCACCACATGACCACATAGTTTCCATGTCTATTAACATTGTTTTTCTATGAATATAGCATGGCTTTAAGCTTTTCACTTTGGAGATCCACCATGGGGGTTCCTTTCATTTCGCCCCCATGATGCAGCATGTGGGTGGGTCTATTAGTTACTACAATAATTAGACAAGCAGATGATGAGTTGATTGGTAGGGAAGCTGAGTTATCTAATAGCGATGAGGTTAGAAGCTTAGGTAGCTCTTCAAAAGAAGAAGCTTTAGAGCATTCTCGGTTTCTAAAGTTCAATGAGGAAACCAATTTTGGCAGGCCTATTCAATTGAAGATAAACATGTTTTTTTCTTCAATGCATTTGTTTAGAAAGGCATTGGGGCAATATTCAATACAGGAGGGCTTTGACTATGTTTAGAAACATAATGAGAGGGCTAGAGTCACTGCAGTGTGTAAGAAGAACTGTAGATGGAGAATTCATGCCTCTTCCCTTCATAGGGTAGAGATATACTAAATTAAGAAATTTGATTCTACTCAAATTTGAGCTGGTTAGTACCCTTAAATATCAGCTTTAGCAGCTGAAATGTGATTTTATTATATGAAAAGCTTTATAAATATGACATAGCTAGCACTAGATGTCAAAAATTTTCATCCACTACATTCTTAGGTTATTATACACATACCCTAAAAATTTACAATAGTAACATACAGACCCTAAAAGTTTACAATAGTAACATACATACCCTAAAAGTTTACTGTAGTAACACTAATTAGACCCCAAAAGTTTATAATAGTAATACTTAATCCCTCCAAAAGTTTATTGCATATATATTTGAACTTCAAAAGCAACCTGAACTTGCTAGTGTTTCCATGATATTAGAAAAGTTATGACACGTCATTCTTATCTTTAGATATGAGAGATAACAACGTACTTAGTCCCAAAAGCAAACATTCCCATTCATTGTATTATTAAAATATTAGAAATAGACCCTATAAGTTTACAATAATAACACTTGGATCCCGAAACTTTCAAAAAACTACACACGGCCCTTCTCCTGACTGCTACATTTACAGCTACTTATCTGGTAAATCCTTCATATTAACCATCTCATTTTGAACCCTCTCATTTTGAACCAAATTATTGGATGAGGAAAGTAGCATCACCCTTTCAACTGATCTTGGGCCTTCTTTAACACTAAGGCCGGGGTGGGCCAACATGTCATAGAGCTAATAATGGGCCCGGCCTCAGGTCTTAGTTGGGCTTCGGTTGGGACGAGGAAAGTCCCGTACAAATAGAAGCGAAACCGAACCACGGGAAAAAAAAAAAAAAAAATTCCCTCGCTCCCCATCTTCCTCTCGGCGAATGCGGTTCTGATGGATTGCAAAGTTCCGCAGGCGCACCAGAACGGCCACCACCTCTACCGCTCTACGGCGGGCCGCCGCCGCGCACCACCCCCAACTCTACGTCGGCCCCTCCTACTCCTTCCTCCCAAACCCTAATCTTAACCCTAAACCGATCCTCGCGCACGATAATTCCGCCTCCTCCGTCGATCCTGGGGCCTTCCGGGTGCCGCGCGGGGACCCTTCTGCTGCGCACGGCGACGGCTACGATGGCTACCTTGCCCATCCTACCCCTATATCCAAGCGGCTTTGGCGGCGGCGGCGCCTGGTGTGGATTCGACGTCTTACTATTTATGGGGACGGAAGAGGGGAGGCACAGGGCTTTTCGGTTCGCCATTATGGAGCTGTGAGTGCATTCCTTTCTCTTCTCTTTATATTGTTATAGCTCCATGCTTTCTTTCTCCGTTCACCATTTTCCCACCTTATTTCTAATTATCTTTGTGAATGGGGTTTTCATGATTTATCTTTTTGCTTCAACATTACAATGGGCAGCCCATTACCGACATTTTCTACAAGAAAAGGGAAAAGAGAAAAAACGAAAGGAAAAGAAAAGAAACATCCGTCATGTTGCACATGGTCAATCCACAACTGTGATGATGTTTGCCATGGTATATTGTACCATACCGAACGGTACCAGGGCATGCCTTATTGGTACCGCTATCAGTATCAATGGCATACCGATATTCGGTACGTCAGACGTACCGTATAGCATACCATATTGACACTCGGTACGTCAGACGTACCGCCTATCGTATCGTACCGACACTATGATAGTGTGGCACCGATACGAAGTTCGATACCGATACGGCAAACCTTACTTGCTACTCAATTGATATGATAGGGTTAGCTGAACTAGTACTGGGATCTGTGCCTGTCGGCTAGCGGAACTAATATCGGGATCTATGCAGTTTGGTACGAGGGGAACCAGTTCACCCTCGTTCGATAGACCAGCTCTTTGATATATTAAAAGAACGGAGACAAAAGGGGCCAAATTGGTTTAAACCAGTGCGAACCGAGTGATTTGCACCGGTTCCAAACTGGGCAGTTTAGAGCAGCTCAAAACACTTTAGGGGGTTTCAAAAATTAGGGCCGAACCGACGTGGTTCCGTACCAGTTCAATTTGGTATGGGGTGAATTGGGCGGTTCGGCCCGATTCGGCGTACCTTGGTCCTAACTATTCTAGTCTAGACTCCAAAGATTCCTCTGCAGTGAATTTTACTCCAATTCAAAGAGTTGACATCTGGATGTGAGCTGTTTATCTAGCACTCATACAAATATACAATGGTAAATCATATGATACCCTTAAACCAGAAGTCATAAGTCATGTTTTTTACCCTCCTCATAACACCTCCTTTCGGATTTGATTTGTGATGCTTTTCAAAAATACAAAAAGAGAGTATAATGCGCCTTAGAGTTGGATATGCAGGTCTGTTTTTTTATCACTTTTTTTTATAAGAAAAAATGACTATGAGAATGAGAATAGCATCTATTTTGATGTCTCATTTTAAGGGGTGATTAGATGCAAGTTGCTTTTTGAAACTTTGTGTTGTTGGAAGAAAATCTTTATCTTTAAATTTTTGAATCTACATATGACAACCACGTATTTTAGGCTCAAGACTTCCTATAGCATTCAGATTGTTCTCTTTTTTCACTTTTTCTTGGATGAGTTTTGCAATTTAATATCTTTGTTCCCAATTGTTCTCTTCAAAGTCGAAGCACTTGGTGCAGCCTGCAAATATTTGGTATTATTGGTGATGTTCATCAACATTAATGTGATGAGTGATAGGCCATGATTTCAAGGTTTTATAGTTACCCAATAAGATTTATTGTCTCATGCACCTTTAGGCTGCAGATTTCTTTTGAAAAAGTTCTTCTGTTGTCCATGCAGAAGCTGTCATAAATGATAATTTTTTGAAATACATAGCTTCTGCCCTAACTACTCTTCATTGTTCAGTTGTATAGTATCCTTTAGTTTTAGTTAATCAAAGGATTGAAACTCTTTTTCTCCCTTCACCATTAAGGAGGATTTGAGAGTGATCTAAAAATCCTGGTATGTATTTAGTCTCCAAGTTGCCTAGATTTTCTAGTCTGAGGTCGAACTTAGTTACTGCTGAATCAGCAAATCTGCTGTTATATCATCTAAAAGCAGACCTTGCTTTCTGTAGCAGCTACACAAAATGCATGAATGGACACTGGTCTGATTTAGTCAGTTCTGGATATGACACTAATAGATTTTAAATATTCCTGTTGGATCCTACTGTTGATATAACCAGTATTTATGCTCCACACAATGTGTGATACATATGTTGCTATCCTCAATTGTCTCAACTTGTTACTTTACATTCATAGGTTCCTTCTCTTCCATCTGTAAAGAGGTCTTCTTTTGTTGATCAATTAAAGCTGCACCATTTCATTTTAAGAAACTCAAGAACATGCAGAACAGTTATGCTAGTTGTGTTATATTGTCTGGATATGGCACCAGTAGGTTTTAAGAAATTTCAGTCTAGTGCTGGGCTAGTGATTATGTTTTTGATGAAATCATTAACTACATATTCTCGATTGTCAAATTCTTATGAACAATGATCTCCTTGTCTTCCATCTACTTGATTTTTCTGAAGACTAAATAAACAGTGTTGCATCATTTCATATTTCGATAAGCTGTATCATACCTGCTGTATTACAGTTATAAAAATTTTGCTACTTATCATAGTGATTGCCCATACTATTTTAATCTACAAATTTGTGAAATTACCATGTCATTGTTAAACTTATTAATTTATATGCTGTTCATGGCATAATTTGCTGTTTCTCAAGTGGAACATACTTGTTATTCACGGGCTGTATGTGTTTATGAGTCTTACTAATACATAAGTGATTTACGTTTCTTCTTTTACTTATTTTATTTTATTTTTCATTCACTTCATCCGTCTTCTTGAATGCTTGTGTTCAGCCTAGGTGCACCAGGACTTTACCAACCATGTGCTTGTGTTCATATCTGCTGTATGATCTTTGTCAATGTGGAGATTTGATAGTTGATCGGTGCATATGTGACTCAAAATTGTTATCAGGTGTGCACATGTATGTGCGCGCGCGTGCACATCTTGTTGGCATAGAAACCCTTTTCCTTTTCCTGGTTATTTGTTTATTTCGTAAAACATTTTGGGAAAAAATCATTACATGTCGAGTGAAAGATTATTAGTTTAGTCAGACATTCGGATATGCTGTCTCTTATTGTATATTGGAGATGCCACTGAGTTTCTAGAAAGCAAAAAGCTTAGGGGTTACATATCAGTACTTATGTGCCGTTCACGACCATTAAATTTGCACCATGTGCTACATTCAAGTTACATGTGTGGGAAATGATTCATCAGATTGTAACTTGTCAGGTGAGGAAGGCTGTTAGTACCAAGAAAACCTTTGAAAACTTGGATACAAAGAAGCAGAAGCTTATTCTGGGAGGTGTAGCTGCTGATTCTGCAGTAGTTTGCATGGTGTGCAACGTTGTCTGCAATAGTAAAAGGGTTTTGCTTCACTTCTTGTAGGAGAAAAGCATGCCATAAGATAAAACAGATGCTTATCATTGACCCTGACCATGATTGTTATTTTACATGCCTTTTGTGTATTTGTGTCTTCAAGAATGCATCCTGAATTTTGAGGAGGCTTGAGGGGGGTTTCAATATACTCATTTGAATTGATGAGTGAATAGAATGTTATAGGATTTACCTTCTCATCTCTGGCACTTGCTATCCATGTCAATTCTATACTTAATGCAGTTTCTGCTGTGGTTCTATATCTTATATTTATATTATGCTGATATAAATGTCTGGCGATGTGGGCATTTGTTGGTGTATTCATCCTCATCTCTGTTATGTACTGAATCAGCCGCCACCTGCCTATGTTCATGAACTGATATATGTTATGCAATTATTTATGTATAAATGTGGCTTAAGATCGATGAAACAAAACTGCAAATTGTCTTATGTTCAGCTGTTTTTGATAAGCTAAACATGTTAAAGGAATATGTGGATATGATACAGAACTCGTTAATTCTATGTTTAATTGGCATAGGGTGTAAAATATAGGGAATCTGCTTCGTGTAGAAATCTGTATTAGCTCAATGGAAGTCTTTTTGTAAGAATATAATATTTAGACAGATTATCTATGAATGGTATTCAGAATACATATGAACTGGGTTTTCCCTAGAATCCTTATCGGCTTTCAGTTGAGTTGTTTTGGTAACTAAACCCAGGTCCATGGCTTAAGTAGCAGGTAATGGTATTTTGTGACAGTATTAAAAGCAAAAAACATGAGTCAATATAGATGCCTTCCTCACTAGTAATAAATTTATCTCTCTGTTGGAAGAGTTTACTATTATCTCCAGCATTGACGCTTGTATACATATGTGATTGTTCTTTCATATAATTGTTTTCGACATGTGCATGGTCCCATGTGTAAATATTTTCATGTCTTTGTATGCGTGTATGTCTGTATGTATCAAATAATCATTATCAGCAATTAACTATGCTTTTTCTTCCTGCAACTTGAGCTTTGATGTTACCTTTTCTTTTGATGTATGCCTCTATGCATATAATTGTATGTATATGTAGAAACATGACTACTGTGTGAACTTTTTATATCCATATCACATTTTTATTTAGTTTATAATGTTTAAATGCATATATATCGCATTCAACGTTAGTATTACATTAGTCGTTTACAGTGTCGGTGGTAGTACCATGGTAGCCATTTCCATGTTTCAAAGTGATCCATTTTGTTCTGTCTTATATAAGCTATTGTTCCTTTTGAGTTGATTTTAATGAATTTCTTCTTGCAGGCCCTAGGAAGAAGTTCTGATGGGCAGGCCCCAGCAGTCTCCAACCTTGTGAAACCCAAGAACTGGACCAACAAAGTAGCACAGCTGGCATCTAAAACTGGCGTAAGGAAGGGCTTGAAAAAAGACTCCCAAGGTCGTCCAATCTGTGTACTGTGAGGTTTGAAAGATTGATTGTAACAGCCAAGAAGTCCTCAACAGCCCCAAACTGGGCAAGAAACATAAAAGAAACTTGCAGAAGCTGCAGGAGTCAATCACACCAAAGCCCAGAAATGCTCCAGTGACGTCTGCTGGGAAGAAAACTCCAGCCACTGACAACATCAAGTTACAGATGCGCAAACAAAGAGAAAAGGCAGTCCCAGCATCCAAGCAGGATTTGGAAACAAAGAAAAGAGAGGTTTTGGAACAAGGGACATCTGCAGATTCGATTAGACCTTGCTCTCTTTGCAGTGTTGTTTGCAACAGTGAGAAAGTATTTGATTTACATGTTGCAGGGCAGAAACACCTTGCTATGGTGAAGAAACAGCTTGAGACAACTGTTAGCTAGGTGCAGTCTGGATGGTAAAGGAACACACTCAATTCTTGTGGAGTGTTTTTGTGCTTTAAATGATTTGTTACTCTAGGCCTTTGGGGTTGTGTGATCACATTCTGGCTATCATATATGGCAGACAAGTTGGATTCAGTTTCGACCATGCAATTGTGTATTCGTACTGGCAGCTTTAGTTTGGAAAACAATACTTGTACAGTTTTTGCCTGTTTGATTTTTCTAGTGGAGTCGATTGAAAACATGGTATGTGTAGGAATGTTGTCTCACATATTCTGCTTTTTCATTTTGCATGTTCAAAAACTTAGTTCTAAATTAGGCCCTACACTGTAGCATATGCTTTAAGATCTGGAATTCAGGTCTAGGATCATTGTAGTTCTAAATTAGGCTCCACACTGTAATATATGCTTTAAGATATGGAATTCAGATCTAAGATCATTGTACATTATTTGGTGCCTTACTTCTTGCATTTTTTTCCAGCTTATTTACATGTCTCCTGACTACAATAGACAGCAAAATGCACAAATTCACTATTTGCCTGTTTAAGGTTAGATCATTCCCCAGTATTAAAGAATTGTTTACTGCTTAACCAAAATCTGCTGCACACTTCTTCTTCTTTTTTTTTTTTTTGTGGTGGAAGCAACCTGGTGTGATATATGTGGTTGGGCAGTGAGTTGTGTGAAAAGAGTTGTTGGCAGGTCTGGTCGTTCTCATACAATTTTAGTGTGGTTTGCAGGATATGAAAATTATGCTAGCATTATCAACATCTCTGTCTTAATTTTGCTGTGCACTGTTCGCTGATTGGATTTGGAATAAATTTATAGTTGAAACTGGTAGCTAATATATCCTTCTCAACATGTCGGCCTTGATTAGATTTCAATTTAAAGTTGAATTTATAGTTTTGGTATCAACATCTCTGTCTTGTTGCGCTGTGTCTGTTTTAGGTGGTTTTATTATTATTATTATTACCTCCTTTTGAAATGCTAATGAGTCTAGACTTTGCTTCTCATGGAACCCTTCTGTAACAATGCCAATTGGATAGCTTTTCTTTTAAACTCGTCAACTGCTCGATCCTTATATTTCTTTACATACTATCGTGTGAGACCGTTAAATCAAAGAGTTCCGATTAAATGGTGTAGAAGATACGCCACAAACCTGACTAAAGAGAAAAGGGTTATGGATGCTGATTACTATAGTTTTATTTGCTCATCCTCATTTAACCATTTAATAGGACCCCTAAAGCTGTGACGCAAAATCGGTATCTGGCACATTGAAATCCTGGATTATGACAATTGCTTTCTTCTAAACTTGAAATTTAATGTGTTATCGATTTGTTTCTTCTCTTCGCTTCATCATCCTCCTTGTTACAGGGTTCATTCGAACCTGATAATGTTGATTGCATGCGCTACGATATGGTGCCTATTCAATCACACCTTTCTTATTGGGTATCCAATACTTGAACTTGTCACCTTGCAACAGGGCTGCAGGATTGGGTCTGCTTGGAACTTGCAGGTGCAAACTCTCAACTTCTATTTCTCTTCTCATTAACTAGGGATGAAGGTCAAACTAGTGTTTGCAACTCCTAGGCTGGGACAATACACACTGCATTCTATTATGAGGGTATTGCAGGTAATGTACACAATATTAGCCCTAATCTTGTGCAAGACCACACAACACACACTCTTAACCTTTGTTTGCAAGACCACCATAGTTTATCTGTTCATTTATCTTCATCTTGCTCTCCTGTAAGCTCTCATTTCTCCTTTCTTGTCCGCTATATATATGTCGCTTGCCCCATGAAAACTTGAAAGGATAATTTGCTGAAAGAATAATAATGTTCGCAATTCGGACCATAGAGGAATGCTATCCACTAGATATTTTAATGTACAATTATTTTTGTGCAATGATGTGGCACATGTGATTGAAAGCAACTTCCAGGGGAGTAGCTTTCATAAAATTTAATGCTATCTTCTTGAATTTGAAAACTACATCTTCCCATATCCATTCCTTCGGCTTTACTCCATCTTGAGGGCTAGTTTGGTCCGTGGAAAAAAATAAAAAAAATAAAAAAAAAATTTAATGGGTTGAATTTTTTTAAAAATAAAAAATAATATTTTTATGAAAATAAAATTTTTATATTTTATTGAATAAAATTATAAGAGACATAAGAAAGCCACTTTGGTTGAGAATTAATTTTTTTAAAAAAAAATACTTATAGATTATCAAAATTTATAAGTAAAATTTTTTAATAAAATATATTTTATATAATTAGTTTAACCAATCATATTTTAATGACCAACCAAGATACTTTTTCAGATATTATATTTATAGAAGTCATTTTTTAAAAAAGAATATTTTAGTAAAAAAACAAATTTACAAACCTAAGGAGTCCTCAATGATTTATTAGAAAATTTCTACCCATAAAAAATTATTTATGTCAGACACACGTCATAGCTACTATTAAATTAATAAAGGATAAAAGGAAGCAGAGTAAGGAAGCCATGTACTGGTATGAACGTCCCATACTTGGGCACTTTTTTGGGGCCACAGGGACCGAGTGACGTCCCATGCCGGATCTAGGTTGGACCACACCAACCGAGTAGCTGCTAGCTGGATTCCTTTTTACGTTAAGAATTAAAGAAAAAATAATGGAAGAGAAAAATCCCAAAATCCAAAAGCCTTGACCTTAGATCTCCTCTGTCTGAGAGGTCACCACGTGTCACACATACAGCCTTGTTGCACCTAACCCTTACAACGCAGCGTTCAGAGTCATCGATTCATCCGACAGAAAACAGAGAAAGCATTCTCCCCTCGAATTCAGCAGGTCAGGGAGAGTACAAACGTCATTATACCTTTCTAGCAACGTTCCCTGACCTCTTTTCTTGCTTTCCCACGAGATGATGATAACCCTAAAATTAGAGAAAATAGTGAGTGTACAAAGAAAAAAAAAAGTTAAGGTTTTGATACTTCCACATGAATACAATGAGGAGGTTACGAAACTGCTTAGTTTCTACATGAATATAGAGTTCTAGCAGGTGAAGGAGATTTGAATAAATTAACTACTATTACAAATGATCAGGACACTAAAAGACCAAAAAAAAAGGCCAAACGCTGCAGGAATAATTAATGTGGCATCAAAATCTGCCAAGTATTACAGGTCTAAAGCTAAAATCAATGCCTACACAAGCTGTAGCTCATACGAGCGTTATATATGAATCGCCATTCTGTCTATCCTGGCTCCGTGTGATGGTACGCCGGTGCTACATTAACATGAAAAACAAAGAAGCTCCATGCATGTACCTCCCGGGACATCGATGATCTTGTTATGCTTAGATTTCTTTATAAGAACCTGTGTGATTTATATTATGATGGAGAGAAGTCAATACACCTGCCATAAGATTGCACGAAAAATAATAAGCAAAAGACCTGATAGCAGTCAAATTATAGTGCTCTTACTACGACATTTATGCAGTGGTATATGTGTGGGTGTAATGACATTTCATTCATAAAATAAATAGTTTCTTTTGGTTGTTCTTTCTAAAATAAATAATAATGTGGATACGAAGAAGCATAAGAAAGATGACATATAGTTAGTAGATTTGCATAGGTATTCTAGATCGTAAAGGGCAAAAACAAAGAGAAGCAGAAGGTAAAGGAGATAGTAGTTTGTCGACCAAAATGAGAGGCGCATATATATGCCACTCTTTAACTAGTTGGAACCATGGACAGTGTCTCATAATTTCCACTCACCACATGCATGTACTCTTCACTATCATCATCACCAGCACCATGAAATTACCAATCATGGGTCATGCACCCTGGTTTCCCTTTTTTTTTAACTGCATGTATTGAAATGTATCAGTTATGTGTCACTCTCTGATTTGATTATTTAAGATAATGGATAATAATTTTTTTATGCACATAAATCCTCTTTCTTCTTTTATGATTTGAGCAAAATATTACATATATCTAACTTTAACTCTTGTGTGAATGCCGTTGCTGCATTGCCAAACTACAGCAACTGGCTGCAATGATGGTGAGTCCGACGGCAAGATACTGCAAAGGTCGTCCCTACTACTCTATATCTTAGTTCAAAAGGAATCAAAAACTTAAGAGAGGTTATAAGAGTCTTGCTATACCCAATTATTATCCTCATCTGTTTCTCATCCCAGGCGGCACCATGTCACCCAACAGTCCCTCATCGGTGGGAAGCGGCGAGGAAGTTCCTGCCGGCAGGGATGTTTGATGCTCTCCATGGAGGGTTTGTGGCAACTGCTGGCCTCCACCCACTGCAGGGTTCTGATGGAATTGCATTGCTTGTAGATAGAGCTGTGGAGATGCTAATGCTAGCCGTTCAGCAGAGGCAGCTGCACTGTGAACGTACGCACTGCCACGAGGGAAAGATACAGTGTGGTGGCAGTGCTGCCCTTCATACGTGGTGATCACAATGGTGGGATCTTCGGGGGATCGCTCCACTCGTTTCTTCACCATGCATTTGCTGTTAGTGCAGCGGTAGTAGCTCCTGCGAACGCAGCCAGAGAGTTAGAGTTGCACTGCTTCTCTTTTGCATTTCTCACAAACTGATAGTTTTACTTCTCAAGTGTACATCAGGTATCTTGTTGTTCTTTATACGTTTAGAGAAGTCTATAGTACAAAAGGATATCTCTTAAATGTTCATGGAAGAATAGCTCTCCAAGGAGGATAAAAGTTCAAAGCTAGTTTACAAAAAGTCCGAAAAGTAATAGCAGCAGCAGGAGCAGTAATGTAGAGATATGGAAAAGTTCAGCTAATGAAATAAAAGCAATTCTACGTTGACTTGGAAAAAACACTCAAAGAAGTTAGTTGGGTCTCTAGCGCCAATCACTTTGCTTCATTAAATTCCACACTTCACCATACCAATTCAAAGGGAGCAATCAGAATACCACCACGCGACTTTTTTGAGTGATATTTATGAGTTGCTTCATTAAATTCTCTCTCTGAGCGAAGACTTGATAAAGAATCATGGCCACAAGGAACGAAAACTGAAATTTGGCATAACATTTTGCAAGAAGATAGAACTGCTAATTTAAGATAAAAAGGTGTGGATTTTTTTTTAGAGGCATGTATCCATCCACTAATAATTCATAGAAGAAATATATATCAGAAATCATTCACATTTTGCATAAAAAATTACTTATATTCACAAGATGAAAAGAAAAAATCTATTTAGTGATTTAAAATAATAAAGTAGGAACATGCTTTTTCATTCGCATGACCAGTTTAGACAATAGAATTAGAAAGGAAAAGCATTTTCAACAGTCCAGAGAATCCAATGAATATGACAAATAAAAAAATTATTAAAAGATAGTAACCTTGGATATGGGCTGTTTTTGACCGTTTTCTGCCCATACTTTCTCCATCGGTAGCCATCTTCCAGATGATCAATCTCGCTCTTAGTCATAAATGCAAATCTGGGTTGACGGCTTCGCTTCTGCCCCTTCTTAGTACTTTTGTTCCTGCAGCCAGAATAGTAAAATGTGGTATGAATGCATGAACATATAAAATTCACATGTTAAACAAAATCTAAATGGATTAGCCGTGAGATGCACCCTAAATATTTAAACAGGTTGGCTCAGAGCAATTTTAACAAATGGAATATATTAGTAATCTTTTCGTAACAATGATGGAAGTTATTACAAAACACCAAAATCGAGCAGAAATGTTGTAACTATACCAAAATAATAAATAATAATAAAACCAAGAAATGAGGCAGGCATATGAATTGGCCTCAACTTGTATCTGAAGTAGTTCTTTCAACATCAGATCTTCCAGTGATATTTTTATCTGACAAATCCTTAGAAAGTAGCTCTTACAATGAAAATTAATACAATTAATATAGAGACAATAGAATGAAACGGTATCTAGTTCTGCTCAGAAACTTATAAACAAACTGATAGTTATTTTAGCTCGGGAGAGAAATAATTCCCTGAGAGAAGAAACAGAAAATTATAAGCGTTAAAATTACATCAGATGGTCAACAATAAACATATGACTAAAGTTTCAGAGGAAGGTTTAAAGAAAAATTCGTCCAGGAGATTGAACAAACAATTCAGATTGAATCTCCACATAAGTGCCCTAAAAGAAATTTGCATTTGTAAAATAATAAGAATTATTGTTATATAAACTAAAGAACATGACACATACAGATCAGTTTAATCAAAGTCAATGAGTAGAGCTATATATAATTCCAATATCAAGTAAGGTCATAATATTGAGTTTTCTGAGAATACTGGATATGCATTCACTGCATGAGAACATTGAACTACAGAAATTTCTTGTGGGATATGTATATAAATCATGAACACGCGGGATCGAAAAAATGAAGCACAAGTTATGCACATATTACGATGACCAAACAAATAATTCCTTTAGGATATGCAATTGAAAAGAGACCTGAATGTCAACCCAAAAAACCAAAGTGACCTGAATCTTTGTGTCTGATGAAATAAATACATTAATAAAGAAAACGAAGAATGCCACGAAGAGAACTTATCAACAAGCAACAACGCTGAAGATGGATGGTACACAATATAGTGAGAGCAAGGCTAGAGAAATAATGAATATTCACTACTTAAAGACAAATGAGTGAATGACCATGAACAGGAGACGGCGCTGAGAAAACTACAAAGAACAAATGCAACAAAACAGATGAGAGAAGAGGGATTCTTAACCGCAAACATAGTGTATGTAATAAATGAAATTTGAAGACATCAAAACTGAGACCAACTACGGTACACACCGGATGATTGCATACAATTATACGCCATAAAAATTATGAAGAGAACTTCAAACATGTACAGTTAAATGGTAACTAAATCGACGTGAGATTACAAGAAAATCCATTTGCCATGTATGCATGCAAAACTTAGCCCACAAGTGTCGGTAGACGTTGGGATCTTTGTTTTTCTGTTTCAGTCTGTAATTTATGCTATGAAACAAATTATAATTTATACTACGAAACAAATGATCATAAAAAGTAACTGTACATATATGTATAGGGATAGGAAAGAGGATTAAAAAAAAAAAAAGAAACCGCGTAATCCTCGAAAGATCGCACGCGGAATTCCCACCGCAATGACGGCCGTGCTGCACTGAATACGATGGCCGAAGATCTTCCCTCCAATTTACGAGAGTGCCCTTCTCCGCGCGATGGAATCCCCAAGAATTCCATCGCGCGGTCTCGTCTCGGCGGCAATCTCTCTCGCGCAAACCCTACGGCTCTCCACCATCCCAAATTCTCGCCCCCTGACATCCCGTCTTATTACGAATTTGCCACTCAGAGGAGAACCGGCAGGACACTAGAGTAGTTTATATTGTATAAATGGTACTCACGCTGTCTCGGCCGGCTTCTCGTCGGGCTCCGGCGGGGGTTCCTCGCTGGAACTGGAGGACACGGCGTCGCCGGATCTCGCGGGGAGAGGCGCCGCCGGGGGATCTGATCTGGCCTCCAGGGGCGCCGCCGCCATCGCCGACGACGGTCCCGGGGCATCGTCCAGGCCGAACCCTCGGAATCCGCCGTCCTCCCCGATCGGGTTGGAGTCCAGCGGGATGCTCCACCCGAACGCCTTTAGGATGCTGGCCTCGTCCTCCTCTCCGGCGCAGAGGTCGTCGAGGGAGGAGATCCCGCCACCGACGTAGCCGGGGTATCGCCAGCCGGTGCCGCCGCCGTGGGCGTCGGATCCCGGCGGCGGCTGGTTCTTGTCGTCCATCGGTGGGTCGGATGTTTGGATGAGAGGGAAGAGACTCCGATCGGAATTCTTGATTCTCCGGCGAGGAAGCTCGGGATTCCGGTGGGTTTCCTGCGAGGAGAGACGGAGGTGGAGATGACCAGCGGAGTGAGAAAGAGGTAAGGGTTTCGATTTCTCCTCTCTCTGTCTCTCTCTCTCTCCCCCCTTCTTCAAGTTGCTAGTCTTTCTTCTACTTAAGTACGCTCCTTCTGAGCTCTCGCTTTTTTAATTTAGTCTTTTATTTTTTTTATTTTCCATGTTCTCGGGTTTTGGAGTAGACGCGTTGAGGGCTTTTGGAACTTTCCGAGCTTGGTTCTCCGTCCTCTCGTCAATAGCCTCCGCAGAAATTTTTTTTAAAAAAAACTTCAAAAATCATTTATTCCGTAAAAGATAACAATTATTTAATATATTTTTTTTACATATATATATTCTAAATACCAAAATTTACATAAATATATTTTTAAAATTAATATTTACATATATATATATCCTTATAAAATATTTATTTTGCTATTTTATTTTTTTTTAAATTTTTTCATACGTACCTACGCTATCATTAAAAAATTAACAATTTCTAAATTAGAATGACCGAAGTATTCTTAATGGATAGCTGTGCAAAAAAAAAAATAAATTAGACAATCGCGATGTAAGACAAACAAATAATTTCAAAATTTTATTTTTTAATTAAAATAATATATGGTTTTGATTAATGGTGTTAAAAGAACTATTATATTAAGGATATTTGTTAAAAAAATAATGTTTTATGGGAATACAGAAATAAATATAAATTTTAAAAAAATATTTATATAAATTTAAATTTTTGGGAGGATATTTATGCCAAAAAAAAAAAAAACTCTATTTAATACTGCTAAATTTAAACCGGTCGTCCAAACCACTCGCTTTGGTACGGTCCAATCTCTACTCTATTCCATTAATTATGTTTAATTGTTCTACAATCGATTGCTTTAACAGTTCAATTAACTAAGTCAAAAACTTGGAGCAGTTTAGATTCCTAAGTTTGCACACAGCACACTGAGATGCGAATCGTGAAGTCCACTTGTACCGTGAAGCAGCTAAGATCGGATGCGCACGTCTGGCTTCAGGATTCGGGGTGTTCTTGATTGACGTGCACAAGATGTAAAGTCCACGCGTTTCGCACTCAAGAAATGCCGTAGCTAGCGTCCTGTTAAGAAAAGACGGGAGGCGGTTCCGTTCCGTTCTCTAAATTAATAAACAACCATTAAGATATTCCATAAGAGGAGATTTCAGATCAACGGTGGAGATCGAAAGACAGGAGTTCGAACGGCTACTGTGTCTCTACCGTACGAGTCGGTGGTCCTAAATTGGGCAGAGTCGTACAAGTGATCGGCGATTAAATTAATCAACGACTTTGTTAATCGGGGGATTTGGTGGGACTGACGGTGGCGGGAGAGCGGGGCCCAGCACGAATCTTTTCGAAACCTAACTTGGGCCGCACGAAAGCCCGTCGCTCTCTCCGCTTTTATCGAGGCCACGCTCCTCTCAACTCAAGGAGCCTCAACTCCACCCACGCTGTGTGGATGCCATTCCAAGCTCCACTTTGTGGAACCTCTTGCACTAAATTCCTCCAGTGTATAGGTCTCAGATTAATTTACTCTCTGTAAGAATACTATGATAATGAGTTCATTACTGGCAATAATGGTGTAATAGCTTAACTCGAAGCTTAATATTCAGGAGACTGGATCAGTAAAAGCTAGCTACTATGTGGAATTTAAAGAATTAAGACCTAGTTCAGGTCATAGAAGAACGAGTCATAGTTCAGGTAGAGGGCAACCTCGGTTGGAAATGGAAGCCTGAAAAATTCAACTTGTCCTTCTTCCATGGTTGCACTTTCCAAGTCAAATGACCACTTGTTTAACTTGGTTAGGTCTTTGCAATGTTAGCAACTTAATTGCCATGACCATATCATATGGTAATGTGTGCAATGGAATTCCAAGACCAAGGTGGTCGTGAGGGCTCTACTGGGGACGAGGGTACGTGTTTGTGAGGGCACTTTTTTTTCTTTAAAAAGATAGAAGTTAGGACAAATAGTGTGGGGAGAACACCTATATATGAGGACCATGTCAAGAGGGAGGTAGCTTTCCTATTGAGTGGAGAGGTTTGGAAGCTTGTGGGGATGGAAAAAAGTAGGATGTGGTGAGGGTTGACTGGCTGTTACTCGACATAAGACTAGTACTGTTTCCACCGAAAAAATTAAGTTTTTTTTTCCCCGCATTCCTTCTTATTGGAGCTGGTCTTGGTGGTGTTCTCTGAATTAAACTCATAGGAAGCTAGAGCTATTTATTATGGCGACTCCGTACGCAAGTCTGTGTTGTGGTAAGTGTCCAAGTAAGTAGGCTTTTTCTCCATCCTTGCTTGAAGGAAGAAGCAAGAGATCGCATACCACGCGCCTTGTCGCAAGGAGAGATCTTGTCACCTTCTGTTATTTTATTTAGTGATGTTGCTGTCGTGAGAGCTGGTGTTGATGGCAACCTATCAATCAAGCACAAATACGAATAAAAATCAACAATGATGCTTAGGTCCTACGGAGCTCATGTTTTAGCAACACGTCGATGATATATCGAGCTTCATGAATTGTAGACCATGGTTAGTTTAACAACTTTGATTCTCACCCAAAATAGGTAATTGAAAGTTTTTATTTGAATTTTCTAATTTTGTATAAACACTCAAGATCTATCTAACAAGTAACTGATGTGGATCTAAACACATGCCTTCACGGATCCTCACATACTTCCTCCGTTCAAATTCATTTAAATCTAATCACAAACACTACGATCGATCCGTGGTCAGTCCCAATAGAATCATATTGCAGTGTTTTCTAGCCTACATAGATTATAAGCTGGGTCTGTTCTGATACCATTTGTAACAACTCAGTATCTCATCCAAAATGACTAGTCAGAAGATATTATTTGGATTCCTTAATCTGTATAAAATACTCAAAATTTATCCAACGAATAATTAATGTAGGACTTTATAGTTAGTATTTCTACTGCGAGTGGGTGTAGGAGGAGGAGGAGGAGTGAGAGGTGGTGCAAATTTTCTTGTCTCTTTCGCGCGACTGTTACTAGTGGGAAGACTGTTTGGTCATGGGAGATTACTTCTTTTTCTTTTTGGAGGTGTGATGGCGACGCTGGAAGCCGTTTTAGCACATGGAAATTCTCGATTCTCATGCATGACAAACCGCTAGAATATATTATCTCTGGTACCCTGTGGATTGGAGGAGATGAAATCTCTGAAAATCTGAATTAATAAAACGCAAAGAGATATGGATCTCAGGAAAAAAAATTAAAAAAAAGAAGGGTAGATGTGGACCACTGATCTAACCCATGGCTTTTTGGAAAAAGAAGAAAAGGTGCTTTTGCCTGCAGTTGCGTTCGCTCGCGCCCCACTTGGTAAATTGGATGCTTTGGAACCTGTTTGCTTAAATGTGAGACCTAACCTACAACTCCAAAACCCACAGACCACCTCTTCTGGATATAGCCTTTGGCTGCACCCTGGATATGAGGTTCTGGTGGTTGTGAAGCCTATCGAATCTAGTGCATTTAAACAAAAAGCAGTGTGTGTGTGTGTGGGTGCAAGTGAGTGAGTGAGAGAGAGAGAGAGGACATGAATAGGGAGGAGGAGAAAGGGCCATAGCAATGGAGAAAATCATGTTTGCAGACGTATTTCTTGAATTATCTTGTCTTTCTGGGATATTTATTTTTGATTTCTTGACTACTTAGTCAAGGTTCAAATTTTCTGGTTAAGACAACTGAATCCTTAAACCCCTAAAAAAAAAAAAAGGAATGCATGCTCCTCCAGTTCTCCTGATGCTCTGTCTCACACTGGTTTCACCCTAAAACCATCTCTATCCCGTTGCAGCTTCCTCTAGCATGTCCTGATGGGATAAATTTTGAATTGATTATTTTGTTTTATGTCTTTTTGTCTCTTATGTTTAACTATTACGTGGGTTCGAGTTACATCTTTCACACGTTACCTTCGGTGATGTCAACAGTTACATCATACATTGCATTAGTTCATAAAGCACTCCAACCTATTCTTTTTTTTATATCTATTTATATAAATTTCGAAGCGGCTATTGCACAATCCAATAATTAATATTATAAAAAATTAATTTTTCATTCAAACAAAAAATACAACTAAAATTCGTTATTTAGAATTTTAAATTTAGTTGAAACATGAATCCGAATTATATTTTTTGTACGAAAGAAAGTTCGATATTTTTTCACAATATCAACCATTGGATTGTACATCTGTTCTGTAGATCTCAAAACAGTCATTACGAGATCTAATGGTTGACATCCAGAAACAAAGTGAATCATTCTTTGATAATGTTGGTTAGGTAAATCAGGCCCCTATGACCCACCTAGGCTCAAAAGATAATGTTGATAAATAATATCTGAAAGGGACTGATTCAAAATAAATGCAGCAGACGAATATGTAGAACTATTTCATGGGCCAGTATTTAATGTCATCAAATAGGATTCTCTTTCTCCATCGCACATTTCCATTCCTTCCACACGCCGATCCTAACTAATTTTAGAATATTCTTTGTTTTAGTCACAAGTTATTCATTTAATAATAGCCGTATACTTTAGAGAGAGAGAGAGAGAGAGAGAGAGAGAGAGAGAATGGTAGGTTTGCACGGAGTACAGCTAAATAGGATATTTACGTCAATCATAAGCAACGTAGCCAATGATGTACGCATTGTATTATTTGTAGCTGGGATGCCTCTGGGGGCATTGTTCCGTATGATTACTAGTTTTCTCTTCAGGTGATGTTTCTTCCTTCGGCCTTCTCTTAATTGGGGAAAATGAAGAGAAAACAGGTAAAATAGAAGTGCCACCAGGATTATAATTTATTACACAAGGTAAAATCTGGAACAAGGTTAGAAGTGCCACCAGGATTATAGAAAATATCCAAAGTGTTAGGAAGTGAAACAGACTCCTAAGATTATGAAAATTTTTGCCATTGAGCTGGCCATTCATTTAGGATTAACAATGGCAAGCAAGAATAGAAAATCGCAGTCTCAACCTCTCAAATTATTGTTGGTAAATTAATGGGGCCGCAGGCTAAATGGCCTCGTATGTGGCCAGTCACTCCGAGGATACCTTATAGGCTGGAGAAGGAGAGTTGAATGTATCTATATTAGAACTGTATGAATCATCCATTTTAACAATATATATATATCTATATTTTTGTTAATAGCCGCATCATTATATCATCTCACTGAGTGGTGAAAGCTGATCAGATAAACAGCTTAATGCTCATGTTAGATGGAGGTTCTCAGCTCCTTCAGCATCTATTATTCTCTGTTGAATATGGATCAGAAACTTTGCACACCCATGCCTAGCATGCTGAATACATGGTGCATGGCAAAGCAAGCCAAGTAACATGGTGGCAAGGAGTATGGTATAATTTTGCTTAATATACCAGTAAGTTTAAATGATGAATTTTATTTGGCTTGTACCACAAAACAAGATGCATTATTATATTTGTGAAAGCTGATTACTAAGTTGCTGTATTCCAATAATTAGCTCTTTCTACAGATGCAGTCTCAAGGTTTTCATCAGGGCATGGTCATCAGATCATTCAAGTGCAGCATAAATCTTGACAAATACAGAGCAATGTTGTTTCCTTCTTCTCGGTCATTAAGATTTTGAGGAGAACCAAATCCTATATCTAAATCAGATCATGAAATATAGGAGTTTGTATGGTTTATTATGCCTTCTTCAAGACTAATAAATACTTTGTGGTTATTGCTTCTTAGTAGTTAAGTAATCACTGTGTGTTCCCACCACTTCCCTCATGGGTAGGCATCATCCTCTTATCTCATACATGAAAGGTGACTTTTTAGATCAGAGTGAAAAGAGGCATGCCTAGAGGTTGGAGCCAACCTATCATCTGCAGCCAAATTCATCTTCCTTTTTTCTTTTTATCAAACAAATGGCTCATATTTATCGAGTATGAATATATACAGACAAATCAGATAATAAAATATTCCAAAGTGGAAGTGGTGTAAAAATCTGATCTAGCCATAGAGTGTTACCAAAGCGATCTGCAATATAGGAAGCCATTCAATCTACTGCTCTATTTATCTCACCATGGATATAAAAAGTGTGAAAAGGGACGTTCTGGATAACTTCCACAAATCCTCCAATTGGGGATAGCTCTCAATTAGCTGATTCTAGCTCGCAACCCATCCAATTACTATCACCAAGTAATCTTCAAAAAGAACTTGTCTAGCCTTCAGTATAGGTCTTGCATATTTGAGTCCATTCCAAGAGCCTCGCAAGTCAGTATCTAGAATAGTAGTATCAAACAATTGAGCGGCACTAGTGGCTACTGATCCATGATGCATAAAAGTAGAACTCCAGCATGTTTAGAGAGTTCGCCGATGGAGGGAAGGCCAGACAAAGATCTTACTTTCTTGTTTTTAAAGCAAAGATTAGGATGAAGGAGAAGAAGAAAGGGAAAGTGAAGGAGAATGGAACAGAGAAGAATTTGCAAAATTTTGTTTTTGTCCTTCAAAACTAGTCCAACAACGCATTCATCTAATGGACAAACTCATTCAACCACAAAAAACTATCCTATGTATCCATCACATAAGTGAGTTCAACTAGCATTTTCCTTGGAACTATTAAATTAAAATGTTTAAAATAGAAAAATATGAAACAAAAACATGCCCAAACTTCCCCCTTCTGCCATGGATAAGCTTGAGCGGATAATTGAGGCAATCCTAACCTCTATTTCTAGTATTGAACTAGGTTATGGTGAGGTATGTAGAGTAGTTGGACATTGAGTTCATCATTGTATCTGTCATTCTTAAGGATAATGGCCTCAAAGCTCAAAAAACTATCAGAGACCACAGCATCTTCTGCAGTAATATTCTAATTTTCCTTTAAATGGTGCTTGTGATTCTTTTTATCCATTCTCAACATGGCTATCTGATTAGGGCAAGAAGGAGAAAAAAAATCATATGATCATAGAAAAGATATATTTCTAACCATTGATTAAAAAAAATCCTCACTCCTTCCCTCAACTTTTCTTCCTCTATTTTGATTGCAAGTAAAACACCAAATCTCTCATTTGCTTTTTCCTTCCTTTGAAGTAGACTGAAAATACCCCTGCTTCAAACCCTTAAATTGCACTGATCTCCTTCCACCACAATAAACTGAGAACAAGGATAGGAACATGTTGGTGCAACATAGCATTAGTTACCTAGAGAAAACAAAACCCAACTATTAAGCTAATATTGGTGCTTAAGGTTTAAGTATGAAGTTAACTCCGTCCGGATCATCCATCTTCCTCATTGGATTTGGATCTTATCTGAATCTACCAAATCACACTCGCCAAATTGAGTTAAGATTCCAATCTTTGTAGCCAACTTTCTTCAACCCTATGTGCTTTTCTCCAGGCTTCCCACCCCCTTAAAAGATGTAATGTTTGCACCAACTTCCAAATCCGCATTTCCAACCGGCATGTAAAAATTTGCATGCAATCTTAGTTTGAATATCTCCAAGACTTATTTCTGGAGACTACCATCATGTCCATTTTTTTTTTTTTTTTTTTTTGAGACCAACTACATTGCAAAGCTCTAGAATGGATACATCTGTAAGCATAAGACACAATCAAATTATGAAGATGCCAAGGTAGCTCAGAAGAGGTCACTTAGATTTCTTTTGGAAAAAGAAAAGAAGCCTTCAAAGTAAAAGATCAAAACTTTTTTAAAGTCATCTAGAATCCCATGCAAACCAACACACACACACACACAAAATCTCAAGGTCTAATAAAAAAAAATCAACTAGAAAATATATGTTATTTCCCTTGATTTTATCATTCATTTCAATCTAATAACCCAAAAAATATGTCATTATTAATCACTCAATCAGAATCATTTGGTCTGTGCGGCCTAAGGTTCCAGTGAACCCATCTCCTGCGCGAAGGGAAGAATAATCCTGATGCCTGCGAACGCAGACAGCTGCGACCCCAAGAAGCGACAGGGTCCAACGGTCTGATTTTCTGGCGCACGCTCGCAGCAAAGCGAGAGAAGATCTCAACCGTCTACTCTACGCACGAAATTTAATTTGAGCCGTCTAATTTTTTGAAAAATCCATAAGATTACCCAAAAGTGTATATAAATATTAATAGATCTAAATTAGTTTAGATCACCACCTTTCTCCTCCCACTCCACTTCTCCTCCGCCCCATCCTCCCCGGCGGCGGCAGTCTCGCGGCGCCCTTTTGACGTGATCGCCGCGTGGGTGACCAGAAAAAGCTCGTCTTTTTAACCTTCTCCTCTCCTCCTCATCCTCCATCGTTTCTTCGACGTGTTGTGGTCGTGGAGCGCTATCCCTCTTGGGTTTTTCGAGGTATTCTTCTCTGTTTCGTTCCTTAGGTTTGATTACTTTGATCTCTTGTTACTGGCATTTCGTTAACTGTTTTCTTGAATTAGTGAAGAGAACGAGAGGGAGAAGTGGTTAAATTCGGTCTAACTTTAGCCGTGTTCGAAAGTGTTTCAGTTCTCGGAATGCTCGCCCCATCTGAAATTTCGGGCCCAGTTCGTTCTATAGTTTATATCGGATTGATAGGTGTCTTATTTTCTGAATTACGTATTCTTTTTTCTGCGTTTGCATTCTTCTCTATTTGTTTTTTTTTCTCTTGGACTTTTGTTGGGGTTTAAGAATCTTGTTAAGGAAATGCGAAGACCAATTCTTTTCCCATCTTCAATTCCATGATTCTTCTTTTGCCGATCTTTACTTGATTCTGATTCCATGACTTCTGGTCTCGGTTTCTGGGTTTTGATTGCCGTCTTCTTTTTGGTTTTAGGGTTTGTACTTTTTCGCTGATGGTGATGTTTTGGGATCTATCTTGTTCTTTTTTTTTAAAGAAATTTGTTTGTGGGGTGAAAGTTCGTTAGTTTAGGTTCTTATCAGGATCATGTGTCTTTTATTATCCTTGCAACTACTTTTGTTTCTAAATTCCCGAAATTGCTGTGCTCTGAATTTTTTGTATTATAATTACTTGCTATTGTTTTTATTTTGATAATTTCTTAAATAAGAAAGAGTATGTGATATTTAATTTCGTTTCATATGTTGATTTTATTGCCTGCTGTAGTTGTTTTTGTAGGATCTGGTCGTAAATCTTTGCAGAAAGAGGAAAAGGTGAAGGTAGAGCACCACCACCACTTACTTGATGAAATATTTTGGTTTTCCTATGGTAAACCCATATTTAATTTCTACTGCAGTACTTTATTGATTTTTTTACCTATTTAATTTCCTATGATTGGATTTTCGTTTCAATTGCCAATTGCTTTGTATGAACTGCCATTGCTTTTAATTTTTAAGTTTTCTTGTGTTACTATCTTTCAGAGGAATCAGTACTCCTTTGGTTTTGAACATATGTACTGTCGATATCGTTTCTCCATAACTGATTAATATGCTTCAGATTTCTGTTCCTATCCCCTTATGGTCACTGATATTTATGAATATACTTTCTATCTCCCCGATAGGTTTTCAGGTATTGCTTAATAGTTTCATGGATCCTATCACGCAGGAGATCGCTGCAAAAACTTATTATTAATTTTGAATCTTGTTAACAACATTCTGCTAAGCTACCTATGGATTTTCTTATCTCAGATATTCTCAATACTCTTTTGCAACATCTAGCATTGTTTCTTTCCTCAATTTTCCTTTGCACTTTCTATCTTATTGACCATTGGGATATATCATACTGGAATTGCACTTCTTTTACCCTGCTCATGTTCTTTGTTTTCCATTGCTTTGATCTGTTTATTTAACTAAATAATTTCTAATGTTAACTTCTTTTTCATCATCACTATGCAGGTTTTTATTTGGTTATTATCTTGTTCAACCACCCTTTTTTGATCGATATGGTCTTTTGGTCTTGTTTGTGATGCTAGTTTTTCTGTTTACCTCCTCATGTCCATCTATGTGTTTGGTCTTATATTGTGTTTGTGCTGTTTTCTTTTTCATAACATTTTGTTGAAACCAGTGTTAGATAGCATGTGTTATAAAGTGGCAGCCTTTTCTTGTGTTGACAGGTAACATTGACAGATTTCTGTGGTGATTAGAGTTCTGCTGATTGTGTACTGTTTTTGTTGATATCTTTGTCAGCATTTTCAGCAATTATTGCTGTTGATATCTCTAAAATTAGCCTAATGAAGACATCTGTGTCTAAGGTCTCTAAGCAATGTTCTCCTGATCCTGGTTTTTCGGGTTACAACCCTTTTGATTCTGATTCGGAGTCTGACTTGAATCATAAGACTGCAAGAGCTTCCTCAGCCCCTGTGATCAGCAGACCGAAAAAAACAAGCTCCAAGTTTAGTTACAATGGAGATGAAGGAAATGGTGCTTCTTCTTCGTCATCATATTCAGGCTTTTCAACTTCAAGAATCAAATACAAAAATGACTTCCGTGACTCGGGGGGTTTTGAAAACCAGTCTGTGCAAGAGCTAGAGAACCATGCTGTGTATAAGGCTGAGGAGACTACACACAAAATAAATGGCTGTTTGAAGATTGCTGAAGAGATGAGAGGAGATGCTTCAAGGACTCTCATCAGCTTGCATCAGCAGGGCCAAAAAATTACTCAGACTCATCTAACTGCTGCAGACATTGATCATGACCTCAGTAGGGTATGCTTTGTTTAATTCATGCAGTTCTGTGTTCAACTGGATCTATGTGGACATGATAATCTAGCAAGATGTCTAGCCCTTTTCCTTGAAAATTTGCAGAATTATGGATATTCGTTATTTCTTGTCAGGCAACTCAAATATAGGGCATAAGATTATTTCATTAGATATTGTGAGCATGCTATTCTTTATAGAAGTCTTTGCTTCTGAGGCTCTAATGCTACTTTTTATCCACTTTCATGCTCTTTTATGTGGAACTCATTTGGTTACATGTATTGTGATCATATCTTTAATAACTTATTTGTTCTTGTGCCTATGTTTCATTGTTATCTTGATTTTGTCCTACCTCTTTCTTTGCTTTTCATTTTGAGCTTAGACTTTTTAAGGTTTAGCATACTTTTCAGTTAGATTGTTCAACAACTGGTTATTACTATCTCTCATTAGTAATTGTTCAGTCTTGGCACTGGCACTGATCACTGAGTTCATTAAATCTTTTAGCAACATAGTACATTTTACAGTCCACAGACAATGGTAGAATTGGTGTGGATAACACTAAATACCTTATCTTTTTAATTGAGGTGTCATTATCTTTTCTATTCTATACTACAGAATTGTTAAAATAGGAAGTCATTACTTCCCCTTTTTTCCCCTCTGAAGACTATAATTATAAGCTTCCTCTCTTCCTGAATGACAGAGTTAAGTTAAGAAATAGAGAACTTTGTCATATTCGAGAGGTGGTTATTAACTGAGATTTGGCAATGCTGCTGAGATTGTTAGTATAAAATTAGCTGCAGACATATAATTCACTTCCAAGTTGTTGGTATCTTTTGTGAATTATTTTTGAAGATAATAAAATCCTAAGCATTTGTTTTTGCATGACTGTAAAATAGGATGATGCTCTATCTAGGATATATCCCTGCCTTTTCTGTTTGCCATGGTGGGTTGGAATGACTTGTTTTTTAGGGCTTAGTTGGGAAAAAAAACTAATAAGATATCCATCATCTAGTGTTATTCCCTTATTTTTAGTGCTTTTTACAGACGATTCCCCATGTGCAATTCCTTCTGTCCTAATATGAGGTCTCATGTCAAGACTAAATCATCCAAGTCTACCATATTTTTGTGGCTCACTGTATAACTGCCACAAGATGAGAAATGCAGATGCTCAATATGGAGTTTTTTCTATTTCAACCTTTGATATTAAAACCACATGCTTATTAAGAAAATTGATGTACTAGATGGCTTTAGAAATATAAATGAGTACTAATTTTTTGATCATCAAGTCTTTGATTTGTTTTTAGTTTTGCTGCTGCTTGAAGGGATTGCCTTTTTGTTAAATTCCCATCTACTCCAACCTAGTGAAGATGGGATATACAACATAACTTAAGGCTTTCAAGTTAGGTTCCCATCTAATTCATATGTTTCTCTTTTCAGGGCGAAAAGCTTTTGGGAAGTCTTGGCGGAATTTTCTCCAAGACATGGAAGCCAAAGAAAAATCGTGAAATAAAGGGGCCTGTATTAACAAGAGGTAAATCTAAAATAAATGTTGATATGGTGAAATGTCTAGGTGATTTGTTATCTGATTTGATCGATCTATGAACAGATGATTCTTTTATACAAAAAGGAAGCCACATGGAGCAGAGACAAAAGTTGGGATTATCAGGTCCTTTGTGTCGGTCCAATCCTCGAACTTTTCCTTCTGAACCTACATCTGCACTGGAGAAAGTCGAGGTAATGCAGATAGTAGAGAGGAGGGAAATTTTAGTAGCTATATACGACCATCACCTATTAAATCTAATTATCTTGGTTTTTTCAACAGATAGAGAAGGCCAAGCAGAATGATGCCCTTTCTGATTTGAGTGACTTGTTGGTTGAGCTGAAGGACATGGCTATGGACATGGGTGGTGAGATAGAGAGGTCGGCTGTCTGTTTCTTGCCTTTACATCTTTTGGGATCTTGGCATGGTCTGTGTTTTGATTTGGAGAACTCATATTTGCTGGTTTTGATTAGATGCTTGATGCTTCATTCTTTTACAACTTCAGCCCTGAGCTTAAAGCCAATCCCAGGAAATTAAACCTTTTCACTTCTTTACTAAAAACATCTCTATGCGGTCGAGTTCTGCCCTCTCTAGGGAAAAATGTGGTATAGAGGAGGATTATGGCAAAGTGGAAGTTTTGAGGTTGGCCATGCTGACTGCCTAAAGCTTTCTTTGAGCAGTGATATCTACTAGAAACATTGATACTAATCCTTTGTTTGCATGAGCTTGATGTTTGCATCACATTTTGGATTGTGAGATTGTATGCTCTCCTGTTGCCATCTTGTCCTGTTCGGTCATGAAACATTTTCACATCTTATGGTGGGATCCACCTGATTCAACTGTGAATGGTTGAACTGGAGAGGTTGAGAAACTTAATGAGGATTGGAACTAATATTATATGGTATAATTTGTATCCTTTGATCAGTATCATGGATGTCATCAAATCACCTTATTGCTATGCTTTGCTCTTTAATCTGTTTCTGTGTGCCTCGTTTACATGCAGTTTTAGTTATTTTTCCCTGTAAGCTTCTTATTTTGGACTTTGAATTGATTAATCTTTGTAAAGAAATGCCTTGTGGGTTAATGGCAGATTGGTGTTGCTAGAAGTTAAGCGTAAGTCATGATATCAAGCATTGACATTATGTGGTGAAACTATCTTATATTCGAGATAAAAATAACGTTCAAAGGCCACCTGACATGAAGTGATGCATTAAAAGGGACACATTTTATGAACATTGACCACACATTAGTTGTTTATTTTACCAAATCCTACCTCAGTGACACTTTCCCCCAATTTTCTGTTAAACTAAATGTCGTCGTTTTGTTTGGTAATTGCAGGCATACCGGAGCTCTGGATCGTATGCAGGATGATGTTGATGAACTAAATTTCAGGGTGAAAAGAGCAAATATTCGAGGGCGTCGTCTGCTTGGAAAATAGTTTGCTAACGTTAGAAAGGGTGTTGAAGATGAGCCGGTTTTTAGCAATTTTTGTGATCATGGCTGGGGCATGCTTTTATCGTAACATTCCACCCATCATATTGAATTGGGTCATGCTGGTTGCATGCTCACATTATTGATCTTCTTGTCATTTAAATGCATGTCTTTTTATGTTTCCATGTCAAGCTTGAGCGCACTCTTTCACAAATTTGCATCGTGTAAGAGTTCAGTTTGAACAGATGAGTAGGAAATTTTAGTCTAGAAACAAGAATGGAGTACAGTTCCTTGGGGAAGATGGATGAAGATCACACTCATGAAGCCTAAAATTAGAGCTGTAAAATTTTGCGTGCTTTATTATGGAAGTGCTAGATCATGAAAACACTCATTTGGGAAAATGGGATGCTTATGAAGTGCACGTTGGGTTCTCTTTCTTATGCGGCTTTAAAGCAGAAATTACAAAACAAGTCAAACTTTTTTTTTTTTTTCAAGTACATCAGCTGCTCATACTAAATATGCATCAATACAGCCAGCCGTGTCAAAAGAAAGAAGATGACTCACAATAGAACTCTGAGTCAAAAAAAACTCGCCAAAGTGATGAATAACCATAGGAAGCGATTCAGTCAACTGTTTTGTTCGCCTTGCGGTAAACATGCATGGCTTGAAAGGCATCACACTCTCTCACTTTCTCAAGAATGATGCTCCCAGCCTCGAAGGATGAGACCCATTCTCAAGATGATCCAACTCAAAAGCCTGCACTGGTTCCAGGTCAGGTGTCAGTATGAGAAACAAGTGTTTGATGCTAGAGATTGTATCAGGTGGGCCATCTTCCACTAATGCTATGACAATAAAGTTTTTTAAAAAAATGGCGATAAGATCAACAGGAGACATCGTATGTATCAGGGATACTGATAGTTATTAGGATAAGCTCATTTCATCTTCAATAGGTCATAGAAACATCACCTTCTGAGAGAACCCACAGCCAACCCATCAGCCTGAAAGAGTAGACAATAAAACAAAGAACTAGACCTAACCAAATAAGAAGAGAAAACATCTGTAAACAGGTTTAGTCCAAAAATAACCCAACAAAAAGTTCCCAAATACCCCAATTAGAGACCGCACTGACCGCTTCCATACTGCTGAAATCCTCTCTTAACCTCCAAAGAGAGTTCCTGATGCCAAACTTAGAACAACATGGCAAGAAGTCTGAGATGCTGAGACACAGGTCGGTTCTTGATTCCACTTGCATATCACCAACTTCAATCTCTAGTTATGGATTACCTTGCTGCTGCTACACTGCCAATTTCCATACAAATCCTATAGGCCTAATCCAAATAGATTCCAAGAGGCATATTTATGTACGCATCAACCGGGAGTTACCCCACCCCCACCAAAAAAAAAAGAAAAAGAAAGAAAGAAAAGAAAAGAAAGTGAGCTCATCCTAGTTCTGGCTTTGACTTCAAAAATGACACAACCACCACCTTCCTTGATAAATGCTCTTCTCTTGGTTTACATAACAAATGCATCAATTAAAGTGCTAGTGCAATAATCTATTTGCATATATATATGGGGAAAATTACAACCAAATGAAATTTCAACCAATTATTAGAGATTTTCATCTCATGCAAGAGGCTGAGTTAATCTATTTTTATTATAATATTTTTTTTTCAATTCTTGTATGGCGAGAGTCTGCTCAAGACTTTGTGATGCAAGATCGCAGTTTTGGAGAAGGTACTAGAGCTAGAAATTTTTTGCTAGGGTATGTAAAAATTGGAGGTATGAGGCTGAAGGATCAGTAGGAATGGAAGGCACGAGGCTTTCTAATTATCCGTTAACATTACTTTATTCTTGTTCCTGTAAGGCCCGGCTCATTAGCCGGCCTAGACCAATCGATCCGCCTGGTCCATTGACCGGCCCAGAAGGTAGGGTGCGGCTCGGCTTTGGCCCGGCCCTCCAGCCCGAGCGTGGCCCGAAGGCCCGTTCCATATTTCCAAACAGCGCATAGGCCTTCTCGAACACGGACACGGAGGAGTACTCCTCGTCCTCCTCGGACTCCGCCGGAGGCTACGAACCGCTCCATATAAGATCTCCCTGCGGCCCCTTTGAGCTCTACATCCGAACCACCGCCGAGTATCGCCGTTCGTATCTCTCTTCCTCTTCTTCTTCCGGAAGACGTTCGCTGCACCGGCCACGAAACCTCGCCGGAGTTGAGGTAATTTGCGCCTCCCTTCTCTGATTACTCTTCTCCCTTTCCACCTCTGTGTAAGTCCCGGTCACCGGCTGATATTTTCACCGAAAAGTAACCGGAAATCTCCCATGATCTATCCCCTGTTTCACACGGTACGGTATCGGTCCTTTCCCCCATTTTTTTTTTGCTTTTAATCAATTGGAGCCGGCCGCTGCCGGTAGCCTCCTCGGCTGTCTTCGCTCGAGAGACCGAAGACCTTGTCGGAGCCCCAGCCGCCGGCGAGCGTGCTGAAGCCCGGATTCGATCGAGCCAAGAAGATCTCCTATTCAGCCCTGTTTTCAGATCGACCGCGTTTCTTTTGTACCGGTCGCCGTCGCCTGCTGCCGGACCTTCGGATGCGCCGCCATGCCCTATGTCGCCGGTCCTCTGGCCGTTGACCCCCCCCCCCCCCCCCCTCCCACCAGGGCACAGCTTTCTTCCTTTTCTTCTTCTCTTCGCTGCCTCTCTCTCTCTCTCTCTCCCTCTTTCTCACTGGGGGAAGGGTGGACCCAAGAGGTTCCCTCCCCTCTAACTTGTGTTGACCTCGGGAAGAGGTCCTAACCCCTGGTTGATGGAGGTAGCTTGTCGACCCGCATCTCCATGAGGCCCTTGTTCGAAGCCACTAGGCTCCATTACCCTGATCGGCCCTAGGGCATCACAGCTTAGCCGACCTTACCTTCATCGAGCCTAATTCCAGCATGAAACCACGTACTCTGCAAAATCTCAAAATAGATCTATTTATCCAATTTTAACTCGTTTTAGGTTCTTTTGGGTTTTTTATTATGTATTTGGGTTTTAAAGTTATTAATTATATATCTTACTAGCTTTAAATGGGTTTGGATGATTCTTTTCGTTGAATTTCGAGGGCTTCGCGCAAGGCGAAATTAACTCTTAACACTCCTTATTAGTTTTTGAATTACCACCAATTTTTCTATGCTGAAGAGTTATAAAAATTATTAATAATATTTAACTTGTATGATTCCATATTTTTTTTAAAATTAAGGATCAATATTATGAAACTCATGATTGGTTAATGTAAAAATGTTCTAGGAATGTTTTATTGTTGATCATTTATCTAAGAATTATGAACTCTAAATTATAAAAATTTACATTTTGTTATTAAATAAGGATTACATGGCTATTTTACTGTTAATAATTTATGAACTCTATAAAGTTGTTATTATCTTTCAATTTATTTATTTATGTTTTAAGAAAATATTAAATAAAAAATATAATTTAAGAACTATAACTATGGGCTCGTAGGTAGCTATGCATGATTCTCACCAGCGGATTATAGTAGTCGGTATACGGCTCCGCCAATGAATTATAGTAGTTGGCATATTATTGATTACGATTATTATGGGTATAAGGTGACCTCAGCAGTTAGTTTGAGAATAATATTTTGAACTATGCCATGGTTAAATGGAAAATATTTGTGACACTTAGAGCTATATATATGAAATTTGCATAGTTTCTATATGTATGAAAGAATAATTAGTTTTATGATTTGCTTTATCATACGATTGTTATGAAATATTTTATTTCGAACAAAAGTCATTTTTAGCGAAAATGATTTGCTCCATATCAAACTTATGCTTGATACGGTAAAGTTGCATAAGATTTACTATAAGATTTACTTATTGATATGTATGGCTCATTCTTCTTCTTTTTTTTCTTTTTCTTTTCAGACGAATACAATCACTAGAAATAGGGAATAATCTAAGTCAGAGTTCGTGCTAGGAAGCTTTTGCAGCAGAATTTTTAGTTTATTAGTTGATTATCGATTTGTAGTTGATAATTTTAGGGATTTTTAAGCATTTAAATTTGGATTTTATGTATGGTAATAGTTTCTTTCGGAATTGGGCCCAGTTCAGTCCAGGAATTGGGCCCGGTTCAGTCCGGGAATTGGGCCGAACGCGGCCCAGACGGTTGACATGGCAGTGCTGCCCACGTGGTTCGCTGCTCATCGCCGATTATAAGGCCACAATATCCCAAAGAGATCAAGCGAAAAAAACCCTATGCAAACCCTAGAACTTCTCCAAAACTTTGTTCCCCAAGGAACGATCCGTCTCCGTTCCGCCCTTCGCCGGCGTCTCTCGCAACCCCTTCTGGTCTTTGGATCCTCCTTGCTCCTCCGAAGCTCGCGCTTTCGATCCTAGTAAGAGTTACATTATTGATCTTTTCGAACAAAGATATAGTTTTCTTTGGGAAAAAAAACCGAATTTGGCGACTTTTTAAGGACCTCGAATCATTACTATCCTGGCACACTAGGAATCAGGAGTTGTAACTATAAATCTTCGCTGTGATTGGACGGGTTGGAGCACTTTGGTCTGTTGAATTTTACACGAATTCGCCTTTTTTTGTATCAATAATAATTTTCTCGGTTAGTTCAGTTTTTTAATAAATTTATGATTTTTGTGAACCCAAAACTGGAAGGGAAGGTATCGATTGACGGCTGATGACTGATTCCGCCCGCCTTCCTCTTTTTTGTGTGTTTATTAATCCTCAAATTTGAGCTTTTTATCTCATTTTGTTGCTGCAGGTGTTTAGAGCTTGCCGGTCCAATTCCATCATGGCAACTCGTAAGTTTCCATTGATGCCGCTATTTTGTAGCTGCTACAGATAATTGATTTTTATACCTTTTTTATGATAATAGGTCTATTTTATATCAATATGATAACTAATGCTGGCTTTTGTGATTCTTACAACTCAACAACCTTGAAAACTTATGATTTCTCTGTAGCTTCGTTAGAGAATCATGGTGTATGAAATGCTTTTTAATTAAAAAAAAAACTGCTGTATAAATCTTTTCAGGACTTCAATTTGAGAACTCTTGTGAAGTAGGGGTTTTCTCGAAGTTGACAAATGCATACTGTTTGGTTGCAATTGGAGGGTCAGAAAATTTTTACAGGTTAATTTGTTGAGTGCATTTATTTTTTAGTGATTTTTAACATTGTGGTGCTCTTATAAGTTGCTGATGTTTTTTATTGTTTTGCTTTGTGTGTGGAACAAAGTGCAGTGCGTATGAATCTGAGCTTGCTGATGATATTCCTGTGGTCAAGACCTCTATAGCAGGCACTAGAATAATTGGGCGGCTGTGTGCTGGTTAGTGTTATTAGGCCATTCCATTGAAAGATTACATGAGGTTGCCTCTATTAACATCTTGCTGTAATTGTTTTATTTTATTTAGGAAACAAGAACGGGCTTCTATTGCCACATACAACCACTGACCAAGGTAAAATTTCACCTGCAATTGCTTTCCTGTGTTATTTATTCCTAGTGGATAATTTTAATTTTACTATTTTGATATTTCTTTTTATTTTTGTTAATTATATGTGGACCCTATACTTTTGGGTCTCCAGGATCGCAGCAGCAGAGGCTCTGACTTAAAAAATTAGTCTCATCGTAGAAGGCATCAGTTCCGAAGTTTTATCTCGTGCCAGTAATCATCTATCAAGTTTGATATGCTTTGATTAACTTAGGGTCTTGTCTATCTGATAAAAGTGATAAATGGCATCCAAGGTTATAAGTATCAGACTGTATTGGTTTGTACTGGGCATTCCAGACTGGAATGATAAGGAACTAGTCCTTGGTATGGCCTCCATGCTGACTGGAGCAATGTATGTTACCGACATTCAGTATGCCATATTGGTTACGTGCTGATATGGGTTCCAATGCTGGTACTTGAAACATTGTTTGTGCAACTTTAGTTAAGATTACAGAGGTGAATTTACTAATTATTAAAGATGTTAATAACTGCATCCATCGATTAGGTAGGATAAGTGCTAAGATAATGGAATTCATCATTAGCCTGAAACTACCATGCAATATAATTCTGGAACAACCGAGAGATGTGCTTTGTGGAATTTTTGTGGAATTGAAATCATAAAAATGGGATTGATGTAGTGGTAGAAGTTATTTGATCTTACTGCCTGTAAGGTCAGGCCATAGATCTGTCATTATCTTCAGTAACTAGCAGAAGCACTATCCAAGGAAGCAAATTGACATTTACCATAGGTTATACTTCCACATTTCTGTATGATACGTTTACTCCCCTGGCATCCTTTATCATGTTCTTTGAACTGAAACATAGCCGTAGGGTCTGAGCCATTAAATAGGCACACTGTGCTAGATTGTCACCATCCGCTTTTGATCAAAAGTTGGTGTTAATCATGCCTTGCATCATAATGCTAGATTGACAATATCTTGCACATAGAACTGAAATTACTTCTTTAATCAGGGACGGTGAATCAACAATTTGGCAGGGGGTTTTGGTGACATATTATGTCCAGTTCGGGTTTGCAATTAGACTGGAATATGTAATAAATATTTTAGTCTAACAGGCTACAGGTTTAGTAAAGGTGGTAATCAAGCTGAGTCAGTGGGTTAGTTGGATAAATGTTTTCATTTACTTAAGCAAGTATATCAATCAACATTAAGATACTAGGTTCTATGAAGTTTACCAGGCGTCCATTAGTTATACTTTTGATTTCAATTGATTTCTTAAGTAATTCCCATAGAATTAGATTTAGAATTTATGGAGTGTCACTGCAAAAGAATTGCATGAGAGTCGTGACATATTTATCTCTTTTGATACGTTAGTGTAACTTTTGGTTCTTTACTATTGGTGAAATATATGTCTTCCTTGCTTTAGTTGTATACTGCAACCAATGTCAAACTATACTCTTTTAACTGCCTTAAGTTCTGCACCATCCTTTTGTTCAATATGCTGATATTTTTGTCTTCTTAAGTGATCAACCTCATGTTTCTTTCAAGATGTTGCTTATTAATATTTAATCCGTTCTCTATTTTAAAATCCTTCATTATTATGGATTATGGTGAAGGCCTGACTTGTCCACTTTCAAGACCTGATTGAAGCATTCGAGGTGTGCTCGTGCACATGCAAACGTATATAAACACAAAGACTTGAAATGCTGTCCTTGAGATCCAAATAACTTGTATAAGCATCATGGCACATGTGCTCGTGCACATGCTAACATATATAAACAAAAAGACTTGAAAATTCACTTATGAGTATGGGTGACATGCGTTACTGCATCTTTGAAATGTGGTGACTTTATAAAAATTAATTTTCTTTGTTCAGGCTTGACAATGCACTTGCATTAATTTTCTTATGTGTGCTCATGCCATGTCTCATGGATTTACTTTTCCCTCTTAAAAGTAGTTTCTGTGAAATTTCTTAGGAGAAACCTTAGTCATATTTCTTGTTTAAAGTTCAGAGTGCAGAACACTGTTTTTGAGTTTTGAGTTCATTTACTGATAAATTACTAACTTATGATTGATATTATTTGCTTTTTCGTTGTTTTCCCCCTCTAGAACTTCAACATCTGAGGAACAGTATACCCGACCAAGTGGTTATTCAGCGTATCGACGAAAGACTGTCTGCTTTAGGCAATTGCATAGCTTGCAATGACCATGTTGCTCTTACACATCCTGATCTCGACAGGGTAAATTCTTGTTCACCGTAATATGTGGAGAGAGATTCTATTTGAAGATATTAAAAAGAAAAGATGACAGCTAAAAGACTGGTTGGGGCCTAAAATATGAAAAATGAAGTGCCAGCAAGCTTATATTATACTGTGACCGACTCAATAGATATGGTTCATGATACTATGAAAAATGAAGTCCATTGCTGATTTTGCTTCTTTAGATTTGCTGCCTTTTGGTTTCATCACAAATGTCGTGATGCCTGCTATTTTTTTTGAACTTTCAGGAAACAGAAGAGCTCATTGCAGATGTTCTTGGAGTAGAAGTATTTAGGCAGACAATTGCTGGAAACATTCTTGTTGGCAGTTATTGTGCCTTTTCAAATAGAGGTGGCTTGGTGAGTTACCTCAGATTTTTGTTTATCCTTTAGGCATTACAACCGCTGTTCACCAGCTCTAAATATTGAAACAGGTTCATCCACACACATCCATTGAGGATCTTGACGAACTTTCTACGCTACTTCAAGTCCCTCTTGTTGCAGGAACTGTGAACAGAGGCAGCGAGGTCATTGCGGCTGGTATTACCGTGAATGACTGGACTGCATTCTGTGGGTCAGACACCACGGCAACCGAACTCTCTGTTGTTGAAAGTGTGTTCAAATTGAGAGAAGTCCAACCAAGCTCAATCGTCGATGAGATGCGGAAATCACTTATCGACAGCTACGTTTAGTATTTCAAGATAGTCTGCTATTTTTAGTGCAACATAAGTTTTCTCCTGAACACCTCTAGAAAAGGTTTCCGTTTAGTGTTGTGATGTTATGTTTCATGTCATATTTATGGCAAAGCTTGCACTGATGTTGTTTAACATAGTTTATATTTCGGTAACATTGGTGCATCACTTTTCTTCTGTCTGGTATGGAATTCACCCAATATTCTGTACTTACAAAATGGGAATGGAGCGTGGCAATTATAATTCAGTCTGTAGATAACTGGCACTTCTGTGCAGCATCACAATTGTGAAAAATGTTAATCTTCCATGAGTGCCCACTGCCGGTCTATTTTGTAAAGGCATTAAGCCGTGATCCTCCATAATCTGCGTTCGAATCTGCCGATACCAGAGTACCAGACATGGGGTGGTTGTTGAATGTTCCAACGTCAGTGAATAATACTGAGGGAACTGTTTACTGGATGCAGTTTAGTTTGAAGCTGCCTTGTAACGTGACTTCATTTGGATCCATTGGGAGCCTCTCTCCGGCAGGCTTGTTGACTTCACAGCTTTGTAGGAAGCTGCCAATTGAACAATGTCCTTGTTTAAATTTCTTAGATTCTTGTTGAGATAATCACGTGACCCTGAATTATTTACCAACATTTCATCCTCTAAGAGCACAATAATAGCTCAAAGATCTGTAGGTTATTTTACTTTGTAAACCTTTTGGTTTTAAGGTCTTATGCAAAAGTTATCATTTTTATACAGGATTTAACTGGAAAGCCTTGTTACATGGCATGATTATAGCATCATCATCATTCAGCCATTAGTATTTTACTAGTAAAAGTGGATACACTAGCTTGGATGGTTCTTCTTTATTTATGGACTGAGATATAAAGAAGCACATCAGATGCAGCTAGTTCCATGAGATGACCACATTACCTGACAAGCCAGGCACAAGCATGATCACCTTATGGCTATCCCTACACTTGATGGTCCCTCAGGCCACAATGTCTACCTGGCTTTATATCCTATCCTCCAACCTATTCCAGTGGAGATGTAGGACGTGTTACCATGCGAAATAATTCTGTCAGTTCACCAGTAATGACATCTTTTTGATGACTCCACCACCTGTCCCTCCTGTTATCCTGTTCTCCAGCCAGCCCTCCACCTGAAGAGTTTCCATGTAAACTCGCCCACCCACTTGCAACCATGTACACATGCAATCATAAACACTTTCATTGGTTTGGATATGAACTGAGTTGTATCAATGTGAGAGCATCAGTTCAGAAGCCATGATTAGGGCTGAAATTGGGTCGGATACGAATTGGATACCAGCATTTCTATATCTATATTTGTTTTATTTGATGAATATAGATACGGATATGGATGTTAATTGGATGTAAAAATTTATCTCTATATTTATTTTAAATGGATACAGATATAAATTAAATATCGAAAGTATGGACATAAATATGGATATAAATCGGATAATTAAATCTTATGACCACGGAGCGAAAGATATTACTAAGTTGGCGATAAATTAAGTTAATAGCATATTAATATAGTCATTTATTTTATTTAAAAGTTTATAAGAACCATATAAAATTAAATGTGATTATAAATAGAATCGGATTGGATAGTTGTCTGTCCATATCCATATTCATTTTTAATATCCATATCTATTTTCTTTTTACGGATATGGATACGAACGTGGGTATTAGTTGGATGCTCGAATTTCTATCAAGATCCGGATACAAAAATAGATCCGGACGGATATTATCCGATCTATTTTTACCTCTAGCCGTGATATAGCTCTTTAAATATACACCTTATTTAGACCTAACATAAAGCGCCTAAGGTAGATCTATCTAGTAATGGATTAGATATAGCAGACGAGACCCTTTGTGGTGTGACTTTTGCACCGCAGACTGTGGTACCATTAAAGATAGCCACCACATAATTCATCTCGTAGACAAGCAGCTTTCCTTCATCTCTACGAGTCGCCTTGTATTGCATCAGAAAGTACTTGGACGCGTTCCTAAGATAAATGGAAGCTGCCCATCTCCAAAATAGGTGATATGGAGGCTATTCACATTTGTACAAGATTCTATAGTGTAAAAGTGGCACCACAAAGGATCCAACAGGGCGGCCGACTGGGTGGCTGCCTACGCGGCCCACCACTTAAGATACATCTTCTGGTTAGGGAAGGGGAAGCTGCCACAGGCACTCCACAAGCTAGTATTTTTTAATTTTATTGGGTGTATTCGTACACACATTGTATGAAAAATCCGCAAAAAAAAAAAAAAAATTCCAAACTTTAGATACAGGCCCAAAGCCAAGTCAGGTTGGAACTGTATCAAGCTAGACCTGAAACCTGACCCAACTTACCTGCAACCCTAATCGTTTGTGATCTTGTGCCATGCAAGCATATTGTCTGTATCCTCCAATATAACTCACGCTGGAGTAGGCCATGCATGAGCATGCGTTCACAATCTCAGATACAACCCTGCAAGCGGCCCCTCTGACCTCACTGTTCCCATGTCCTTTTGTAACCTGAACACGACCAACACGTCGTCAAGACTCGAGGAGTGGTTAGGCCATGCTTGTACCTTTCTGATGGTCCCTTTGACCCTGCTAGAATTGGCTACTGGCTTCCCATAATAATGGCCAAAACTCTCGTACACGACCATAAACTTTCTCTTCCTGTTGTAATCCCCACCTAACTGCATCCCATGACATCATCACACACGGTATCAGCCGTATGATCAAAGACACAAAAGGTCCACAACGTTACATGCTATGTGAGACTCACACCATAATGTCCACCCAAAACTACGACCCAAGTCCAAGTGTGCTGCTCTCGGATGGACACACACCCATTTTTGTAACTTGGCCTCTTGCCATTTACTAAGAGCCTATCTCTTCATGGATTTCTTGCCGCAGCGTTTAATCTCCCTCTCTTCTTCTTTCCTCCTTTTCCCACTTCTCCTCCCCTTTCTTTCTACTCTCCTCCCACTCTTAGCCATGAAGATCTCTCCCTCCCCTTCCGCCACCACCCTCACCATCTCCATTCTTCGGGCTGTCTTCTTGATCACTGTCTTCCTCTCTGCAACCTTATGCGTCCGGCTTTCGGAGGCAGCGTCGTCGCGCAAAGCCTTCTCGGGCCACCTCTGCGACCGCCACCGCCTCCACCACCGCCGCAGCCACCATCATCACCATGTCGAGAACTCTTTCTCCACGCGGCACCAGCGACCTTCTCGGTGCCTTCCATTCCCACGAGGCCAACTTCAGCCACCTCCTCAGCCACCCCGGCCGCCAGTCGAGGAGGAGATCGATCCAAGATACGGCGTCGTGAAGCGGCTCGTCCCCACCGGGCCCAACCCTCTCCACAACTGAGGAGCTCCGTCCATGTTCTAATGGTTCATACGTAGTTTAGGTTGGCATTTCATCCTTTCTTGTTCCTTCTTTCCATTTCTTCATCTCTTTCTTGGAGAACCGAAACTTCTCGCTTTCTTGTTCATCCAAGGCTGAAAAGATACCGATGATGTCACTGTTTTAGTTGGTGGAAAGAATTTACAATGGAGGATGTTTTACTCCAGTTTACAACATTTTTACTTCTTTATTTCAATATTAGTTTTACTTCTCGCGTTTTCTTTCATTTATTTCCTGATCATTCTACGTTTTTTTCCCCTTCAACATGGGGTCCATCCGGGCTCCGGAGAAGCTCGTGAGTTCATTAAATTGGAGGGTGGCAGAGAGCTCGATGCATGACCTTTTTGGTGGGGGCGGTCGTGTCCTGCCCACGATGCCACCTCTCTAAACCGTCGTCAAATAAATGCGTTTATGCGCTATTCTTGTGTCATGGTGATGCAGCCTGCTATTATTTCCTTCTCACTCTTTTATGGGAAGCAGCTCCCTTCCCTTTCAATGCTTATTCTCCGGCTTCTTAGGTTGATTTACCTCTGATCATTATGAGATTTTTTTTTTTTTTTTTTGACATTGGAAATCTGGTCACTTTCGAATCTTTCAGCTCGCAGTAAAATATAGAAGAGGTACCAATCGGACATCATATGGTTGAAAACTGAAATCCAGAATATGAGCTGATAGGAACAGAAAAACCACCAGATCTTTCTAATAAAAATGGTTAGCCTGCATTGTAATGTTATTGCTATGGTACCAATTCAATGTTTCAGTGAGTTTTTTTTATTTTTTTCCTCTAATTTGAGGGATACAGCAGCATAATCCGAGAAAAAGTATGCCGTCGACCACACAAAATTAACATATCACCTCAACCAGCAATTTGTTACATTTAATGGTTAAGAATTAAATATCATCCAAGGGCTTCATTATCCCCTTCCAGCACAGCCTTCTTCACAGGAACTGGAACATGGTGGACAACCAGCTGCGCTTTATTCTTAGAAGTTGATGTCTTACTCAATGAAAAAAAAGATTAGAAATCGATATTTCAGAGTTTTGAGCATTTAAATAAGACTGAAAAGTTCCAGCAAAACCAAGGGGATGATCACTACTCTGCTCAATTGTTTCATGTAAATTAAAAGAAGCCGATACAAGCCTAAAAATCTTTAAATTCATAATCACAACCTCTGAGTTACTTTGAACACCTTAAAGTTACAACTTTCGGCTGAGGATCTTCGGGTCGATGATACATGTTGAACAGGAATAACCTACTTGCATCATAGCTCACATATATAGCATACGCTTCGTCGATTGAGACAACTGCATCCCTTATTTCTGCTGGTAGGAAGCATGCTTCAAATTTGCGATGTAAAAATGAGGAATTGGAATGAGAACAAAATCCATCCAGATGGAAAACCTGCATGACCAATTATTTGCTGTAAGACTGCTCCGGAACTGCTTTAATATCCAGCATATCAAAGAGACATGTTACCAGATTTCATACCTAATCACATGAAAAGGAAATAGAAAAATGAAAACTAAGCTGCATCTATCACTACATTCGAGGTCAACAGAAAGTTACAGGGGGTTTTTCAAATTGCTCGATTTTTGGAAAGGAAAACTTGGTCCATGATTGGATGTGCACAGAGGAAGCAAAATAGTCCTCTACTGCTTCTTAAGCATACTGATATCTTAAAAACACTAAGAGTTCCAGCTGAAAGTTCAACTTCAAGCAAAACATACAAGCTTTGAGGCCTTCAGAGGAATCAACGGTCCTCTGGCTCACCATTTTACCTCATGAAATCCCATGCTCCATTTCCAACATTCAAGGTTCTATAAACCTCCCTGCAATTTATTTTTCACTTAATATGACAAAATGGCCAGATTCAATCCTCAATCAACATGCAAAACCTCCCTCAATACATAGCTGCAAACATACTCAGGCCAGATTGGCTCCTCATTCAAAAGATGAAATATCCCTCAGCATTTAGCTGCAAACATACTTCAGTCCACGTTTCTAAATATGCATATATAGCTCTTTCACATTTGAGAGCTGAACTCCTCCAACCAATGCCACAGAAAAACTCAAAATAAACGGTATATTTATCTATTGTAAAATAACTCAACGTAACTGCCATTTGTTAAGATTCCCGCATTCCTTTTATTACATGATCAAAGTCAAAAGGACAATGAAGATGGCAGCAACCACAAAATTCTAAAGCAAGAAAAGGAGGCTTCATTGTGCTTGACAAAGACCAAAACAGAATAAACTTTCTCCCAGCAGTGTGAAGCGGGCTTAATAATTCCTTCAAATTCCTTCCTATCAAAGGCTACATTACCATTGTACCTAAAACTAGTGAGTCACGCTTCCTTCAAATTCCTTCCTAATAATTCTCAATCTCCTTTTTCACCCTTCAAAACTAGTGAGTCATGCTTCCTATTAGGGCATCCTCAGATCTAAGTTGCACGTTCCCATACCAAAGAATTCATCATAAATTAATGCATAAAATGACTGTTCCACACTAAACATAGACCAAAAGTAAGAAAATACTACCATCACAAATATAAGAAGAAACTACCACCACAAGGACTTCAGTACATAATTTAAACCCAGATTTTTATGACGTATAATTCTTAGGATCCTTAAAATTTGGCAACACAAACAGTTCGCACTTGAGCATCATGCTTACATCAACTTGATATACTGACATCTCCTTTCTAGCAATTATGCAAGTAATGGCCCTTCAATCCCAAATAGTTTTAAGTTCTAAATAATATTAACCTAAACTACATGGGCACTTGTAATAAGTTCCAAGTCCTTAATTTTTAATGTAAATAACACTAAGTTAGTTTACAACAGTAAGGTTGAATAGTACATTTTGGTTGTGTATATCTTGTATTAGTGCTGTCCTGAAGTGCCTAATTTTGAATTTTTAGCAATTAAGCCATCATGTTTTGAAATCCTTCTATCCTTGAGATTTGTGACACGTATCTAGGTAATCTACCAGTTGTTTCCCTAGTCCTATCGTTACAAAGGTAATCAGTGAAAAACTAGTCAGAGAGTTTCCCAACCCCTTATCAAATTTCATTTCCATATCCTTCCATATGCTGTGATTTTCAAATATATAAGCCATCAAAAGCTGTATTGAAATGTATTTGCTATCATCCCTAAATCAAGATTTGCCTTCTATGGCCAATGAAGCCCGCTCCATTCTCTCTTGCTACAATGCTTTAAGAAAGTCATGTCAGGAAATTCATCTTCTGTAGAAAGGACGTTCACAGAAATGACATTTCATTTCTAGCATTGGCAGATCCACAGTATGTATGAGTTCTGTCAAATTTCAAGACGACTCTCCAAACTGTTCTAAAATTGGCTATGCTTATTTTCTATCCTCTTCTCAATTTCATACTAAACAAGGATGAGATTCCACATTTGTATTTTTTTTTCCCATTACATGCACTTCCGTGCATCCAAAGTCAATGATATTTTCCTTCAAACAACATCACCCCACTGTGGAAAACTATCATGCAGATTTCAGTTCTATCCCTCACAGACCACAGATAAAAAAGAGATAATATAAGAATATTGACCAGAAGAACTTGCTTCATGGATATTCTCCTCCATATACAAATGACTTCCCTAAGTCAACTCCAACATGACATAGTTTGGACCAGAAAGAATACGGCCATTAATATGAGACTGAAGAAGGAGGCTATTTCTGATCTCCCAGAGAACAACTAAAATGCTCTTGCCGAACTTCAACTGCAGGCTTAAACTGCCTTAAAGCATCAAGAAGCATCCCCTCTTACAAATGAGATTGCTTCAGAAATACTTAACGTTAAATCACAGAAATGAAATATAAGAAGACCAAATTGCCTGTCCTGGTCTATCATGAAGTTTTGTCCCCTTCATATCAAATATGGAATAATTCTCCAGCCAAAGCAAAAGTAAAAGAAGATAAAGTAGACCTACTTGCTAAGCAAGGATTAGCATAAACATTAAAACAGCCAAATATTATCAATCTTTAGTTTCATCTAACTGATAAAGGCTTCAATTAATGGCAATCACATCCTATCTAAAAGTGAATTATTTCCAATTATAAAATCAGAAAGATGTCAAAGAATGTATAGGAACTTCAATAGCTTAGTTCAGCTTATAAAAGCCTTATCTTGTAGTTGGAACAAATTATTGGCCTTTTTTTCTAAAATGTTATTTTTTACCACTGAAATGAACAAAAAAATTGGGGAAGAATTATAAACCCTTCCCCTCCTCATTCTTCTACTTCTTCTCCTTCTTCCTCTTCTCTGATGTAACCTCCAAATTAGGGATTACACAGATTTATCAGAAAGGAAAATTGGTTCAGATCAGATTTTGGATCTGAATTTCTGTGCACCTAGCAGGTTTCTTCAGCAGTTGGCACAAAACTATTTGAGATCTGATCTCAGAATATTTGGAGATAACTGCTAGAACAACAATATAAAAGTGGAATAAATAGAGAAGAAGTGGAGGATGAAAGAGAAGCCAGTGGCCTGTCTTATTCTAGCCAGTGGCCTGTCTTATTCTCAAATACTTTTCATGGACATACTTTTGCCCCCAAAATCAGCTGACTAGCTCCCTTGATATTCTGTTTTAATCAGCCAGCCTTCCTTCTTCCAGTAGGAATCTGAACAAGAAATAAATAAAAATGGAAACAATGACTAAATGCACCCCCACAAATTCTGGCCAGATCCCTCCCCTTGAGCACTCGTAAAACATAAAAGAATCAGTCAAAGCCTGTTAATTATAATGGACTTGTCGGCTACAATTTTATAATAATATCCCCAAACTTGACTCTATCTAGGACTGTTTATAAGAAATAAATGGATGGGTATTGAGTGCCTAATTACAGTGCAAATTGATGCAGAAAATAACTTCTAAAGCAGTCCTAAAAATACCAAATCCTCATGCAATCAGAAAATACTATAACAAAATAAGCTGATGGTCTTGAAAGAACCCAAACAAGATTATTTAAAATGATTTGTTGACCAGCAAGGACTGGCCAGATGGGTATAATCTGCTGTTCTTTGGCTGCACCAATTCGCTTCTGCTGCATGTGGGCTTGTCCTCAAGCTTAAATAGGTGGTTGAATTGGTTCCCATTCAGGATACAGTCCCAACAATCCATCACCTTCACCCAGCACCGTCCTTCATGCAAGTCCTAAACTCCTTTGCTTTATTAGCATTGCTTCAGGCTTCTTTAGAAGCATGATCAGTTGTTTGTTGTTCTCTATAAAGGACTAAGCATTGTTCTAAGCGTCATGTTGGACCTTCGTATTATACAACCAGGGACGGCCTAGCAAAATATGGCTATAGACATTGGAACAACATCACATAGAACCTCATCATTATAATCATGCCGCAATGAAAATCTTACCATACATTGATGCTTCACAACAACTCGCTCATGTTTGTTCAGCCATGCTAGTTGATATGGATGCTCTTTTAGTTTTGTTTTCAAATTCAACATCTCCGCAAATTCAGAAGAGACTACATTTACTATGCTGCCACTACCAATGATAAGATCATCCAATTTTCCTTGGCCAGTAACAATTGTTTTGAATATGCTGGTCCTCCTCCAGTCTGATATTGTCTGCTGCTTCTGTTGCAGATCATCTTTTGAACAAGCCGATCTTCAATAGGGAGATTTCTAGACCACTGATTTTCATCTTTGTGGTCATCATTTTTGTCATTGATCTTTGTAAGAATTGGATTTTCTTGATCAAAATCACATAATTGAATCTCACCTGAAACATTAGGAATTACTGATCTACATCTTTTACTTTGGTTTTTCTGTTGCTCCTTCCCTTTGATAAGATCTACATTATATGCAATTCCCTCTATGCAGTCATCTAGCTTTTTCTCAAGTTGATTGAACCTAGAATCATGATCTTATAACTTCCAATCGATTGTAATTTTTCAACAAGGTATAACATGCAGGACAAAAACATCCACTAGGTGCCACCTTGTACAAACTTTTAAAGGAAAAATACGATGAGATTGAGACAGTTGCCATACCTAGCACTAGGTATATCTTCTAGAGATTAAAATATCCTCCTATTAATAGAATGTCAAGTCAGTTGTTGGGTGGGGGAAAGATATGGGATGATTAATGATAGAATTTTATGGATTTATATTTCAAAAACTAATGGGGAGATGGATTCATGATAATAAATTAAGGGAAGTACCAACGCAAATTCATAACCCTTTTGACACGTATTAGGTTTTGGTGCTGGATACGTAGGAAAAGCAGTAAAGCTGTAATTACATGAGCAAGGAACTTTCTTCATGGTCATCCTGCAACCCTATGTATCAGCTTAAAGAGAAGGACCAAAAGATTTTAGAACAACAAGAACAAAAGTTAAAGAAATAGAATTCATAAAGTTGAGATGATTAACATCTATAGAAGATATGATACATAAAAGTTATGTAGCTAATTTCATAGACACCATTACCAGATGAAGTTTAAGTCATGAGATGACACAGTTATTCATATCAACATCAAGACCAGCATTTTGACACATACAAGACAAAAATTCGTGGCTGTATAAGTCGCATATCCCCCAACTTCTTCAACCATGCTATTAAAAAGTCACCATCTAATCCTCAATACACAAAATCTACCAAAATTTAGTAATGTCAATTATTTGACAAGTACATAAACTCTAAAAAACTTCATAAAATTTTCCAAAGTGGGAACTTTTTAAAATTCAGCATATAACAATGCAATATCATAGAGTAGCAATATTACTCAGATACACTTCACGATTCCATCAACTAGATATCACTCAATCCATTATCATAACATCAATACAGAGAATAATTTTATCTATTTATTATCGCCAATTTTTTCCAAAAAAGATAGAAAAATCCGCCCACGAATTATCACAAATCGCCATTAAAGATAAAAAAATTCACATTTTTACGATCGGAATCATTAAACCCTACATAGAAAGTGTATACCTTTCGGTCAGATAACCTCATCCGCTCCCGATCTCCATCACGCTCTTGACCTTTGGAGCGTAGAGAGAGTACACCACCACCTGCCTCATCGCCACCTCAAGCTGGTTCCTCCCGTCGGCGAAGGCCGAAGCAATCGAGGAAGGATCTGAGAGCCCCCGGTTCTCTCGGAATCCATCGATCGTTCTCCTCTTGGCGTACTCTCTCACGTTGTAGTCGGTGAACTTGGCGGCCGTTCGGAGGAGGGAGCGGAACAAGGAGAGCACCTCGGCTCTCGAAGGAGCCGATGCCGCGCTTGCCATTACAGAGCGCGAGCGAGAGAAAGGAAGGGTGGGGTGGAGATTGGAACTCGACAAATCCAGCCTTCGCCGGGAAATTTCCAGACCTTTCATAGAAGGGCGCGGCCCGTCTCGCAGCCTGCTGCGCTCGCGGATGCCGCTTTTGCTTGACACGTAGCCTCCTCGTGATCCGACGGCAGGAAATGCCTCTTTTCTCGATGCGGCAGGCTGTGCGGGGCGTCCAAAATGAATGCAGCCACAAATGCCTGCGACTCACATTGGGTGCGAAAACTGCGATCGCTGGGAACACAATTGTATCTAGGCTAGGAATACACCTTGGCCCAGATTAAGGATTAGGTCTGACCTTGAACATGGTGTTACCTGACCTATAAATTAATAAAAAATTTATATTTCTATTTTTAATTTATATTTATGTTTGATATAAGTTGCTTGTATAATTTATATACCTTTTTCCTTAGCCATGTTAAATATATAGAAGTATGTAATTATAGATGATGAATAATTGAGGTCCCAATCGAGTAAATATTAATCAAACACAAAATTCAAATATTTTCTATTTGTTAAATTTCTTATTTAGAAGATACAAAGGTATTTTTACAGCAAAAGAACAAATATATATATATATATATATGAAGACATTTATGTTGATATTCAAGCTATAATATTTTGTGTACTTTTGGATTATTTCTATGTATGAGCCATGTTAATGTTTTTGCCTCTTGAGCAGCTTGATGTTTCTTGAGATAATCTTGAAGTTGAACAGGTCTGCATGCTGAATAAATTTGTTCTTTTGAAACATTCATGAAACATTTACCTATGGCTTATATGAAAAAGAATAAAATACTATATTACTAACCATGCTTAATGTTTCTACTTGATTTAATGTATGTCTGAGTATTGACTATTTGAGTTTGTTAGGAAAGACCCCTTCACTAGATGAAAACTTTCCTATCTTTGTGTGAGTAGAATGAGAATACCACAATAATTAATCAATGTAAGAACCACCAAAAAAAAACAAACCACAAGAAAGAGACAAGAATTTTTAGGTGGAAAACCCTCCAATATGAGGGGAAAAAACCACCAGACCTAAGTCCACCACAAACCTCCACTATCAACAATAATGGGCTTACAAAGTATCTTCTCTAGGCTAAGCTAGAGGATCACATACATCAAGGATCTCTTCCTTGGATCACAAACAAAGAGTTTATATGAAAAAGAGTTTAGGCTCCAATAAAAAAATGAGAACAATCTCACCGAGTGTAGGTTTGCACAAGGTTCTTCTTCCTCTTGAAATGCCTTGATAAGATCTTCACCTCCTCCTTGAGATGGATTCCACAACCACTTCTCCCAAGACGGCTACCTTCTTTTGTTTTCTTCTCATCCGACCTCAAAAAAAATAATTAACCCTAACCCCTCTTTTCCCTCTTTTTGTTTCCTTTTTTTTTCTTTTTTTTTATTTAAATTGCTGGGTCCCACCTCACATAAGGTGGGACTCGGCCAACAATTCTCCCCCTCCCATCTTATGTGAGAGGCTCCACCAAGCTTGCCTTAAGCATACAAATATCATGCTTCTTCTTAAGCAAAATTTTAGTCATCATATCCGACCCATTCTCATCGGTATGGATTTTCTCTAGATGCAAAAGCTTTTCTTCCAACACATCCCGAATCCAATGATACCTCACATCAATGTGCTTCGACCTTGAATGAAAGCTGGGATTCTTGCTAAGATGAATGACACTCTGATTATCACAAAAGAGAGTATACTTTTCTTGTTTCAAGCCCAATTCTTGGAGGAATCTTTTCATCCACAACATTTCCTTACATGCCTCTGTCACCGCAATATATTCGGCCTCTGTAGTGGACAAAGCAACACATTTCTGTAATTTGGACTGCCATGAAACAGCTCCCCCTGCAAAAGTCATCATGTATCCCGATGTAGACTTTCGAGTATCAATATCACCAGCCATATCTGCATCTGTGAATCCTTCTAGCATAGTTTTTTCATTTCCAAAGCATAAGCAAGCTTTGGAAGTACCTCTAAGGTATCTGAATATCCATTTAACTGCAGCCCAATGTTCTTTGTCAGGATTCGAGAGAAATCTGCTCACAACACCAACTGCATATGCTATGTCTGGTCTTGTACACACCATGGCATACATCAAACTTTCTACTGCTGAAGCATAGGGTACCTTTTGCATCTCCTCTTTCTCCCTTTCATTTGTAGGACATTGCTTGTTTGTGAGTTTGAAATGATTTGCAAGTGGAGAGGAAATCGGTTTAGCCTTTTCCATATTAAACCGCTCGAGCATCCTTTCAATATACTTTTCTTGTGATAGCCAAAGCTTCTTGATCTTTCTATCACGAGAAATTCTCATGCCAAGCATTTGCTTTACGGGCCCCATATCTTTCATGGCAAACGACTTGCTTAAGTCTTTCTTCAACCTATCAATTTTGTTAGTATCACGGCCAATAATCAACATATCATCTACATAAAGCAATAGAATGATAAAATCACCATCACTAAACCTTTGCACATAGACGCAATGATCGGATTTTGTCCTCTTGTAGTCGTGGCCCATCATGAAAGAATCGAACTTTTTATACCATTGCCTTGGTGCTTGTTTAAGCCCATATAAGCTTTTCTTCAACTTGCAAACAAGATGTTCTTTGCCCTTAGTTTTAAACCCCTCAGGTTGCTCCATATAAATTTCTTCCTCAAGGTCTCCATGCAAGAAGGCTGTCTTCATATCAAGTTGTTCAATCTCAAGGTCCATACTAGCTGCCAAACCCAATATAATCCGAAGAGATGACATTTTCACAACCGGAGCAAAAATTTCATCAAAATCTATACCTTTCTTCTGACCAAAGCCCTTCACAACTAATCTTGCTTTGTACTTAGGTTTTAAGCCGTTCTCATCCTCCTTTAATCTGTATACCCATTTGTTCTTGAGTAGTCTCTTACCCTTAGGAAGCTTTACCAAATCAAAAGTATGATTTTCATATAAGAATTTTATTTCTTCTTGCATAGCTTGAAACCATTTATCCTTGTCCTTATGATTCTGCACTTCTTGGATGCATTCTGGCTCCCCCTCATCTGTAAGAAAAACATACTCTGAAGCAGGATATCTAGATGATGCTCTGTGCTGTCTAATAGACCTTCTGACCTCTGGTTCTGTCATTTCAGACTGACTTGATAGTTCACCATATTCTGAAGCTTCACTGTGACCATTATCACCTGTAGAACCCTCACTAGCACCTGTATCACTATGCTCACTGTCATCCTGCACATCTCTTCTATCATCATCATGGACCATAGGTGGAGGAACTGGATCAAGATTAATTGGAGAACTGTTCAAATACTTCGGCTTCTCTTGCTTTCCAAAGTCTTCAATAAACTGATCTTCAAAGAAGACAACATCTCTACTCCTGATCACCTTTTTGTCTTTTGGATCCCACAACCTGTATCCAAATTCTTCATGGCCATAACCTAAGAAAATACATTCTTTAGACTTTCCATCAAGCTTAGACCTTTCATCTTTTGGAATGTGAACAAATGTCTTGCATCCAAACACCTTCAAATGACTGTAGGATACATCTTTTCCTGTCCAAACTCTTTCTGGCACATCACCATCCAAAGGAGCCGATGGAGAAAGGTTGATCAAATCCACTGCAGTCCTCATAGCTTCACCCCAAAATGGTTTTGGCAACTTTGCATGAGAGAGCATACATCTGATTCTCTCTACAATTGTTCTATTCATTCTCTCTGCAACTCCATTTTCTTGCGGTGTTTTAGGAACTGTCTTTTGGAGCTTAATGCCATAGTCTTTGCAATATTTTTCAAATGGCCCTCTGTACTCACCTCCATTATCTGCCCTGATGCACTTTAGCTTCTTGCATGTCTCTCTTTCAACCATGACATGAAAGTGTTTAAATATATCCAAGACTTGATCCTTGGATTTCAAAGCAAAAGCCCATACCTTTCTAGAATGATCATCAATAAAGGTAACAAAATAAAGTGCACCACCAAGAGTTCTACTATCCATCATGCATACATCACTATGTATCAAATCTAGAATGTTAATTTTTCTAGATATAGGTGTTCTATGAAATGCAACTCTATGTTGTTTTCCGGCTAAACAATCAACACAAGTTTTCAAAGACACACCTTTGGTATTTGGTAGCAACTCCTTCTTGGCTAGAATTTGAAGTCCTTTCTCACTCATGTGCCCAAGCCTTTTGTGCCAAAGCTTTGTAGAGAAATCATCATCAATTGTATTCACCTCTCCTTTCTTTAGCTTTGCTTGCATCATGTAGAGAGTATTATTTTTCTTTCCTCTTGCTATCAACAAAGAGCCTTTTGTGAGCTTCCATTTTCCTTCACCAAAATGATTGCTATAACCTTCATCATCAAGCTTGCCGGTGGAGATTAAATTGAGGCGGATATCCGGAACATGTCTAACATCTTTGAGTAGCAACTTGCACCCTGTATTGGTCTCTAAACATACACTCCCCATGCCAACAATTTTGGATAAACCATCATTTCCCATCCTAACACAACCAAAATCACCAGAAGTATAGGATGTGAAGAAACCACCATGTGGAGTGATATGAAAAGAAGCACCAGAATCAATCACCCAGTTACTATCTTCATATGCAAGGTTGACACAACCATCACTAACAACAATGACATCTGCATCAGCTGCAACTGCTGTAACATCCTTTTCCTCTGTCTTTGCTTCGCCTTTTTCTGTGTTCTGCTCTCTTTTCAATGCTCTGCACTCTCTTTTTATGTGTCCTAGTTTGCCACAATGATAGCATTTTATGCCTTTTCTTGACTTTGACCTGCCCCTGGATTTATCTCTATTGTAAGGATACTTGCTTTTGCTTCTACCTCTTCTTTCTGTCACAAAAGCCTCAGCTTCAGGAGATATTCCCTGTTCCTTTCTTCTAACCTCTTCATTTAGCATGCTATCCTTTACCATATCCAAAGTGACCTTGCCGTCAGGTGCAGAATTGCTTAGAGACACCACAAGAGTCTCCCAACTGTCTGGCAAAGAACTAAGAAGTAACAAAGCCTGCAACTCCTCATCTAGGACAAGCTTCATAGTAGTCAACTGATTCACCAAGCCTTGGAAGTCATTCAAGTGTTCTGTCACACTTTTCCCATCTTTATACTTCAAGTTGACAAGCCTTCTAATCAAAGAGGCTTTATTCTGTGCAGTCTTTCTCTCATACATGGCCTCTAATTTCTTCCACAAAGAGAAGGCATTGGTTTCTTGAGCAACATGATGAAACACAGTCTGATCAACCCATTGTCTAATTTGTGCAACTGTCTTTCTATTCATTATCTCCCATTCCTTGTCAGTCTTCTCTTTTGGCCTAGCCTCATCTCCATGGATAGGTTCATACAAATCCTTACAATAAAGGATATCCTCCATCCTAGGTTTCCAAATGGCATAGTTGGAAGATGTCAATTTAATCATGCCTCCCATAGAATCCTCCATTCGAGTCACACAAGAATTTTATCAAACACCTTGTAGGCACAAAACCTTGCTCTGATACCACTTGTTAGGAAAGACCCCTTCACTAGATGAAAACTTTCCTATCTTTGTGTGAGTAGAATGAGAATACCACAATAATTAATCAATGTAAGAACCACCAAAAAAAAACAAACCACAAGAAAGAGACAAGAATTTTTAGGTGGAAAACCCTCCAATATGAGGAGAAAAAACCACCAGACCTAAGTCCACCACAAACCTCCACTATCAACAATAATGGGCTTACAAAGTATCTTCTCTAGGCTAAGCTAGAGGATCACATACATCAAGGATCTCTTCCTTGGATCACAAACAAAGAGTTTATATGAAAAAGAGTTTAGGCTCCAATAAAAAAATGAGAACAATCTCACCGAGTGTAGGTTTGCACAAGGTTCTTCTTCCTCTTGAAATGCCTTGAATAAGATCTTCACCTCCTCCTTGAGATGGATTCCACAACCACTTCTCCCAAGACGGCTACCTTCTTTTGTTTTCTTCTCATCCGACCTCAAAAAAAATAATTAACCCTAACCCCTCTTTTCCCTCTTTTTGTTTCCTTTTTTTTTCTTTTTTTTTTATTTAAATTGCTGGGTCCCACCTCACATAAGGTGGGACTCGGCCAACAGAGTTTCCTCATGGATGGAAATGCCAAACCTTTTAATAAGTCAGAGAATCTAGCATTTCACATATAGGAGGTAAAGTGAAATTGTGATGAGTATATGAAGAAACCTCTGAGTTCCTTCTTACTTGCAGTTGGTTGTTACTTGACTGAGTTCCTTCACACTCCACAGTCTACTGCCATGCTTTTCTCATTTCCAATAGCTGTAGCTATGTTTACTTGACTGAGTAATGGAAGGGATGCTATTGTTTTGAAAGCTAAAGAAGGCATTAAAAGTGGCTCCAATCTCCTTTTAAGCTGTGAAAGAATGGCTCTATGTGATCAAAGTGGCTATCCATTGTCATCTGCTGAGCTTCCACTGATGGATTGAGAAGCTTTATACTATGCAATCTTATGAATGACCAACTAAAACAGTAGCCTCTCCAGATGTTACTAGTTATTTTTCCCTCAATGTGTATGGCAGAGCTTTGCCTCTACTTTCCACCTATCCTTGGTTCCTTCTTTCCATCACCATCCCTGCATAGGCTAGCTAAAGGCAGAAGCAATGATATCAACTGCTAAAACCATGAAGGAAAAAATAACTGCAACCTAGCATTGGGTTCTCATCAAGAAGAAATATCCTGACAATATATCCAACTGAAGTGTGGACATCTGATCTTGTAGCCTCTGTGTGAGGTGCTAGTCAATGAAGCAGACAGGAAAGGGTCCCTCCACCAGACCAACCAGTGGCATTGAAGTACATCTTTTCAATCAGTTGGATGCTTTGGTACTGAGCCACATTGCCTGGTTCAGGATAGCAAGGACATGACCGGACCTTGTCCCTAAACTATTAATGCTGTATACAATGTTCTCCATAACTTTTTTGCATCAAGGCTCAGATTTCACTCAGGATTTACCCATGGTAAGTGTCCACTGCAGTGGGCTTACTCCAAGGTCACCTCTAACCTTAAATCTGTCATCAATTATAAGCCTGCTAACTAGGTGCATTGGTGCTCTCTCTTAAGAAAAAGAAAAGAAAGAAAAAAGGAAAAAAAGGTTGCTGTGGTAAGTATTTAATTGATAAGGTCTTCAATGATGAGATTAGAATTAAGATGAATGCTTAAATGAAAATAACAAGGGAAACTTGAAATCGCTTGTATCTAAATATAAATGATCTAAAATACAGCACATTTCATGAAATTCTGACAAAAAGGCAAATGCCATTATGCTAGTATTTGAGAGTAATATTGGTCATGGTTACTGATACATAATTTTTGCTCACCTCTTTTCTCTACCTAAGCTATATCTTCAATCATATCCATATTAGTTTTAGAAGTTGAATAGAATTCTAGTAACCGCCAACATATCAATCTCTCTTAGATTCTTAGGCGGCAACGAAACGCAGCAGATCTGGCGTAACAAAAGATTAGGGTCCCAGCTTGGACAGAACCACTTCAGCATGCAAAAGAACATAAACCAAGCAGAAAGCCTTTCCATGGGACTAATGAAACATCCAAGAGGATCAAATAAATAAAACAAATATTCACCACCAGCAACATTTGGAGCCCCTTAATTAAGGAGTGCAAGGCATGTGCCCAACCCATACTTGTGGCCAGATCTTGTTTTAACAATGCATGGTCAGCAGAAAAAAGAAAAAAGTTCAGACAGAGCATGTGCATCCATTAATCCTGCACACCATTCAACCAATCCTAGACCAAACATGGTTTTCTTGTTCAGTAGGTGTGAAGATCCGTACGGGCATGTGTTTGGTCCCACATCGGTTATTTGTTGGGTAGATCTTGAGTACTTATACAGAATCAAGGAACCCAAATAATATCTTCTGGCTAGCCATTTTGGATGAGGTCCTGGATTGTTACAAATGGTATCAGACCCGACCCAGCCCATAGTCTATGTGGACTATGGGACACTGCAGCACGAATCCATTGGAGCTGACCACGGGCCGATCGTGGTGTTTGTGATTCGATTTGAATGGATTTGAACCCTTAGCCTAACGAGGATGTTAGAGCTTAAACGGGGGGAGTATGTGAGGACCCGTACGGGCGTGTGTTTAGTCTCATATCGGTTATTTGCTAGGTAGATCTTGAGTACTTATACAGAATTAAGGAACCCAAAGAATACCTTGCGGCTAGATATTTTGGGTTGTTGCAGTAGGCATGAGTGGCACTTAATAAGCAACCATTAAGTAAAGGCCTACGGAAGAAAATGTGTAGCTACCCTGCAAATGCAAAAATCAGGCTGAGCTCTTGTGTATGCGTGGAGTATGTACAAATCTTAAATGCAGAAGCCTGCATGGAGTCTTTCTTGCATTCCCTGTCCATGGCATGCATAATTGCATGAGTCCTGCCCTCCGAAAAAAGAAAGCGAAGTTCTATGAGTATATACATTATAGAGTCTTGCATGATGTTTTTTTTTATAATCCTCTTTCTACCATTGTCGACGGTTGATTAATCATTCTTTATAATCCTTAGCTAATTAAATAGACTTTTTATGTCAAACCCACTTCATTCAGAATATTTATTTTAACTCTTCTCATAAGCTTTAATTTTTCTGCCATTTTTATTGAATGACCTATCATGGTCATCTTTTCTTTCTTTCTTCCTTCCAGTTTTTTTTTTCAAACTAGGATGGATTATCCTACATGATCTTTTCTTGATTAGAGTTTTCACAAGGAACCACCTGATGCGATCGAATTGGTTGAAAATAGAGCAAAAGTATTTTTTGGGAATTTGATGTAATACATGGTGCGACGAAAATTGCTTCAAATGGTTAAAAGAATATCGTATACTATGTAGAAGCATCTTTGACAAAAGAGGTTCAAATTACTCTTTTTTTTTTTGTATACAATTTGTATTTGATGGAGGACTGTCTAACAAAAAATCTAGACGCACTTCTAAAAATATATAAATTAGAAAATTTTATTTTATTTGAAAATAAGAGAATTTTATTGTTATATGGACTTTAGTACCAGAATTTCATGGAGTGTAAAATTAGAATTTTATGTCGACTTCATTATTTTGTCTTTATACAAAGTTTTATTAGAGTTTTGGATTGTCTATATAAATTTATTGCTATATTAATTAAGAATATAGTTTGCATTATTGAGATTTAAGGCTAGTCTTGCCTTATGAGTCAACCTCAGCCCATCGGTCACTAAATTATAGAAATCCTTGCATAAAATTTAGAATCACATCAAGCAATGGCTGTATTTTGTCCTCAACCACTGCAGCTCAACCAAATCTCAATTATAGGAGGTTGACATTGCAACATTTGGACAGCTCTTAAAGCTAGAAATGCATACAAACTTCCATTTTGCAATGTATCAGCAATAGCTGGACTCTAACCCAATCTAGCTGCCCACAGCCAAAGAGAAAAGGGTCCCCAAACTACACTCCCATTTGATCTTTAAGCCAAACTTAAACAATTGCATCAAAATCCTATCCCTCTCTATATCTTCCAAATGGGTAGGACCCCTATAAGCTTGGCCATCCCTTATTCCTTCTCTGGGATCGTCTTGCTTGTCCCTAGAATTATCCTCAGGTCAAACCTTCAATTCCCTTCAATTAATTATACTCCGCATCACCTTCCCTAATTTTAGGCCCTTGCCCCGCGCCCCCCCCACTTCGTTTCTCCTTCCTCTCTCTTTCTCTCTATCGCCCTCCGCTCCTCTCCTTATACGCGGTTTTGAGTCTTTTGACTTCTGCAAGAAAACACAGAAGAAAAATCCATGAAATCTTGCAATTATGTGTCATCCAATTTCCTTTTGACTCATTCCTTTTTTCTTTCCTAAGCAAGATCTCGGGACAAGAAAAGGAAAAAAAAATCCACCCGAAGAAAAGCAAAACCAATCGTTCTTAATTTTTTTTTTTTTGCCCTTTCTCCCGAAAAATTCCTATATTTCTTATTATAGAATCCAATGCCGGATCCGGCGACGCCGGAAAAATCCAATCTTGGCTCCCTCCGGCGGTCGCTCTCCCCCTCCTCCCCTCGATCTCAAGGCCGCCCGCCCCGGCGATTTTCTTGCATGGGCAGCGGTTAGAACCGCCGGCGACGTCGCGGCGACGACGACGACGACGGGCGGCGAAGAAGGGCGGAGGCGGCGGAGGGCGTGGCGGCGTCGGCTGCTACGATGCAGATACGGTTCTCGCCGAGCATGAGAAGCATCACGATATCGAGCAGCAATGGGTTCCTCGACTTGATGAAGGTCAAGGTCGCAGCTCGCCACATCTCCTACCGGACCCTCTTCCACACCATCCTCATCCTCGCCTTCCTCCTCCCCTTCGTCTTCATCCTCACAGCCGTCGTCACGCTCGAGGGCGTCAACAAGTGCTCCTCCTTCAGTAAGCTCTTCGAGTTCTTCTTTAATTGGTCGCCCGAGGCCTCGCCATGATTTAATATATATTCGGCTTTGAATTATTGAGGTTTTATACTTCATATATTCATGCATCTCAGTCTTTGAATTGGCAGATGATTTGTTCCTTTTGTGGTAGAATTTTGGTTGATTTTTGAATCTGAACTGCTACTTGGTTGCCAAGTTATTATTTTTTTGTGTTATTGAGTCCTTGGCTCTCGATCTGGGTCTTGGTAATTTTCTAGTCTTAGTTGTCCTGGCTTCTTATACATGGTATTGGGTTAATTTGGTTTCACAATGTATCTTGGTTGGGTTTAGATTGCTGCGATGAGCTTAAATTTGTGTATTTTGTTTGATTGATCTGGAATCTGAATAGCCTGGTTTAGTTTGACCTGCGATTTATTGATGTTTTTTCATTCTTGGTGCTTGAAGCAGTCTCAATACTCTATTTTATTTTATTTTATTTTATTATGGTGCTTGCATTTGCTGTGTCGAGATGCTTTTGGAATTGGGGTGAATAAAAATCCTGCTAGCATATCGGGTTTTGGGATTGTGGTGTTTTTTCTGATGTTGTTTGTTGTGTATCCCACTTCCCTTCCCATCTGTATTAATTGAGCTGGTCTCTTGGCTTCATCTTTCTTGGTCCTCTTTTGGAACTATTGCAATAGTGTTACTCATGAACTTTTAAGGTTGATTTGATGCTTTTCTTGTTTCCAGTAGACACTGAGCTGTCTGCCATTTGATATGGATTTTACGTTGATGTTTAGCTGTCTGGTATGGATATATATCCTACACTTCTCCTATTCCCTTGCGATGTGAAATTGCTTTTCCTATTTGGATACTTATCTCCCACTATTATCTCTTCTTTTCATTAGTATTTAAGTATTATCCTTTTATTCCAGCTTCACTATTAGTCCAATTTATTTGGATGGTTTCTTTCGTTGTCACTTTCCCAGCAACATTAGGTTGTCATGTTTCACTTATGTGTTTTTCCATATACAGAATGTTTCATCTAATATTTGTTTAAGTCAAACTTTGCTGCATTTTAGGGCATTGAACTTTGATTAGGCAGCCAATTTTTAGCTAGTTGTTTGAGCCTGACATTCTAATTATTGGATATTCATATCGTGTACCAACCGTATTTACCATATTTCAGAAAATGCTGAATCAGTCTTCTGCACAAAGAATAGTCTCAACAAGGTTTATAGAAAGGCGATTGGTTCTTCCATCTGTAATATCTTAGTTAAGCATATTTATGCATGTGTGTATATGTATATGTGTGTGTATGTAAATGTATATGCGTATTCCAATTCAAATAGTCTGTAGAGAAACTCTCTTTCAACTGGCATTAAGGACCTCCCTTCTATTTTGCTTTAGTGGGATGGAAATAAAATCTACCTTCAGAATGGTTCAGGTGTTCATGCACAATCATCTTTAAGACTGTTTATTCTGTTTATATGAATAGATCTGCTTGCCTACTTGTTTTGGCAAACCATGAGGCTTGCTTTTGTGTAATATATACTAGCTGGGTGAGTCATATCCATTTCTTTTTAATACATTCATTTTTTCTCCTCCAGATTGTTTGGGAAGACGGTTAGGTCCAAGGTTTCTTGTTAGGGGCGGTGGTGATTCAGTGGTAATTATCTGTTTTTCAGTGTTTAGGTTTGTGATAAACGGAAGGTTGTGTCCTGGTAAAATTTGCTATCTTATTTTGGATCACTTGACTATACTTGTGCAGAGGCTTATGAGAGATTTATACAAGATTCTTGATCAAGTAAATTCTGAGGAGATTCCAGTTGGCTTGAAGTTGCCAGAATCTTTCAGTGAGTTTCTTTCTGAAATGAAGAATAACCAGTATGATGCCAAGTCATTTGCTATAAGGTTGAAAGCGACGGTATGCAATTGATTGTATTTGTTTATGTTTTTTATTGGTGCATTGTGTTCTAAAACTACTAGGAATGAACACTTCTACATAAGTTATTTTGTTATCTGTACAAACATTGTACTATCTCCTTGGCATCTCAGATTCTCCATTTTGCTGCAACCGCAAGTTGAAAATATTTGGTAGAAAAAATTGTTGCTCTGTTTACTACTATGTGGAGCAACTTTAGCAGAAATTGTTCCATTTTTTTTCAAAATCTTGGCATTTGTTTTATTTTTACTTTTTTAAAGGATGGCAGGAGGGTGATCCTACTTTAGCATATGTTACTCCTCCATTTCTGGGGCCATTAGTTGATCTAAGCAGCCCAAGTTTGGCCTGAAATGACCTGAAATCAAGCTCAGTTTGAGTTAAATTGAGCCAAGCCTAAACCTATTTCATGGGCTTGAAATTAATTTCAAGCGTAGCCAAAAACAAAATCGACTCAATCATGCCTAAGTCTTGAAATATGAATAGTTTGTTGTAATATATATTTCATTCATTCGTTCTTGCATACATACATACGTACATACATACGTACATACATACGTACATACATACATATGTATGTATGTATGTATGTATGTAGTGGTGGTGGTAGAATCTTCTAAGAGATTACCGGGCAAGCTTGCTTATGTTTACAAGAAATCTTGTGTGCTAGTAATCTCTTTATAATCAAGTCCCTAAAAAATTTATAAGATATATGTCAAGAACTACTATAGCAAAGTATTGATAATAGTTACCATGGTTCGCTGAACCATCTCGAACCGGACGGTTTGGGGTATATTGAACCGAACCGGTCCTTAACTAAGACGGTTCACCACATCTTTCCCTGGCCGACCGACACCAACATGGACCACTCCTAAGTAAGCCCTCCATCTCTCCCTCCCTCCCTCCCTCTCCTCTCCCTCCCTCCCTCCCTCCCTCTCCCCTCTCTCACTCTCTCTCTCTCTATCTCCCCCGCCCTCCGTCTCTCTCTTCCTCCTCCTTCTCCCTCTTTCTTGTGCAGTCTCCTCGACACCATCGTCTTCGTTCCATACCGGTCCCTGCCGTCTTTGTTTTAAAATAGGAGAGAAAGGGAATGAAGCAAAGGATCGCAATCGTGGTCCTCTATTTCCCACTTTTTGTTTTAATTTTTGAATTTTGAATTGAAATCAGCAAACCATATGCTTACTTTCCTTTAAAGAATGCAACAATTAGTTTGCTGACTTCAGTTCAAAATTTGAAAATAATAAAAAAAAGAGTCCGAAATGCTCCAAAACGGCATGGTATAGATCTATATCATACTGTACTGCCCGCCGACCGGTACGAGTCCTGGTACCGGTCTAGTTAATAGTTACTATAGGAACTGATATGACAATACTGTAGCAGCATAAAACCAAAGCTAGTAACTATTCATTGAAAGTGACTTATTTCATATTTAGCTTGATATATTGCTAGTCTAAAATTGTTAAGCTTCTATTTAAGTATGTACATTATGTACATACATATGTATATTTTAGTGTGTAGCCCTTTTATTTGCGGCCCTAATAATTAGGTCTGGAATCTGGATCATATCGCTCCATTTTGTATGTGATATTAGTTAATAAAACTCTTACGTTTGATTATTATGTATTTGGTGTATCCTATTATGCTCAATTTATTTTAGTGAATCTTCTAAGAACCATTGTTTTTTCTGATTCATGCAGATGGAAACTATGGATAAGGAGGTAAAAAGATCAAGGCTGGCAGAACAGTTGCACAAACATTTTGCAGCAACTGCTATTCCGAAAGGCCTTCATTGTCTCTCCTTGCGCTTGACTGATGAGTATTCATCCAATGCTCATGCCCGGAAACAATTACCACCTCCTGAGTTGCTACCTTTGCTCTCAGATAACTCTTACTACCATTTCATTGTAGCTACTGATAACATTCTTGCAGCCTCTGTTGTGGTCACCTCAGCTGTGAGATCTTCTTTAAAACCTGAAAAGGTAGTCTTCCATGTCATCACTGACAAGAAGACTTATCCAGGTATGCATTCATGGTTTGCTTTGAATCCTGTGTCCCCTGCCATTGTTGAGGTGAAAGGTGTTCACCAATTTGATTGGTTGACAAAAGAGAATGTACCAGTTCTTGAGGCTATAGAAAATCACCAAGGTGTCAGAAATCACTATCATGGAAATCACATGATGGCTAGCAATGCAAGTGAAAACCCAAGGTTTTTTGCTTCAAAGCTGCAGGCCAGGAGTCCAAAGTACATTTCCCTGCTCAATCATCTCCGCATATACCTGCCTGAGGTAAATGGGTCAACATACATTGCTAGTCTCTTTTTGCTGTGATGCCGACCAGATTCAAGTTTGGATAACAATTTGAAATTTTAAGTTCAAAAGATGCTGAAGAAATGCATTTAATATAAATTATAATCAAATTGTAATGAATAGAGATGCTTAGACCAGATACATTTTTAATCTGAATGGTAAATAGAAGAAAGAATTGGAATAAGCTAAAAATAAGTGTGGGGAGAACCGGTTGAGAAAAGAAAGAGGAAGATTATTATGGGAAATGGTAAACAGATACAGAATATGGGTTCATATCTTTCATTCAATAAGTCATTTTCTATTTAGGTTAACATGACAAAAATTTTACTCAGGAAGCAAAATTTAGAAAATTTGTTTGTCTAACTCACCATGCAATCTGGCTGGATTAATAAATTTTGTGGATTTAAAATTGAAGAATCCGAAATATTGTATAATATCTGAGTTGTGTCTCTAAATCACACATTTATTTTGCTTAGAAGACTTTGTTTCTTAAACTTTGAGTCATTGAAATGTCACATGGTGATAACAAGAGCTTTGTCATATGTGCAAACAGCTTTTCCCAAACCTCAATAAGGTGGTATTTCTGGATGATGATGTTGTTATTCAGCGTGATTTATCGCCATTGTGGGAGATTGATCTTTCTGGAATGGTAAATGGGGCTGTAGAAACTTGCAAAGGTGAAGATAGATGGGTGATGTCTAAGCGCTTCAAGACATATTTTAATTTCTCCCATCCTCTCGTAGCCAATAATTTGGACCCTCATGAGTGTGCATGGGCATATGGGATGAATATATTTGACTTAAATGCATGGAGGAAGACAAACATAAGAGACACATACCATTACTGGGTGAAAGAGGTAATGTCTCAATTCGTTTGCCATCTCCTTAGTTCTTTCTATCTGCACTTCCAAAAATTCAATTTAGAAAATGTTGCATTCTCTTCTTGTTTCCCCTCCTGAATTTGGCCTCATAATGAGATTATGTACTCTCATGTTCCAGTAAACTAAGCATAACTAATGGAAATTTAACTAATATGAAAATTTTGGTTAACTCCAGTACATGCATTAAGTGTTTTTTTTGGTTAAATATTCTCTTCTACAAGCTATATCAAAAATTTAAACAAACTCTGATGGAATTAAATGGAGGTAAGACTTGTTTGAAAAAGGTAGCTAGATGAGCTTATACATGTTTTGTATAAATTAGTAATTTACTTTCTGCATTTATTTTGTGTTCTTTCTACATATACAGCACTAACTATTTTCTTAAAAAACAAAACTTTATTAATCTCATTATTAAGAAGAAAGTCTTCTTTCATCTATAGTTTAAGTACCCCTAAGAAATTTGATTATTTTGTGAAAGCACCCTCCAGTTAAATTTTGTTGGAAACATGGAGAATATTTTGGATTATCCTTTTTTCAAACTTTCACAAGTCAAAGACCGTATATTTCCGTAACCCTTTTACTCCTAAGTCCCAAGTATAGACATGCGCTAACCCTCCTCCCTGGATCCATGTGTTTGATGTGTTGTTAAATAGCTATCCGAATACTAGCATTCGGCTTGGTATTTTGATTTTAATTGCTCTCTGAAATGATGCCTCCGCCAGTCGTTATCTACAAAATGATTTTCCTCAGTACTTCACAGCAGGAATCAATGCTACAATGGTGACAGTAATGTCAATTGGCCTTGGATCCACCTATTGTCTGGCCCATGTTCTTTTGCTACCCTTTTCAAATAATGGCATTACCTTAATCTTCCCACCCAGCCCATTGGACACACCAGGATCAATATCACCTCAAACTTTCACAAAACATTTCTTTGGTGAAAACCCTTTCGCAGATAATCTGAAGCTTCTTATTTGATCAGTAATAATTGTGGGTTCCATGTCAATTGGGGGATGGTTGAGGATATGCTAGTATTTAATTTCAGTTGTGGAGAAGTGTAATGATAGGAAAACTGAACCATGAGTCCTCTGTTTCTGTATCCTTGTTTGATTAAAGTCAATTAAAGTCAACTACCTTGTGTTTTTACACATGTTTAGATAACTTTTGGAGTATATCTATAGCTAGTCAGAAGGTAAGGTTTTCAATTTGAATTGTGATCAGGGATTCAGTGTGAAACAGATGGATGTTGCTCTTGTGTAGGGTGCAGTTCATTCTTATTGTTTATTTAAGATTGTAGCACCTATTCTATCAAGGTGCAGGATATAAATCTTGGTTGGCAGTTAGACAAGGACATGTATCATACAAATATATAAATTATGTCAATGTGCATCCATATACATATAGCAGCAAGCTATTTTTCTTTTTCACTAAACTTTTCCATGCAAATCCATGTCAAAAATTTAGTTGTAAAGTACTACTCTCCTTGTGAGCTTAAGATTTTTTCTAACTCATTCTCACAATTTCATCCAGGCAATTGCAGCCTTCCTCTTCTCGTCCATGACTTTTTAACATTAACCTGAGCCCCCTTCTTACTCATATTTTTGTTGAATATACCACAACATTTAATTCTCCATAACTTTATCTTTAGTGCTACAGCACATGCATTTCTTTTAATGCAATCATTTCTAAACTTCTTGATGAGCTTATCCACCTCTTATTCTCATCTGCATGATGCTTGTGTCTTTGCCCTGTCTATTGCTCAATATTCTAATCCAAACTAAATGTTATTGTCATAAAAAGTTCTCTTGATGTCTTAAGTACAAGATTTTATGACACCCCAAAAGTTCTCCTCCATGTTATCCACTGTGCCTTGGTTTTAAATAATTGTATGTTTGCCTCTCTCTTTTCTTCTGTGATTGGGGTAATCTTTGACCAATTACAACAAATGTCTGTTCTTTTAACTAAACATCCTTAATTGTTTCAATTTCAAACATCATTATCCTTGCCTGTGTATAATACTATGGAAGAGTAGTGCAACCCCACACCACTCCATTCCCTGCTCAAAGCACCAATCCTCTATAGCAATCAGGGATTGGTGTGCTGTCGAGGGGGTACTTGTGTGTCAGTCAGGGCCTTGTGTAACGGTCAATCAGCAACTTCCACCTAGAATTAGTGCTTTGAGCGGCAAATGGAGTGTAGTGAAACTTTTTTCTTTGTTGAATAATATATCTATATCATCTCAGTTTGCAGTCTCTGTCATTTATTTGTTTTAGTTTCAGTTGGTGGAACTCCTATTTTCCTTTATTATAAAATCCTAATTTACTACTTTATGATGCACATCAAACATGTGTTTACCTATATTTCCAATTATGTTGATCCACAAAAACTATAGTTCTTCTTGCTATAGACATGGGTTGTATTCATTCTTAAAGGTGTGCAGTGTTTAGATAAAACCCTGGGGCAATCCTCTATTTCATCCAATGAAGCCAAATTATATTGGCTGTTTTGTCCATTTTTGTATGCTGTCATATGATGAAAGCTTAAGAGCAACCCCTTGGTCACCATGATTGAAAATTTGTCTTGCCCATATATTCCTATATTTTCTCACTCTAAAGCTGTCAAGAAGCCCTTTTGATAGACATTTTTTATGTCCACAAAGTTAAAGCGTAAGGTAGTGTTTCTTTTGGTGCCTCCTATGACGTGCTTTCTTTCACACATCGTTAAGTATAGGCATTAGACAAGTATCCTCTCTCAAAAGCATGTCAATTATCTGAAGGCCTATTTGTATGGACATAACTCCCAAAAGTAGTAGAACTGAAGTTCGGGGAATTTGTTACTACTTACTAGTATTTATTCAAATGCAATTTGATGCAAACAAGTTGTAGTTCCAATGGACTCTGTGTTTGCTTGAACGTAGTGAAAGTGAAATCTTCTTGACTATGGTCAGGTAGAGTCTTATTGAGTCAGGTTTGGTTTGCTTGGTTTGATCCCAATTTTTGACTGAGTTGGGTTAAGTTGGGTAAGACTTGATGAAGTTTGGAGCAAGCCAGATCTAATCCAATAAGGTTAGGTTTCATGATCAAGTTGGATGAGGTATGTTGGTCAAGTCTAGATAATTGGGACTTCCTGTGTTACATGGACATTTGCATCTAGCTCCAAGAATTCATGTTAAACACATATCTGAAATAAATACATGTTGTGACACTTGAATACTTATCAAATTCTTTGGTTATATCTTTAAAAGTTTGGTAAAGAGTAAGACTCTCAACAGTGAGTTTGATCTACCATAATGGTGTTAGGGGCAAGTTTTATTCTTTTTAGAAATTAACCAAGAATGTAGGTATTAAAGTAAGTATACAGAATGTTATTTGTCTTATATCCTTAACCTAATTGCGGGGCTTGGGTGACCTTAACAAATAAAATCTCTATATGTCCCTTCTTTTTCTTCTTCTTACATCAGATGCTCGGATACATGTCTTAATCCGATCCTTTTGTCAGTGTCCACTATCCATTTCACCACCACAAACCCCTTATTTTTATTTTCTCCCAGTCATTAAAGCTTGAAGTCTGCTACCCCTAAGCCAAAAATAAGATGGTAATTAGAGGGATTTGGAAAGTCCAAGTTGCCACCTTGGTCCCTATCTATATCTATACTACCTATAAAAGTGTCAATAATTTCTGTCTAGAAGCGATCTGGACCCATAAGTCTAGCAGAACAAATCCTATCCATCTAAAGTTTCATAAAAGAATTCAAAAAACCCTCATGTCTACCAATCTGATATTCGGGAAATTTTCCTGATCATATAAAAGCTCTAAAATCGCCATAGATTTGTATTATGGATCTCAAAAGGTTTTTGATGATATAAAGATTGTTATATCCTGCATAAATCTGTACTCCAGAAGCAATAAATCTCATTAAGTTTCTCAATCATATAAAGACTTTAAAATATCCATGTATATCGCTGCATCAGATAGCTGATTAGTAGTGGACGATCTCCTCATGGCTGCTGCATCAGTCAAACGCTAAACTCTTCTCAATCATCTGCTTTTCTCCCGATTTGGTCATCATGATCATGATTTCTTCACAGTTTTAGTCTTTTAGATATATTTCTCTTCTGCTTGTTTTCTAAAGCTGTGCTGTTTTCCTTTTTTTTGGATTAAGTCTGATGGCTATTTTGTCTTGGTGGGATGTGGGAGACTGAAGGGAGGTGATGATCTTTTCTCCACATGTTCAGTTATGATTATGCTGTCATTTTATTTTTTTTCTTTTATCTTTTGAAGAGAAACCAACTCAGAGATTCTGATCCTTGCCCTCTATCATCCAGCACAGATTGATGTTAGGATTTTTCGAAGACTTTCTCTCTTTTTCTTAACCTTTTAATTAAAGTTCTAGAATGGTTGTTAATAGTTTTTGGGCGTTTGATAGAAGGAAGAATGCATGAGGAAAATGATAATCCTTTCACCATATGATGGGTGCTGGATATAATGTTTTTCATTGCATTCTCTTTGGAAAAGTCAAACCAGGACTTTCATCCTCTCAATCAAGTAACCAGTTATTAGAAAGCCCAATACCAATACTATCACATGCATGGTTTTTTCTCTTGCAAGCAACAAAACTTTGCTCCATCTAGATTGGAGTCCATCTTCAGACAAATCTGACCTCTTTTGTCTTTCTTATTCTGATCCCATGGTTATCCCCAAAAATTTTCATTAGAACCATGAAAGAGCACTTCAATCACCACCTTTAACTCCAACATGATCAGCATGGATCTAGGCCACCACCTTTTACTTAGCCATATCCTAGACTTGCATCATTGATATCTTGATAAGGTACAATGATAATGGATCACGACAAAAATTTAACCTTATTCTCTAAGAATAGCTTCTAGTAAGGTTCGCCGTCTCAGTACCGAACCTTGTACTGGTGCTACACTGCACTATGTCGGTACGGTATTGGGTCTTTTGTATCGAGTGTCGATACGCCTCCCGTACTAAGTATCGGTTCCGAACCAGTACAGTACGGTACACTCCGTACTATCTGGTTCGGGCCAATACAGCGAACCATGCTTCCAAGTATAATTTTATTGAGATTGGTCATGGTGACAATGCGCATGAGATGGTATAATCTACTACTAATATTTAGATAAATATTGTGCAAAGTATCTATTTTAAAAAGCTTGCTAATAAAATTTAGCATTTTTAGTAGACAAATGTCTTGACTTTTGAACTTTGAATGACATGACTTCTTTCAACTTTGGATGGTCTGACTTCATATGATTTTATTATTAATGAACTTGGTATGACTTCATATGATTTTATGAGTTTATTAATGAACTTGGTTTAGTTTGCAAGTTCATGCGAATTTGTGAATACTCCAAGGCTACATGGTTCTGATGTAATGGACATGTTTCACAAATATCCTTTGATGTAACCCACAACCATATTGTGTTATGTACCTGTTGAAGTTGGTAGAACTAGTAAACAAACTGTGTTCTTGGTTAATTTAGATATGATAGTTCCAATTCAAGTTAACATTTGTTAGAACATTTAAAGGAAATAGCTTGACGCAATAGAATCCTTATACATTGCTAGATATGTACTCTTCAAAAAATAGAAAGAAAAGTGGAAAAGCAGCCATATGAGAAATCATAAATGGTCTATAATGCAAACTTAAGTCAAGTCAAATTACAAATTTAATTGGATTTAGGTTTACAGAACATCCCATATTCTATTTTGGAGGTCTACGAGCATCAAGTTTACTCAAGTTACATTAGATTTAATATTAATATACTTAATCTAAAACTGATACTGACTCTTAGAGATCCATTTGAAATATTTTAAATTTAATCATGACTAAATCATGTTAAATGGTAAAAAAAGTATTGTATAAGTCTGAAGTTAAAGCTATATTTTATACATCTGACATGGTACATTAAAATTAAAAAAATAATATATATATATATATATATAATATATATATATATATTTTCAATACGTGCATTTGCATGTAAAATTTTCCTAGCCACTTAAAAAAAGGGAAAAGTTTTTGGTTGAAAGTTGCAACTTCAGGGTTAAGTCTAGTACTTGCTTACCTTGGAACAAATGAACCTAAGATTCTAGTCTCCATGGTTGACTATTTCAGAATGATTTTCATTATTTTCTTTTATCTTTGATTCATCAATGCTCACCGATAGCTTGGCCATTTGCTTATATTGCATGGTAATTGGTATGATTTTTGCACTCTTTTTTTTTCAAAAAAATGGTTCCATATGACTTATCTTTTAGTCTCTTGACATTTTTCATATTTCATCCTTACCGAATTAACAACTTACTCAAATCAACTTGTTTTCTTCGTAATTTTTCAAATAGGTATATCATCTTATCCTGGCCCTTAATATATACATTTTAAACTGCCTTAACTATAATTATCTGAATTCTAGCTGCACGTTTGCATACTCCATAATTATTGCTCTTCTTATTATTATTCCTTTAGTATATTTCAACAAAAATGGTCCTTTTCTATAATTTCATTATAAACCATATTGTATGTTTCCTTTCGCTTTCTTTTGAGCTTAACCATTGATAACCATTTACATTATGTATATATAATTTGATTTATAAATAATATTTCAAACTGAAATAAGACACAACATATTCTATAGAAGTTCTAATTTTAATATGTTTCACCATAATATCATTTTTTCTCAATATTCATGCGTGTAATTTTTATTGATATATATTGTTTTCTTGCTTTAGCTAGTTTCCGTAATTCGGTGGTTCAGAAGTCACCCCATCATATACTCCTTGTGAGAATAATTCTACATATAATGCTAGAATATTGATAAGAGTTCAACATTATCTTAGTTGGAATTTCAATGATATTTTCTTCTGCAAACAAGAATTAAGCATTACAAATGTCCTGTTTGCATCCCCAATTATGGTTCCTCCTATGCTGTTCTACGAACCATCATTTCCAAATACTGCTGATGATATTTCATTGACTTGCACCATCTTTCGCTCAAGGGTATTATCCTCCCAAAGATAATGTGCTAGTTATCCTTTCCCTCTCTTAAATATGCTGCAAAATTCCCTATGAACTTTTCTGGCCTTCTTTTAAATTTATCTTAGTAAATGCTGCCTTTTCTGCTGATTTAAGCCATAAGGGCTATAGATGTTGAAATGGGATCTTAATAACCATAATCTTCTACCACATGCAGCACACCTGCTTTGGAATCTTTTCCTGCTTGTGCTTCCTGACACTTTTGACCCTCTGTTGTACTGATGAAAAAACCGTTGCTTCCTTTATACTATCTAGATCAATCTTAGATCATTTCCTGAATTATTTCATTGTTAGTCAAATCGATGCTTTCTCCCCTAAATTGGAAATACCAAATTCACATAATAAGAAGAAAACAAGTTAGATAAAATACTGTTTTTTTTTTTAAGTAATATTAGATGCTTGAACTGTTTATACTATTCCAAGTAAAGGCTTCCTGGGCACTTCTGCTAAGTTTCTACATGCAACTTCCATCCTGCAACCTTACCTGCTTTCGAAACTGCTCCCAATTCCGTTACTAAGATACGATATAGATTGTATTTAAAAGTTGAGTTGTTTTGTTTGTTCCTTTAATATATCATCCTTCACCAAAGTCATGTTACCTCACTCATTCAGGACCTCTATGGTCATTTTTTTCTTAATTTCTCTTTATGTTTGCTTCTTTGTAGAAGATATCACTGTATATTTGTAGGTCTCAAGTCAAAGCTATAAATTATTTGAGAAATCTGCAACTTAAATACAGCCTATTATTTCCAAGGCATGAATTTTGCAGAAATGACCGATTTTATTTTTGTCTCTGAAGATTTGACAACTTTTTTTGTTCTGTCTTTTCTTAGATATGGACCTAGTTTTGAAATTTTCAGACCCCTTTGCCCTGGACACCATGGGTCACTTCAGCCTGTGATTGTATGCCAACACTCAGACAAATATATGCATTCATATAGGAATACATGCATTCCCTTTTAACCTAATGCTTTGGATATAAAAAGCATGCACATTTACATCCACTTAGACATATTGCTGGAGTGTATCCACTGGAGCTAGGGGCAAAGCACCCGAAGATTTAAAGAGTGGACCATTTTTGCAAAAAAAAAAAAGGAAAAGAAAGCACACACACACATGCACACACTGGAATGCACGCACAGATCTGACACTGGAATAGAAATAAGATGAGCTATTTTTGGAAAGCCCCATTCAAAATATTTCATTAGTATGACGGATTACCTTGGAATGATGATAATGCACACGGACACCACACATATACGTACATATATCTGCATATTTTTGTGTTTTTATTGTAATATTTCTGGATTTAACCCGTCTCATTCTCGGATTGCAGAATCTGAAGTCAAATCTGACATTGTGGAAGCTTGGAACATTGCCACCGGCGCTCATAGCATTCAGAGGCAACATACATCCTATCGACCCATCTTGGCACATGCTAGGCTTGGGTTATCAGGAAAAGACTGACCTTGACAGTGTCAGCAAGGCTGCTGTGATCCATTATAATGGGCAGTGTAAGCCATGGTTGGAGATTGGCTATAAGCATCTCCAATCATTCTGGACAAAGCATGTAAACTACTCCAATGACTTCATCAGGAACTGTCATATCTTGGAGCCCCAATAAAAGACCAGAAGGCAAGACAGGATGAAGTAGAGATGAGGGTAGTAGGAGAGACGTAGTTATGGTCAATCTTTTGCATCTAAAATCTGGATCTTCATTAAGAATGTTGAGAAATCAATCCCTTGAGCGATGCTGTCAAGCTCAGGAGTCGTCCCTCCCAGCTGTTTCCCTTTATTAGTAATGGCTGCATTGCTGGTGGCAATGGAGGTTCAGTTCATTTTGTTACATAGTGATCAGTTTTCATCATATTGTAAGGTATTTCTTTGATGGCTACTATGAGATGTGACACCATTTTTTTGGCACGGATGATGCTCTCTGCATTGCTATGGGTGGAGCAGCAGACTGCATGATCTCGCATACAGAAGCATGGATTGGATTACCCATCTTTTTTCTCTCTTCAAGATCTGATAATTTATTTTAGATCACCAGTCTTTTTTGGTCCTGTAATCATCTTTTGATTGTAGCGGTTATGGAGATTATTGTGAAAGAAACCCCATATAAATCTGGGGATTGTAGGATATTTCTTACCATTCATAACTCATAAGAAATGTGCAGATAATTCTTTTGCTTAGCCTGTCTCTCTCTGGCCGTGGGCATCATTTGTTTCATTGCTTTCACAAGCCAAGAGGCAATGCTGTCACAAGGTTTCTTTAGTCTTCTGTAGGTATTCCTCTTCATAGAGGATGGTGGCCGTTAAAGGATAGTACAGGAACAACCTCGGTTAAGGAAAGTTGAAGTCAAAGGGTGCAAGTCAGACTTTGCTGCACTGCAGCCACCGAGCTGGGTTCACCGGGTTATCTTCTTGTTTCTGAGAGGATCTTGCTCTAGATACAGAATAAGAATATTATGCTGCCCATAGTGGCAACTGGAAATCACAATAAAATATTCCTAAATGCAAAATGCACTAGTTATATAAATTTTCATGTGTATATTCTTTTGAATGTTTGATGCATGCTATGGATTATTCATATGACAATAAGTGCAAATAATTCATGATTCATTATGAACATTTTAATGTTTTCAGCTCTGCCCTTTCGACATATTTCCAGCATCATGATATATACATTTTTGTCTTTTGGTCCAAATTCTTTTTGAAGTTATGTAGCATATGAGTGTGTACAAGATGTGCTAATGCCATGCTTTGTCTGCATTGGAATGCGGATACTCTTGGGATCAAAATTCTCATCTGTGATTGCGAGCTCCGGCACCTGGCCATGTATAAATTGTGTTGTGCTCTGCTTGTGTACCAAAAAAACCACCTATTGGTTAATTGCTTGTGCTCAGGTTCAAGCTCCCTGATCTTAAATGTAGACAGACCTGGAATCACTTTCAAGGACAATAGCTGATCTGCACTTGACCTTAACATCTGATCGCTTCAGTGTACACCTTTAATGAACTCTCGAATTCCATAACACCAGGGAAGGTCTGATAGCTTCAGTATAAGCCTTTTTGGGTGAGAAAATTTTTTAGCAACCTTGCACTAGATACACTCTGAGAATCCATCGCCCTTCATCAATTTTTCTAATGCTTCAAGCTTGAGAGGGACGGCCTTGACGCAATGGTTAGGTTGCTTCACTGTGAGTTTCACATGTTTGAAATATAAAAATATCCTCTCTCTACACAAGAGAGTTAGGCTACATACATATGACCCTCCTCAGATTCCATAGTGGCAAGAGTTTTGTGCACTGAAATGTTCTTTAACCAAATATAGATTTAGTGTTCAAATATAAAATCTAAATTTGAATTAGATTAAATTCTTATTATTGCATTGGATACTTGAGACATCCTCCACTTGACTTCAATGGTCCCAAATATAAAAGTAAGTAGTACCACTTAGGGTTCTCTGAATGTCAACTGATTCACCCCAAATAAAGCTAAGAGTAGTTGTCCCCTCCAGGTCTCTGGAAATAATTTCAAACTTCTCATTAAAGGTAAACAGCATTTTGGTGGCATTTCACATCAACTTTGTGATCATGATCTTCAAACTTTAAATAATCAGCCTGTTTGTACTTCAATTTCACTATTTAATCTCAATAAGCATATCAAGCCTAATAGGCACTTCAGTTAAATGTGACTGCTATACCAGATGCTCCCAAGTATATATCAAAAGCCATATTTGTTTTTATCGTTTTAGCAACCAAGGTCCAAAAGAAAACATGCATAAATATCACTATAATATTAGAAAATTTACTCTATTGAAGCAAAATGAAAGACTATGATCTGAAGATTTATAATGCTTTTTATTCTTTCGAGTCAAAAACATTTGGGACCTATTTGGTCCTATGACCAAGCTCTTGTATACATTCAATAAGTCAGTACAAATCAGCGAACATATACAACTGTAGTATTAGCTAGATCTGTAAACAACTGTCATACACAAGCTTGAGCCTCAAATTTTGGAAAGACGACAAATGCAATGGATAAGGGAGCTATTGATATAGGTGAGTTGGCTGCAGTGAGTACAGGGTTCAAAGGTGGAATATCTCCATCTTCAGTGAGCTCCAAAGGAGTCCCATTAAGCAGCACAGTTTGGCTTAGATGGTTTCCATCCTTCGCAGTTAGATGATATTCTTCTCTCGTCTCTGACTGGTCTGATGCTCTCCTTCCGACCCAGGAAACTGTCCTTTTAAGACCATGAACAAAAGAGCCATCCCTTTGAATGCCTCCTCCCTCGGCAAGATTAACATTGATGTCATTTCTTACTGTCACAATGAACTCAGTGGATTTGCTTAGGTTTATCAGGAGTAGGGAAACACCTGACTGCTAAGAGAGAGCATGATAGGAAAATGCAATGTTCATTAGTTTTGACACAGGGACGAAAATGTAATTACAATAGTAGCCCGAGGTGATTTTCTAAAACTGGAAAAAAAAACTTGCACTTCCAATGCGCAGTTTGATATGAAAAAATATAAGAAATTTTTTTCCCCTATATTAACATACAATTGTTCAGTGGCAGAATTCAGTGGTTTACTCAATAATTATAAATATAATTCCGGACTTTTTACTCAAACAAACTGTGTTGATTTAAAATTTTACATGTCAAGACATAATTACATTCCAGATATGAAAAAATATGTAAGTTGACTCAGTTTGAGTCTAGAGGCAAGCATGAAATAAAACTAAATATTAGCCTCAATATTTGGAGAACCATTGTTTAACAGATAGCAATATAAAGACCTACAGGAAATGAAATCAGGGAATACGGTGAGATAAGGGCATACTTTTCTTTTCCTGCAATGAGCATATGCACGTAAGTATGAAGAGCCACTGAGATCAATGGAAAGAACTCCATTCCCCATGAGCCGATTCCACAACAGTGCACTGGTTAGAGGTAAGAATAGTGGTAGATCTGAGGTTTAGGCATGTTTTTTGAAGCACATAAAAGATTAATATGTCCATATGTGGTTTAAATGGTCTCACCTGTAGTAATCAGGATTCGGTATGAAAGTTTTTGTGTCAAGGAGTCCGTAGTTTCCACCAATCAAAGTCTGTCTACAATACACCCTAGTGTTATACTTTGAAGCCATTCCAAGTTGATCTAGATACCTGCATTTATGTCATGTAAATAAGATTAATATTTTCGCATTCCATTAATTCAGTAGAAAGTTTAGATTAACCTGAGGACTTTATGGGGGAAAAGAAAGGAATAGTACCAAAAGCTGTTTAGAAAAGTGCTGGACACAAGATGACTGCCGCTGTTGTATGCACCACCAGCTTCACCAACCCAAGCAGAAGCCCATGGTCCATAACTCTTTATGGTAAGTTGGAGACTTCTGAATGTATCAGCTATGCGATTTAAATATTGTGGATCCGTTATTTTGCTTATGATATGAGGATCATTACCTGAAGTTCAAGTCCAAATAATTAGTAATTACCAAGAAAAAGGTGAAATAATTGGTTATCATCCACTAACATGAGTTCATATATCAAAACTAAATATAACCATATTTAATTTCTTTTTGACCAGATGGTGACAAAATCACCACAATTTCATTGAGTTGGATGGAATCATAACAAAAAAAGGTGATGAACACCTCAAAAAGAAGAAGAAAGAATAGAACAGGGAGCCATAAACATCAGTAGGCTCCCCAGCCCAGAAGACAGCATGGATGGGCTACAAAGAGAAAGAAGCCAAAATACAGAGGCACAGTCTTTGTGCCACATCCCCCTAGAGCAATTCCCCCACACAACAGATGGAAGAAAAGCCACCCTCAAACAGCTACAGAAAATAAGCAGACAGGAAGAGCATAAGTGGAGGGAGTGAAGCTATGAGCTCCCAGGAGCCATGCCAGAGAAAGGGTAGGAAATGCCTATCCAGATCAATGATAATTTTTTAATAAGATTGACAGCGCATTATGTGGTTGTTTACCTAATTTGCAATATATCATGTTTGTGTGTTGGAATGAATTAAGAAGCACTTGAATATAACAGAGTTTTCTACATGGTTGACGCATTCTGTTGTATTAAGTATTAACGACAAATAAACAATGGCAGCAAAAAAGTGTTCTCCCATGTAAGCCCAAAAAAGTAAAAATGCCTCCAAAAACTTGTGACTTACATGCAACGACTGTAGTACATATTTCGTAGGTAGAGGTTTCTGAAAGAAAATGTATAAGGTAACAAAAAGATAACAAATGAATTGACTTTTTTCTTCTTTTGCAAAAGGAATCTTGATGCATAGCATGTCAGACAAAAAATGGAGATGCTACATATAGCTCATGTGCACCACACTCACCTCCACCTAGATTATATACATGATGTGTCATTGCATCGAGAACTCCTGATCCTGAAACTTGAAGAAGATGAGCATACCATGGCTGATCAAAGAATCCTCCAGGTGCAACCAGCTGTGGCTTTGACCGAGAATCCTTATATAACTCATCAAGGATGGATTTAAGATGAACAAGATCCTTTCCATATTGTTCAGCACCAACACTTGCACCAATTCCATGTCCACTCAATTCATTTCCTGATTTGCAAAGAAGGATGCATTATGATTTGATGAAATAGAAAGAGAAGGAAAAGAGTAAAGGTTGAAACATGCTTACCAAATTCCCATGAATCAACCGGATAACCCTTAGAAATTGTATATCCTATGAAATCACGAGCATTACTGGAGTTCCAAGCACCTCCCCAGACTTTATTGCGTATATGTTGCCTCCCATTCAGCGCATTAAGGCCAAAAGTCACAGTTGCTCTGAAATCATGACAAAAGTTATCAATCAGATCAAAATTTTTGGTATCTGTGACCTGTCTATCATGTTGGTACAAAGCTTCCAATGAACAAAAGTTTTCCTCATATTGCATACAAAATAAACATAGGAGAAATTTTACATAAATATTTATGATGACCTCCATATAAATAAACATAAGATTTCGAATTGGTTACAATAATTTGCTGCAAAATGATCCCAGAGCTACTCAAGTAATAAATTAATTGCTATAATTGCAAAGCAATGAGATTTATGATACTTTATGGGCTGTTCAAGTTCTAAAGCTAGTTAATATACCTAGAAAAATCATTAATATTTTCCTCATGACAATAGCAAGAATTTCATATCACTTAGAATAAAAGTGAATGGCAATGAGGCTCTTGAAGCAGCCAGTTTGCAAATACCTGATTCAAATGTAAGTTGAATGCCGCACATAATTTCAATTATTTCAGAAAAAATGGATTAATGACTTGTCTACGGCAAATTTGATTCTGAAAAGCACTATTATATGCAAGCACTATCTTCACCAATGATGACAGGCTATTGAATAGCTATGTTTGAAGGTATACTGATCCCATGTTCATGTGATGTATATAGATTATATGAGTTTTTCTTGATGTCAACAATCAAAGTTATCAACCGTGTTCAACTAAGAATACATAAAGTAACAGCAAAGAGAGGAGAAATAGAAGTTCTGAACCAGCCTTACCCTGTCTTCTGGAATAAAGAGTTTAGCTCATCCCACCTTTCCATGCTTAAACATCCCTTGGACAATCCAAACAAACCACCAGCCATCTTTTTGAATGGAAAGCACGGACCACCAAAATTTGGCACACCATACATCACTTGGTCTTGCAAAGAGCCCCCAACTCTTATCCGCAGGGAATTGAAGGCTGCAATTTACAGATGAACCGCAAACAAATTTTTAGAGACAAAATGCAACAGCAGTTTTATCCCAAAAAAAAGTAAGCAAAATAGAAATTGCTATTAAGAAACCCGTTCATAGTCCCAGCAAGGCTTGAATCATCAAAAGACATTAGAATACAGGCATTATGGTCAAAACTAGCATAGAATCTAACAGCCATCAAAATTGTTTTAATGGCTGAAACTTATGGCCATGCGTATAGGCATAGTAACATTATTTTTCAAACAACTTAAAAAAATTCTAGGATTAGCCCCATTTTATTTTCCTTGGGCAAATGGTCTTCCAAAATACTATAGGTAATATAATTGGAATACTCAGTTATTTACAAATGTTTCAAATTATTCATGAATTATTCAAGAATCACCTACCGATTACATACTAATATATGTTGCTAGCAATGGTATTTCTAATATCTATGGTTCTTGTCCCTGTCTTGTTTTCCTATGAATGATACAGGTATACATATCAAATTTCTTTTTTTTTTTTTTTTTTTTTAACTTTTGGTTGTCCAAATGCTTTCGAAGTTTTGGCAAACTTGAACCTTTTTCAAGTATGGGCCTCTACCTCTAGATGAATTATTCCATATGCCGAACTTGTGACTAGGCATCTAGGTGGTACAAGCTGAAAAAATTCACGGCCACCATTCTAAAATGGAATTAGCAATTTAGGTGGTCATAGTGGCATGAGGATGATGATGATGATGTGACTAGAAGAATTTGGATTTGTGGGCAGATATTTAAAAGTAAATGAAACATAAACAAATTATTGAAAAAATTCAACTTACCTTGAATGGATTTCGCTAGGAAAGGATGGGTTAAGTCCTGAATCCAGCAAAAAGAAATAGTATCAATTTTTGTTGTAGTTGTAAAATGGTTTGGCTCAAGTTCTTAAAGAATGCAGAAATAGCGAATGGTGTCGTCAACAATAGCATATTGGGAGCCAACAGGACTTGATCCAGCAGGTTACCACCATACTTCTAAAAGAAAAAAAGGAAAAAATGGCAGACTTACCAAATTTAGAATAGAAGATTGTCCCCATGGGCACTGATTATAATTACACTTCTCAGGAGGCCACCAATCAAGAGTCGCACATACAAAATGATCATCAGTTTTGGCTACCGTGGAAGACCCCCTGACTATAACAGTTACATCCGCGGATTCTTCAGAAAAAATACCAGGAAGACCACAGAGAACAAGAAACAACAGAAGGTGCAAACCCATGGCTTTAACTCTGATATTTTGATGTTTTAATAAATAACCTAAAGCAAAAAAGCAGAAAAAAAAAGATAGGTTAACCATCTTATTCAAGCATAGCTAGAAAAACAGAAAAGGCAAAGTAATAATGTTTCTTGTATTGGCATTTTCCTTGAAAAAAAAGGAAAAATCAGACCAATTTTTTTTCTTATACCATGAACAAAGATTGTTCTGGAATCTTTGCTTTAGATTTCAGACAGAACAAAAGATAAGAAAGAATATGCCTGGAGTATGTCAGAAGTTATGAATTTTCTTCACCAGTAAAAAGCATGAGTTCGTTTCTTTTTCTTTCCATTCAGGTCAATCTAAGAAGATGTAGAACAAAAGCTACAGATATAACAGGGCAGCATAACTTTATAATTCAGATAACAAGGTTTTATGGACAAAAATTCCAATTAACCAACACAAACTAAAAGCAGCCGCGTATCTAGATATGGATTGCAGTCCGCCTAAATATGTTGTAACTGAGAAGCTGGATTTCTTAGAAGATTTAAGAGAGCAAACAAAAAAAGAAAAGAAAGAAAAAAAGGAAAAATTCCAAATAGGGCTAACACCTGAAGGTGGAAGTTAAAAGTAACCAAAATATGAAAGCTTAGAGCTGGTATTTAATCCACCAATAAAAGAACTGGGACTGTATCTGCAACGGTCTAGAACAAGGAGTACGCTCAGAGCTGCAAGCACAAAAATGGATGAACTAATCTGATCATCCTAAGAATATAAAAAAAAAATATACAAAATTAAAGCATTAAGATAATTACAGAAGAATGAGAGTTCCATCTGGAAATCCAGACATCAAAAAAAAAAAATAATAAACCAAAAGGGAAAAAAACATGAAATGAATTCCATCTCTGATCCAAACTGCTTCCATTAGTCAAATATCACAGTATAGACAACACCAAAAACAACAACCACCACAAAAAAGTTTGCACGAAATAAGGTTACAAGCCTTGGATTAAAGCATAAAATCAACGAAAGGAAAACAATTGATGCCAGACCTATAAACACCAAAAAATCGTCGATAATGGCTCCAAAGGAAGCTCTTTTCCAAGGTTTTAGCGGCTGTTCTCAGAGGAGTTTTAGCATAAAAATGGCGTTGTTGTGCAAAAAGGCGCAAGCTTTTCCCTCGATCTGAGCCTCTTTTCCCCTTCCTCCCACTCTCTCCGACAAGAGAAATCGTCGTGGGAGAAATGGGTCTTCAATAGATTTGTCTACTGACCTTAAGATATGGTCCATATGGCCAGCGCTAAAAAAGCCATCTTCCTCCGGTCCCGCACGCAGAGCTATAGCTTTCCGAATAATTAAAAGAGGGGTTCGGGTTGCATCTTTCGCGCGAAAGAACGATTCAGCTTCTTTCGCTCCATCGACCGTTGGATCGCGCAATATCCCCTTCGAGATATGTGCATGCGGATAAGGAATTTTTGGATTGCTTTGCGATCTGTGCTATATGGGATCCAACGGATGAGACCGCGAAGGAAGATCAATCATTCTTCTGCGCGGAAGACACAACCCGAACCCAAGAAATAAAGCTTCATAAAATAAAGCAAATGATTGGCAACTGTTCTCAGGGCCTCATTACTAATCTTATTCTCATTCTTTTTTTTTTTTTTTTTTGGTGAGCAATCTTAATCGCATCTTAAACAACAGTGATCTGACAGTGCTAGATTCCCACTCCCTGTTAAAAAAAAAAAAAAACTTACTCTTTTTTTTTTATTACACTGAGATCTGTTCATGTATGAATCTACACAAATATTCATGCATGAACAAATGAATCAATTTATTTATGTTGGTTTCAGGCTTCATCCCAGAGTTGGATTATGTTCTGTTGGATGATCATAGAGATAACTGCTTAACTTTGATTGAATGATGGAAAAATTGCAGCTCACTATAGTAGCAGTACATCTAAAATGTTGGGTACTGTGTCTTATTATTACCAAAAGAGTAGGTTCAAAGCTCACCTAATCCTTCATGTCCTGATGGAAGATGTGCCCTGCCTTTTCTACGACCCCACCTTGGAGTGTCTTTCTTTTTCAAAGTTGGTTGGCAACTGGAGCTGCCAGCATTGGAAGAAGGTCAGTTCCTCCTCCCTAGGTTTCACCTGCTTTGCTTGGCTTCTACTTTCATTTTAGAATGCAGACATCCATGGAAGCTAGACATAGGCCCAGTGTTCTCTTGACACCTGAATTTTTAATTTTTTTTTCTCCAATAACTTTTTCATGAGCCAACTAATTCACTTTGTGTTTTGTGGAATAAGAAATATTACACATCTCCAACAATTCATGAATTACATGATCAATATGAGAATTATATATAACCTTACGTTCTTTGCCAATCCTTTATAATCTTATTTTCTATATGTATTTCACTTGTTAAATAACTGATGGTAAATATTTCACTTCTGTCCATGCGAAAGTTATGCCCAAGTATTACTGTCCTTTCGAGAAACATTATTTGCATGTTGGCACACTTACAAGGAAACTGCTTCACATAATTAAGTATGAGCAACAGGATAAAAGATTTTGATATTTATTAGTTCTAGAATGAAAGGAACATCCAAGTTTGGCCATTATTTCGTTCCATAAATAATTTCTAATATCTAGTTTCAAAAATTTACCAAAACATTCATATGGGAAGGTTCTTATAGCATGACAAGTTCTCTAGATCTTTTCCATGGTCTATTCTGACCAACTTATTCTGGAATTCAAAGACTTGTTCAAACCAACCCAGTCCAAGAGCCTTGTTCAAACCAACCATGACCCACAATTTTTTTCTTATGTTTGGCTTGAGCAGTCAAAGCTTGCTTATTTCCATCAGCAGGTAAGCATAACAAAACGTCCCATGTATGTAGAAATACACGAAAGACTTTCACTTAAAGCTTCAAAAAAAGCCTGGTTGTGATCTTGGCTAACTGGGTTTGACTTGAGAGAGTCAAAAAACAAAAACTTTAGCTGCCTGGTGTAACACCGTAAGGCTGGTCGCCCACACCGTCATTGACCAAGACCGAGAATTTTATTAGTGACGTGGCCTCTCCTTTGGATTGGTTCAGTCTAATTACGAAGTATAATACCATTGACTTCCCATCCCCTTTGGGTGAGTATGCTGGGATAGCTGCCATGTCATTTATCTCAAAAATAGAGTTTTTGCACAATCTCTTAACAATGATGTTCTTCGTTGATCTCTCTAACACGCAGTTGAGGCATTGTGTGAAAGTCCTCCATTTTCAAGATGAACGATATGGCAGTTTTTGAGCATGCACAGCTCTCTATAGTCTAAAATATGCACCTTAGAGCATCTGAATTTAATGAGTTATTTCTACCTGAATGTGGTTCCATGTATTGCTAATTTATAAATGCATCCATGAATAAAAAAAAGTGTCTTTGTATGTTCCTATATATATATATGGCTAAAGATGTATATTCGCACCGAAACTGTTTAGTCTTTTGCATACATAAAACGTAGTCATATATATGTAATTGCGGGGGGCGCGCGCGCGCACATATATATATAAAAATAATATAATTTATGAATATTTGTAATTAATTTTGTTTAAGCAAAGAAAATATGAGCATGATTCCTTTGGTGACTGTGATCCTTCCAAGTATAACTTGTATGGTCCTTTTACTGAGGATGGTCCAAAACAAGATTAAAACACAAGATCGTGCTCATGTGCATCTTTTGAGCATAAAGGCGGATAAAATTCCTATTCTATTTCATTTTGAAGGTGATCTTAAATTATAGTTTAATTAAAAAAGCATCTTTCATTCCATTCTCTCTCGAAGAGGTCAATTCTTCATCTTTAGGAGATCAAAGCAGGGAACTCCCCCACTAAAATCAAACGTAAATTCAAACAGAAAAAAAAAAAAAGAAGCATGTTAAAGTCTTCACCACTTAAAAAATAAAATTGAAATTAAAAAAACATATCATTGCTCAAAAAGAACAAAGAATAAGAGAATAGAGGATAAACTTGGGAAAGGATAACGTGAGCACACTTCAGACTTTGGCGAGCGAGCCAGCAGATGCATGGATCTTTCCTCTGTACAGAGCCCTTGACATAAATTATTAGATAATAACTTATTCTCAATCATCCAACGATACGTTTCAAGCGTGTTTCCAGGAACATGACTCCTTTGTGCACGCTGGAAACACGTTTTCAGCGGATTTCAGATGATCTGACGCTTGAAAGATCTCACGCTCTTTAAAATCTACAGAAATTAAATATTGGGCCATACTCTGGACAATTAGGATAATTTTTACATCTGGAAGGTCATATACCTGCAACAATCTAGAACCTCACTCAAAATAACTAGCCGAAAGGTATTATTTGAATTCTTTGATTTTATATAACTATTTAAAATCTATCTAGTAAATAACCGATGTGAGACTAAATACACGCCTGCATGGATCCTCACATACTCCCTCCATTCATACCCTGACGTCCTCGTCAGGCTAAGGATTCAAATCCATTCAAATCTAATTACAAACACCACGATCGGCCCATGGTTAGCCCCAATGGATCCGTACTGCAGTGTTCTCTTGTCCACATAGGTTATAGGCCATATCTGTTCTGATACCATTTGCAACAATCTAAGACCTCACCCAAAATGGCTAGCCGAAAGGTATTATTTGGGTTCCTTGATCCTGTATAAGTACCCAAGATCTATCCAGCAAATAACCGAAATGGGACTAAACAAACGCCTGCACGGGTCCTCACAATCTCTACCATGTTTCTCAAAACATTTCAAATACATTCAAGTTAGATTGTGCAAGTCAGCAACTTTCAATATGTTGGACCCCTATGTATTACAGGGAGCTAAATAAAAAATTAGGAAATAAATTTTATTTGATAATTTTTTTGATAAATAATTTTATGCAACCAAAATTATGTTTTATTCTAGCAATCTGGCATCTGTAATGTATGACGGAGGGAAGATAGAAAGGGCAAGTGAAAGGATCCAATCTCTTTAGGAGTAATATCAAATAAACCAATCTGTTTAGGAGTCAAATTGAAGAAAGAAATAGAGTCCAATCAATTTGCTAATTTTATGAAAGGGTCCACTTGGATAGGAAAAGCAGAAGAAAGAGCATATAGGGTAGTTAACATGGGCAACAAAGTGGAATAAGTAATGCATTCTTTAAAATAATAAGAAAAATATTTTTGGTATAAAAAATAATATGCAAAATAAAAAGAGAATATATATATATATATATATATATATATATATATATATATATATATATATATAAATTTGATCCATATTTATTGTTGAAATCATTCTAATAGCTAATAGATGATATCTAGGCTAAAAACAGGAAAATTGCAGAGAGATGCAGAATTTTCAAAGAAATGGCTCAAGAATGAATTTTACACCCCTCCAAAAACATAAGAAGGGATAGGATCTAGGTCTTATTTTGGACAATTAGAATAAATTTATCAAAATCAATCTTTTAGTTGAATCCTCGTTTTCTTGTGAAGGTTTCTTTGATAGCTGATGTAGCTTTGGTGGCCAAGATTGGTCAAATAAAATCCAAGGGTCCAGATCGTCACTATAGGACAGAATTATTCTCTTTTATATAAAGTATAAATATAGGCAAAAGTCCAGAAATACAATTTTAACAATTAACACATTAATGCATCCACACTTTGTAAATTTGGTTAATATTGGGCCATTCTCAAATCTGGGTTGTGGATGGACGGCACCAAACTAATCTGATTATTGAACACATATTATAAATTGATCGACAAGATTCTCAATCTCGGTATCATAAATCATAATATTTTATCGATTTGATATGGTACATTCAGTATAGTATCATATTTATTTTGTACTAAAATAGTTTTTTTATTATTTTTTTAATTTTTATCTCGGTATACTTTGATATAGATCGGTATATTTGGATATAAATCTGTATACTTAGTATGCATCGGTACAAATTGGTACAGTAGGATATGGGATAGTATGGTTTGATATGAAGTTTGTATTGATTCAAAATTGAGTTTCATATTTATTTCGTTCTAGTCCGATAGGGTATATTTGATGGTTGGAACGGGCTAACCAAAAATCAATTACAAATCCACCTGCTCGTCGTTGGATTTGGTCGGGTAATAAGTGGGTCGGATCAAGGATTTCCCGTACCGAAATCGGATCTCACGCCCGATTCGTAACTTTCGGTAGCCGACGGAAGAGAGATCGCGCAGTGATCGCAACGAGGGCGAGGGGATGGGAGATGGTTCAGGGAGGAAGGGGAAGCGAGCGAAGGAGGAGGAGGAGGTGATGGAAGGGATAGCATCCATCGCCCTGCTTCCTTGCGGATCGATCTCCGGCCATTTCATCCGGCTCCCGGAGTCCATCTGCTACGGACTTCATGGCACCGGTATCGATTTCCAAACCAAATTATTGCCTTTTTGATGCATTTGATTCATTTCAGGCTGCTTTTCCTAGTGAATTTCTCTTTCTTTATCAGCCATTCTTGGTAACTTTTAAGTTGGAGCAGCATTAATTTGGCTGTTTGGGTGTAAAAAGAGCTTAGTTTCTTGCAGGATTTAGGGTTTTAGAGCAAATGCAACATTGTTTTAGCTGTTGGAATAGATCTATATTATCTCGTTTGGAACCTGAAGCCATGTTTTTCTTTCATTTACTGCTTTTTTCCCCATTAATTTTATGGTGAATTTGGATATTTTTTTTTGTCTTCATGAGGTGCTGCGAGGTAGTACGAGGAAGGTAAAGATCATCCCGAGGTTGAGAAAATTGAATTAGTCAAAAAAAAAAAAAAAAAAACCGTGGCGAACTGGGATACTTCTTATTGAAGTCGGGGCTTTCAACGTTTTATGATTGAAATATGAAACTCTTTTAAGAATGCTAAAGAGATGGGTGAATGACAAGGTGAATCCTTTTTCACCCCACTTCCTTGTGCTCTTTTGTTTCCTTGGTAAAAGCAAAATGTTCCTAATTCTCAATCGAGTACAACATTCTGTGTTTGAAGGTCAATCTTTCCCCTCCATTGCTCTAAGATGGACTCTCTTAACATGCGGTGGACTTTTGTCCTGATAAACTTTTCTCGCCCTTTTAACCTCCTCACCAGGTTGTCTTTGCAAACAAGGTTTGCTACACATGCCCCAATTTCTTCAAATCAATTCATTTTTCAAATATATGCTTTATTGTTCCGTAAATTCAACCTTCTTCTGATTCCCTCGCTCTATCCCTTCAATTAGAGAAAAAAAAAAGGTTAGAAACTTGTACATATATCTCAAGTTCCCCATCATTGGTATGCATTCTCTTAGACTCATGGATATCTGACAGCAGTGTGACACTAAGATCCATGCCCCAAACCACCATAGACCTATTTGAGGCAGTCACATCTATCTCTGCATCCTTCCTCATGATAAAACTAAGGTAGTGAAATGCCTTTGGCATTGTTCAAGAACATAAACTGCATGAGTCATGTGCTCAACTAATGATTACAAGAAGGTATTGGATACCAGGCAGGAAAGCAAGTGCTTGAATCAGCTATACAATGTAGATATTATATTACCTAACTGCAAGATACAAATCAAATGTTTGATGCACAAACCCATATTGCAAATATTATTTGGTTATCATACTCTTGGTTTTCATACTCTGGTCTTTCAAAAGTTTATCAAAGCTAATATTTTACAACAAGGTTTAGATATTCAGATTTCTCTCTGGAATGCCTGTTTGCTTTGTTCGAGTTGGATGAGGGGTAACAGCTCCTGATGTGTATAGCATTTGGTGCTTATTGATGCTTAGGAGGATGATTGTTGTTCTGCAAACAGGCTGAAGAAACATTAATGGTGAAAAGTTAGTGCCTTGAAGCATTATTTAGGTTGGTGACGTTCTCGAGTTACAATGTTGCAATGGTGAAACAAATGCAAGTTACAATCAGTTGCCTTTTTTTTTTTGCATGAGCTTTTGTGCAAGATGATAAGAAAAAAAATTCTGCAATTGAATTCAGCGACTGATTTTGTATCATACATATCACTGTAGATAATATCCTTTTATTTTGCTTCCTCCTTTTTTGATTACATTTATTTTTCATTCCTCGGTAAGTGAAAATAACTGAAAATTACCATTAATTGTTTCTTTCATTGAAGAATTATCTTGTGAGAGGGAATGCAGCAGAGGAGAAGATTACCGCTTGATTAAGCTCTCAATCATTGATTATGCTGTAAGACTCATAATATAATCCTTTCTCACTTCTGCAGTTTTCCTTTTTCTAAATTACACCAATTTTGGCTCTTTACTGTAGCCTGCTTCCAGACTTTCTTTGCTTACAAACAATAGTGGGTGTTTAACAGAGCAAAAGAGAGCGAGTGGTGGTTGTGGAGTGTAGAGGACATGATGCTGCTCGGCTCCAAAATATTGATCATGTTCATGGGTAAGTCTGTCTTATAAGCATCCATGCAGTCAGAGATCAAAATATGCAGGGAATTCTCTAATAACCAATTAAGTAGTTAATTTTTTCTCATTGAAACCAGTTAACAGATTGGATTGTTATATTGCATTTTGACCATCCATTCATGGAATAAGAAGCTGCCTGGCCTCTATGATTGGAAATATATTAATCAATTCACCTGTCTTAGTTAGCCACTTCCTAATGAAGGCTGTTCTTTTCTATAGAACTTTTTTTTATTGTTGTTTCTTTTTTTTTCCCTCTTCTTTTCTTTTTTTTTTTTTTTTTTTGGGGGGGGGGGGTGTGTGTGGAGGGGAGTGTTGGTTATAATCTCTGTGCTGCTTAAGGTCAAATCATGCAAATGTCAGTAGTCTCTACATGTATGGTTGCAATGCAAGATTTCCAGAAGGAAGTATTGAAAATACTAATCTGAGCTAAGTGGTATTTGCATATCAGCCTTAATATCTGCAGTTTGTTGGCCACTAGCAAAGTGCTCATTATTACAAAGATGAAAAAAACTTTTTTCTTTTTCTTATTTCTTAAAAAGTAACTTAAAAAAACTAAAGTGCTACTAATCTGAACTGTTGAGCTTCACTTTTCCCCCTTTGTTTCCATATTTTTGCCTTGTTCCATTATATTCATGGCCTGTAATGTGCATGGATATCTTAAGAATAATGAACTAATGCTTATTCACACTTGTTCTCTTTTCAATAATGTTCTATTGAACTAAAATCTTGTTAATAGTCTGGAATGATTATGTGACTATGGAACATCAATGCATAAGGAACCCGTGTTCAGGAGTAATTAGAATTGGTAGGTTTTAATTCCTCTCATTTCTTTAGTTGCTTTATGTACGTTCACCTTATGCATTCATACCCTATTCTTGATAGTTTCATGATCACCAACCCATTATAATTTCTTAAGCAAGTTAGCTATTATTCAATAATTAATGGATACGTGATTCGTGCAGGTGGGAAAATGATGTTGTTGACATGGTGGAACAGAAGCATGGAAAACAGAAGATTTCAGTCTCTTTCAACTGCGAGACACTGAAGGCAGAAAATGCCGCTGCAGAACACATCAGGAAGTACATGCCCAATTTAGCTGGTTTTGATGCTATTGGTAGGTATAAGGAGATATTTGTAGTTTTGATCTTTGTATTTATAAACTTATAAGATCACTGTTCATTGGGAAGATATAACATAGTTTGAGGAGCAAAAGATTACAATTTAACATATGAAACACGTGTGCAACCTCAAGTTTCTTACCCCCACCCACAAGACATTCTAATTACCATCTAGTAGAAGACAGACCAGTGTGATCACACCATGTTCACTACGAATGTCTGTTAAAAAATAAAGGAAAAAGAAGGAAAAGATTATTGCGTCTTGTTCCTCTTTTATGCATATGTGTTAGAGTATCGAATTAATTCCTAAAACAATATCTTTCGAAGAGACCATTTTTCACATAATTTCTCAAGGTTGTTTTCCTCATAATTTCTCAAGATTGTTTTCCAGTTACTTAAATATGCTGCAACTGCTCCAATACCAATTAGGTCCTGCCAATATTTCTTTAAGATTCATCTGTAGGAAGGTTAGGAAGCTTGATACTTGCATCCAGCTAATGATCAAGAATAAAAATTGCAAATCTTTACAAGGATGGTTCAATATTTTCATCACCCAAGATGCTCTGTGGCATTTTAAACCAAAAAATAATTTTAAAAAATAATGGAATAATTGCAAAGTGTAGTTTGTCTGGTTGATGTTTCCTGACTAAATTGCTGTTCGAATTGCAGTAAATGTTGGTCCGATGATTATTTCTGGTCTTGAGTTTGAAGGGGATGATGATGAATCTGATGGAAAGGATTAAGAATGGAGACCTCGATGATGTGCAATATGAAGGAATTTTGCGTACCCATTAAGCCTGCTGTATAAATTAGCTGTGTTACTTTTTTCCTTTGAAAGTGATTTCACTCAGGTGAATCCGCTGCCATGTTTTCAATAGCATCAAAAAGACTAATTTGAAAAAGGTAGATGCAGCAGCATGTTTTAACACAGTTGATGCTGCCAAATACTAAATCAAGCATTTTGCTTTATTCACTGAATGAGTCCCAGATGTCATCAGCTATTAGTGACATTGCTGTCTTTGTGCAATCTGTGGTTCCAACTATGTACAGCAAATTGAGAAGGTGCATAATTTCCAGCTTTATCTGTGCCAATTTTTAGTTGCAATACAAAAACTATAAAGTGACTTTTAAAGTCAGACCATAAGAAAAAATAATTGAGTACATAGTTTACTTTAATCCAGTGCTGAGGCAGAAGGGTGCAGTTCCAAGATGAGAAGAAAAAGATATAAACATTTAAAGCATGAACCTGAACTAAATAGAAAGAATACAGCAATTTGTTTTTTTATTGTGGAGCATTTTTTTCAGATAAATCTCAACCTCATATTCTGCAAGCTTTCCAACTCAATTATGTATGCAGGGGGAAAGAAAAAGAACGCAATCCCCTTCAACAAGAACAAAAGCCTGGCATCAAACCACACAAGCAAAACCCTGTAAACCTTTGCAAACCAAAGCTACCTTTCTGAAGTTTACTTCTCCCTCATTTACCTACACACACAAGGCTGTCCCAAAGTACAAACTTATTTACAGACATACACAAGCCAGTCCACATGTCCAAACTCATATATACTAGTAAAATCCAAGCTCACTTACTGTCATTGAGTTATTCACAAGGAAAGATCATGCAGAAGTATCACATTAGACCACCATCACAAAGTAGTCATGGAACTGCAACAGCAGGAGCTAGTTTGTTCCCTTGGAGAGAGATCACAGTTTCAAAAGCACCCACCAAGGCCTTCACCCTGCTCTTCCGGGTCTGCACAAGCTTACTTGCAGTTTCTTCAATCACATGATTGAACAAAACTTGGGTGTCTTTCTTTTCCTGCACATCTTGATGTCTCAAAACAACAGCTGGAGCATCTGAAGTGGGAGTATTTAACGCTGCCGCACCAGTCTCTCTCTGCTTCCTAAAGCTTGTCCTCCCTAAGTTTTTACCGTTCTGATTCTCACTCAACACTTTTCCTGCTCTGAATTTAAGTTTCCTTGGACCATTATTCTCAGACTGAAGGCTAACTACCCTGCCACTCCAAAATTTTAAGTTGCGAGGTGTAGGAGATTTACCTTCAGACTGAGTACTTCCAGTTCTACTTGGTGTCCTTTTGTTGCCCTTTGAAACAGCAGCTTTGCTCCTTTGCTCAATTCCCTCTTTGTCTGAAGCAGATACACTTTCACTTAATGTAGACCCAGAGTCATGTGAAGACACAGATGGTGAAGACATTAATGATGAGGCTGATGATGAGGAATGTGATGATAGATATGATCCAGGTTTGCTGGGTTTTTGCTTTATGGTCTTCTGATCCACCTTCTCTGACTTCAGCTTAACAGCGTAGGGAGTTTTCGCTTCAAGTTTCTCACCACTTCTATTTACTTTTCCTACTCTTGCTTGACTTTTCACTGGGCAAGAAGGTTCAATGTTCCTGAATTTCCTCAGTTTCATGCTTGGAACCTGAATAACAGGAGGGTTGGTTGAGACACAAGTTTTCAATGGTTTCAGTACTTTCTCTGCTCCAATTTTTAACTGGCCTAGACTCTCAACAATCCTCTTCTCTAGGCCTCCTGTAGAAATTGATGGAGATGCAGAGTCCTTGTGTTTCAAAGAGGTTGCACGTTCAGCAGATACATCACCTCCTAAGGCAGGATAAGGAGCTTTTTCCTTGATAATACAGCATGCCAAAGGTGCAATAGCCTTATTAACAGATGATGGAATCTTCTGCCCGGTACTTGTTGGCTTCACAGATGTGATGGTTTTCATGATAGGTGATGAACTCTTCTTCTCCATAGATGCATCACTTGTTTTCTGCTTGATGACTTTAGCTCTAACAGAGATCTCAGCCTTCTTTTGTGAAGTCCTCTGCTTACTCACCTCTCTCTTTTTCCTATCCCCTGCATTCAAAGTGTTCACCTGGTTTTGTTCCTCAGATAATCCTTCTGCCTGATCAGCTGATGTATACTCAGCAGAAATAATGCTTTTCTGAATGGATGATCCTTCTGCTTGTTCGGTTGGTACATGCTCTTCAGCTGCAATGCCTTCCTGGAAAGACAACGTTATGATTTCAGGCTCTTCTGATGATTCTTCTGCTAGAATGCTAGTTGGCAATGAAACCACAAGCTTTGTGCTGCCACATTCCACATAAGGTTCTTCTACCTGTGCGACAGGCGTATGCTCAGCAGACACAATACCCTTCTGGGTGTTTGATGCATCAGACTTGATCCTTACAGGTTCTTCATATAACCCTTCTGCTGAAAATTTGTGCTCATCAGGCATATTGCTTTTCTGGATGCGTGATTGGCTCACCAACTTGATGGTTATAGATCCGTCGGATGATTCTTCAGCTAGATTTGCAGGTTTATGCTCAAGTGATGCAGCTGTTGTCGGGCCAGGGAAGGAGCTCTTCAGCTCTATGCCAGAGGAACCTCCAGAGAATCCTTCTTGTTGTTTGGTAGGTGTATCCGAAAGCTGAATTACTTTCTCAGGTAGCAGATCCTTCGGAGTGATGACTTCATCAGTGTGTCCATATACTGCTTGAGATAGCTTGGACTTGAGCTCTGCTCTCGTCCTTCTCTCTTGTGGTGTCAAAGCTTTTATTTGATTTTGTCCTTCATCTGATGTCTCATTATTGCCTGGAAATTTGATACTTATTGGAAGCCTTTTCTTTGTTTCAAAACCATGTTTAATTCCATATTTACAAAAATCATGACAGGAGCCGGTGGAAGCTCTGAGGTAATTAGGAACAGGCTTTTCATTGCTGTTTGAAAGGGATGGTGAAATAGTACTACTTGCTTTTCCTGTTGGATTTCTCCTCGCTCCAGTTCTAGGCTTATTCACCTCAGGGGTTAATGAAATGACACCCCTCTCTGCCACTTCTTCACTCATTGAAAACAAATATGGCTAGTACGGACGGTAATTTCTTCACTCATGCAGTAAAGAAACTAAGGAAAGTAAGCACAGAGCAAGTTCCCAGCACTGCAACCAAAAAGAAAGATACACGAGGTTAGACAAATAGAGAAACAAGCATAGTTGCTAAGCTCTTTATGTTGTCAACTTTCAGTGTGTACATGATCTTTAGAGCATTCACTAAGCATACAAGATTTTTTAGCTAATTTAGGACCAACACAACAAAAATGCCAGGAAGGCTTGTTAAATAAAATTTGAAGCTTACTAATTGACACGATTTATTTAATGAATAAGGAAGCTACCAAAAAAGCACATGCCAAAATTTTGTTTATAGCACAGATAGCAGTGTCATAATTGATAATTCAGTACAAACTAAATCTATAAAAATTTGTCTGGAAATAGCATTTATCCTTTATTATCATCTAAATTACTTGGAGTCAATGTATCATAAGATACCAATATTTTGAAGTAAGATCTTCTAGAGCAAGCAGAAGAAACAGCATTATTAGTAAGTTATTAGGCTTTTGTATATATCTCATAGTATTAAGGCTCTTGTTTGTTTCTTATTCCACTCAGTTTACTTTACGAACCTAGTTCCAATGGAAATCAATCACTTTATGAAGAGAAGATAAAGAGCTCTTATCAATAGACCTATTGCTAAATTCTAAGTCTGCAACTACACTGGACAGCATTTCTGCCTGAAACAATTCAGCACTAAATTTCAGAACTTATTTACAACTCCAACAACGCTTACGATATAATATAGAAAGAACCAATGAGAGGTCATAGATAATGAAAACAAGAGAAGGAAATGCCAGAGGGACTTTTAGACTCCATTAGATGAAATTGTCATCTAATGAGACAAATGTTTATAAGCACTTCAATCCAAAAGGATAAAAATTTCCACAAAGTACCTCTCAATAAGCCAATTGTCCTCAAGTCATTTAAAAGAAAAAAATCCAGTTAGTGCATAATAAAGAATCAGCATCCTTAGTAATGTCAAGAAACAGAAAATGACTTTATTCAGTGATAAGGAACCCTAAGAGTCATTGCTTCCAAAGGAACAACATTCCAACATGAGGAGGAAAAAAACAAACATCAATAATACCAGTAACAAGATAAAATGGGAGGAAAAAAATAGAGATTATGCAAATTATTAAAAATGTCTGTGAAATGCTTCTGCAATATTGTGCACGTCCTGAGGGAAGGAATTATACGAGGAGAGTGCCAACCGATTGAGGTGATAAAGTCTCTTGTTACTCATACAAGAGAGTCAGGTCCAATCCAACACTCACTCCATTGTCGGCTAGACTTGCACCCATGCTAGCTCTTAAATAAAAAAAAAGCAAAAATGTTCTTCAGGTTTTTCAAATATATCCTACTGCAAAGAGTGATCTAAGAGAATCAACATACTTGATATGGACTACTTTGGCCACTACGAATAAACCTGGACAAGGCGGGAAGCCAGATCCGCCATATAGGGAAGCAGAGTCATGACCCAAACTTTCAAAAACCATAACTTAGTCATACAATGCCCATTTAAGATGATCTTTTTTTTTAATCAGGTAACTTTTCAAGGTCTACGACATGACGCATTATTTTGAAGATTGCGGTGCACCTAGTGATTAGATCCAAATTCCATCATTTGGACCCTAACTAGACCAGGTAAATCAAAAGTTTATTTTTCAATAAAGACTTTGACCGAGCGTATCTTCCAATCTGAGAAGAATCAGCCGAAGCGAGGCAAAGTTGATGTAGAAGTAAAGATCTACCTCACGTAGAATTTTAGCTTTTTCAAATTTATTTCTACTAATTATATCTATTTTAAGAAAATGAGCTCTATTAGAACTAGAGAAGGAATTCGATCCGAATTGTATAAGAATTGACTTGACCATTATAAAAAAAACCTATGTACCTTGGTTTTATCATCATCAATAAAAGAAAAAAGAATTGAAACCCTACTTTCACAATTTTTCTATCTTTTTCTAATTTTTTTTTGGAGAAATTCAAGTTGAGCGGCTTAAGAGAATTCTTCCTTTCCCCTGATCAGATCAAAAAGGATAGAAAATCTAAGAATATGTCCTTGCATTTCCTTTGTTTTGCTATTCTTTAGATCAGATTTTTTTCTGCAACCTTCTGCACCTGAACTATTTAAACAAGACTTCCACTAGAACCCTTTTATTCAAACAAACCGCTAAATTTAAGAAATAATAAACTTCACAACCAATCATAAACATTCTATAATACAATAGTCACGTCTATACTTTTTTTTTAAAAAAAAGAACCATCAAGATCCAAACTTTCTACAATTCTCCGCATCAACAATTAAAAAGATCACGTGATCAGCATTCAAATCTAAGAAGCAAAACCTTACCTCTATTTGATTCGATTTAAGCTCGAGAAATGCCCGTCAAAATCAAAACTTTCCGTCATTTCCTTGACCGGCCGTCATGAATCGAAACCCATGCCTTCACTATAAAACCATGAAAAATAGCAAAAACAATGGAGAACAGATGAAGAAGCTCATCCGGAATCGACGTGAAACCAGAAAGAAAGAAAGAAAGGCAGAGAAGAGAAGAAAGAAAGGAAGAAAAAGGCAGGCTTTCTAAGAGAAACGCACAAAAATACACATCAAGATCGCACCCTTGGGGGAATCGCCCTCGCTGGATGGCGAGGAAAAGGATCTCCCGCCGCCGAGCGGGAAAGCCGAGCGTTCCTTTTAGAGATCGCGCGAGCGGCGAAGAGGACGTTATGGGAGTCCTGCGCCTTTGTTGCCGCCGAGGAGCAAGCAGAGGAAGCGGCAGCGTAATAGCGAGAAATGTGAGAAAGTATGAAGAAAAAAGGGAGGGGGGGGGGGGGGGGGGGGGGGGGGGGGGGAGAGAGGAAGGACGCGACTTCTTCCTTCCTCTCAACCTATTTAACCATGCAGAGAATCTAGAAAGATTTCAATAGAGTCAAACCCAGGAGTGTATCACGGTCCGGTTAACAGTGGGCCCATTGCCGGTTGACCGAGCTATGAAAATCTCCATGCAGATGAAGGAGATAAGGATTTAAATTTTATCGCATTTAAGGGTAATGTAGCAGGACATATTATTAATAGTAATTTTTAAGATTCATGCATCTCAAGCAATTGACTTCATAAAATTGCCCGAATCTAAGATGTATTTATAACGTTATAAAAAGATACTGTGAATCTAAGTAGTATCCACTTAATTTTGGCTGGGGGATCAATATTTATGAGATATTTTTAGAAATTGACTAGTGCTAATTAAGATTCGTTGTACTAATATTACGGCTTCTATTGATTAGATACCTAATCAGTATAGTACTATATCAATACCATATTAACATATCATATACAATATTATACCAATTAGGTACTTATATATCCAAAAGGAGGAGAAAAATCTGGAGATATTAAGAAAGACACCATAACGATTTCTAGAGTTTATTTGAAGAATTGTGATGAGAAATCATCAAATTAAGGCTGGTTCTTCATCACTAATCTATGATAAGGCAACAAAGCACCACCATTCTAACCATTAGAAAAGGTTGGGTTTTCCTACCGAATGAGATTGAGATGGGGTTGCGATTGAGGATCCATGACGTGAGAGAGAGAGACAGGCCAGAAGAAATTAATCACAGGTTGAGGTTGGTTAGAGATCAAAAAGAGAAGATTTGGTGATTTTATTTTAAAAACAAAAAATAAGAGATAAAAGGGATACGTACGCTTGACCAATCCCAAAACGGAAATCTTAAATGGAGTATGATGGGTTGGTCCACGCCGTCCGCAACCCATCATACTCCCACACGTGTCCTTCCACGTGCAAAGTGTCAGGTGGTGGTTTGCAAGCCACGTGTCTCATGAGTTGGCAAGCCAGCTAAAGTACTATATGTCAAAAGGAAGGTTCATATATCTTAGCTCATGGAAAAGACTCAGATTCTTCTCGGGACTTCTTTTTGATAGTCTACAGCCAAACTTTAATTTCAATTTCAAATTAAGTTAAGAGGTGCTACTTTGAATTTCAGCTCTGAATTTTTGATCTATTTAATCAATGTCTTGAATTTATGTTAGTAGATTTTAACCTATTTTATATTAAATTCGATCCGTATTTGACCCGACCTAATCCGATGCTGTCCAAAAGTGCCCCTAGTAGAATACAAAGTTTCTCGGGATCATTTGAAAGAAGAATGCACTTTTTATAGCTATCATCATGATTCAGGCCATATGTTACAAGAGTATCATAATCTTGGATGCTCTTTGCTTGTGCATCATGAAAGCAATGGACATGAATTGGGATAATAAGAAGGTGCAGCCTGTACAACCTGTTGGAGTCTTGCGTTGCAATGCCTTTTAACACCTCTTTTATTTATTTATTTATTTTCAAATTTAGATATGCAAATACCATGATATACCTAGTGCTTACTTTCTTCAATATTAGTGGAAAAGGATATGCCTAATTATGCATCACTATTTTTGAGAATGTAATTATGCATTAAAAAAATACATTAATATTTTTTTGTTTTGTATTTTTCAGATTTTATCGATTGATCTAACTAGCTAATGAGCACTATATGATTACTTGCTTAATATTAAGTGTTCTTATTGATGTTTATCTGTGTGCCTTCGAGTAAAATGCAATAGTACAATGTTTCTTCTACAAGAAGGCCAAGGCCTTTTACTGCTGCCTTTATGATTTGAGTCATTTAAGATGAGCATATTCATGAACTGAGATACATCTGCTCATATAAATGTTTAGTAAATCAAGAAAAATTAAATATATAATTGTTGAATATATAGTAGCAGCTTCGGCCATCTTGCTTTTTCGACTGCAGACTTTGTGATTGCAGATGTAGCAGCATTGCTTATACTTCATCCAAACTCCAAATATTATTCACCAACTCTAAGAATCCATAACAAATATTTGTTGAATATTTCATTTTAGTGACACTCTCTAATGTTTTAACAATGGACACTCAACTTTGGAGAAACTAAAGCATCTTCCAATGGATCTATTCATCGCACAACACAGAATTTTGCATTTAAAATGGTGGAAACTAAAACACACTTAATGAATTATTATTTTGAATTTTTTATTATTTTTATATTTTTTTATTATATTTTTTGCACAAGGTTCAAATTAACTTTAGAATCTTATTGATTTTGAATAATCCCATATTGGATAATTAAATACAAGGGAGGCTCTAGTAAAAGCTAGTTGTTTAAGATCTAATTATAGTTTATAAATTTTAGGTTGAAGACTATATGTGTCAGCATTCTCTCAGCATATGATTAATATTTTTAGCTCTCTCCTATTTTAACCTACCCAAGCTGTTGAGGTCTTTATGAGTCTCCTATTTTAAACTAGACCGTTGAGACCTAAACGAGCTTAAGAGGAGGTAAAATTTGTTCTTAGAACAATATATTTTACATATATTGGTTCCAAAAACTCCATTTCTAATCCTTATTTTTATATTATTGAACTCATCGATATTTTTAATTAATTTTAAAATTTTATTTGTAAATATTAGCAATTATCCTTACTAATATCTAGATCTTAAAAATATAACAACTTACTTTAAATTATTGTAGAGGAATGTTGTTATTGGCCACCATCAAATTAATAGCAATAACTCCCTCTCTCTCTCTCTCTCTCTCTCTCTCTCTCTCTCTCTATATATATATATATATATATATATATATATATATATATTTGTGTGTGTGAGAGAGAATGAAATATTATCTATTTTGGTAAATGGAGAGGCAGAAGGAGATTAGCTGGAGAGAGTGACTCAACAATAAGATCTAAAAATGTGTCTATCTCGATAAGTAATAATAAAAGAATTATATTTAATTCCTAACCGGCCACAAATCTAGCACTCGCGAAAAATAGAGCCAAGGGCGGTTCCTTGTAGGCAGCCATGTCCACCAAAGAGGTAGGAAAACAAAATCAAAAAATAAAATATCATAAAATTAAGACAGCATATTGGCAATTTCTATCCATAATATACAATCAGTGTGATCCACAATATAGAACACCATCCAATCCGCCACGTTGTTCACATCATGACAAACATGGGAAGCATTGAAGGAGATACACATCCATTGTTTGGGTTTTCCTTGATCTTTTGTCTATGACTATGAAGCAAAAGTTAATACCATCCAAGCTGACACCCGGCGGTGTAACGCCTAATATTTTTCACTTTTGAAATTATTCACTATTATTGTTGTACCAATTAACTGATTTGATTTCATTTGATTTATTTGTTTTATTTGTCTGTCATTTCTGTCTCTGTTGCCCTCACAAGCAATCTTACTATATGCAACAAAAAACCCTAGATAAACAAGTTGTTCTGCATCGCTTTATTTCTGGCAAAATTATGGTGCATGTTTTAATATTTCTCCTCAGTTTTAAAATTTTCTTCCTAGCCAAAAGAACTCCCAAGAAACATACTTGACAAATTGAGGAAAACAAAGTCTATGTGCAAGGTTGCAAAATTCTTTTTTCTTTTCAACCTTTGAATATGAATCTTCGTTCATCAAGTGTAAATGGTATCAATAACGAACACAGGAAGGAATATGTATACAAATATGTATACCTTTTGAAGAGAAAAATTATATATATATATATATATATAGACATATAGAGAAAATTTTCTTTCCATTGCCAGACAAAGAAAAGGAGCACTCTTTCCTTGCTATCTCCATATCCTCTCACTTTTTCAACAACCAAACAAAGCTTACAATTCTTGCAGTATATATCCAGCGGAGACACGACCTAAATCATGCTCCATCTTAAGTGACAGTAGCAGTATGATGGTGCTGCCATTGGAGAGCCATGGCCCTTACATTTGTGCCGAATATTTTTGTTCTAGATAATATGAACCACATGAAAATATTCTTGGCTAATTACCGAATTCTTCGCCCATTGTTATATTTCTCCATCAACCCTGAAGAACACAACAAAATTACCCTACAATGAACCTGAATTTAACATGTCCACTTAGAAACTTTTTTTTTTTTTGAGTTAAATGTGCTCTTAGAAACTCACCACCAATAATTTGTAAAATATTCTCTCTTGGAATTGGAACATTCAATTGTTAAACGTGATCTTCAAGTGGATCATTGCCTAGTGAGACCAAAATATTGTCCTAGACTTTACCTTGTGGAGGACCACTACTACCATCAACATGAAACAATAAGCTCCGCTTCTCTTTCTTTCATTATGGTTTCCCTGACAAGAGTGGGATTCCTAGAAGCTTCAAATGTATCATGATTAAGAAATTTAAAAAATATTTTTTGGCTAGCCTTTTTGGATGATGTTTAGAGTTGTTACGAATGGTATCAGAGCGGATTCGGCTCATAGCAAATGTAGACCAAAAAAATACTGCAGCACGAATTCATGGAGACTAACCACGGGCCTATCATAGTATTTGTGATTAGATTGAATAGATTTGAACCCTTAACCTAACGAGTACGTCATGGCTTGAACAAAAGGAGTATGTGAAGACCCATGCGGGCATGTTTGTAATTCCACATTGGTTATTTGTCGAGGAGATAATGTTTACTTATACAAGATTAAGGAATCCACAAATATTTTCTGGCTAGCCATTTTGGGCGAGGTCTTGGGTTGTTACTGAAATAATAGTAGGAATGCCATGATATCCGATTCAAGTAAAGGGCATTCAATTCAGGAACTTTCAAATGTTCAGCTTCCAAATAAGCAGTAATAACCAAAAGCACCTTTTTTTTCTCACCTTGCGTAGTAAGACATGGCTCTTTCTGTTTCTATCTTTGCATATCTCATCCTCTAAAAACAAACAAAAATTCAGTACTCGAGGAGTTCTGATTGTAGTGGTTGAAATGAGCGGACAGCATCAGCATGAAACCATGATCTATAGGAACATTTGAGGGGATAGGAGAGGATGGTAATTCAGGCGAAGGGCACCAGGTAGTGAAGAATGGGAGGAAATACACCTGGACTGTCCTTTGATAACAGGAATCATGCCACTTTGCTCACATTTAGATCAGTCGATGGTCGATGTCAAGAACAATTTGCAGCTTCTGAATCTATTCCATATCGATACAGCGTTAAAAAGCTATGAAAGAGGTCTTGTCTGTCTTAATCTCTATGGATCTTTCGCTGACACACACCAAGGGATCTGCCCACCATTCAACTCCTCCTTGGGACTTTGAATTGATAAAAGCCTCATTTCATGAGAAACTTCAGCCTGAAGTTGCAGTCTTTTGCAGTTGTAAAAGAGCCATGGTTTGTGCCAGGTTTCGTAGGATGATTTCAAACAAACTTGGTTGGTTTGGCATGATAGCTATACAGACACAATGTTAACTGATTAAGCTATATAGTAGAAATTTTATCCATCGACATATTTCCTGATCATTGGATTTACCTTTTCTCTCTTATGATTTTATCTGACAAAAAAAGGGGGAGCAGATGACCTCCCAAATAACAACTTAGAGTTCTGCTTGCATTTTTATGTATTATCTACATAGTTTAAGAAGCAATTAAAAGATTTTCTCCATAATATATGCTGCATTGATAAAGAAAACAAAATCATGATATTTGTTTTTTTGAGTAACCCAATTCAAGCATTTGAAAAATAGCATCTGAACACTGTTTCAATCATAAATTACAACATGATGCTCATAACTTCTCCATTGATGGTTGATATTACCTGCCCATCTGTTTGAAAGGGACTCACTTGGCCATATTATTTGTATGAAACATGGCATTAGCTCCTACTTTGGCCTTAGGATGGCAGACATAAGATCAACACCATCCAAATTAAGGAAACATTTTGTTTAAGGTGCAAATAAACTATATATATGTGTGGAAGGCAAAAGCTGCAGATGTAGTCAGATGGATCATATGGATCAGAGACGACACCTTGTCATTATGTGTATCAACAATAAGTGGATGGAAATTGCAAGACTTCTGCACACCAGTGACAAGTGCCATTCTCCCTTCCAGACTAAAGAAAGCAACCCTTGAATGATTGCATTAGTTGCCAAATGCAACTTGCACAGAGAGAAGAAAAGAGTGAACACCTCATGCCATTATTATCTCTTGATTTGGACCTATGGCTCACTTGGTTGGCAAGACAAAATACTAGCAGCAGTGGAAAAGGAAGAAGAGAACAATTTGGATATCGGAAAGATAATTTTTTTGGGAGTTCCTCAAGATAATAACCTAACTGAATTCTAATCTTGAAGATGCATGGCATGACCTAATATGGATCGAAGTAGCTCTTTTGACTGAATTTTACAAAACCAACCTTTCTAAACCATCTTAATCTTCAAGAATAATTTTTTTTTTGAGAGAGAGAGAGAAATTCAAGAACGATGTTGTTGCAAAAATGAATCAAGAGAATAATCAACTAAAGGAATACCTAGTTCGAACTTGGTTTAAATTGGGCTTGGTCCTTTTACTTTTCTTGTACCCTTCTCATTATCTCAATAAATTCGGTGAACTTTTCCTCCCTTTTCATCAATAAAAAGAAAAAGAATAGTTCTATCTCTGCTTTATTTTTGATGTTCAACTACTGACATAAGAGAAGCATGGTTAGGATGTTTGCAACCTTAAGGTTCCTTTCCAATTGAGGAAGAAATTGAAATGAAGGGCTGGATTCTGTTAAATCACAAATCGACTAATTCCTTTTGCCATGTCCAATTCCTTTCTTCTTTGATAGTCATTTTGTGCAAATGTTTGGCCAATCTGAGAGAATTCACATATTGCATGATACCGGTGCGCCAAGATATGGACATGAGAGCAGCAACTCACCTTACACAAGTACTGTTTCTAGGTTCCTATGATTTTCTCTAATGAACGTAATCAACATAATCAATATGCCTAATTTCATCAATTTGAAGTATCAACAGTAAGAGCATGTAATGCAAGCTGGACAATTCAATGCTTGAGTCATCCAAGTCGAGCCAAATCAGGATGTGGGATCCAAATTTGCCACCCTCTCTTTTTTCTTAATATAATGAGGACAAACAATTGGCTTGCAGAAATAGTGAAGCAGGTTCAGAAGCCAACCAATATAATATGTAAAAGCTTTCTTCCAGAAGAGACTCAAACAAGTTATCCCATTTATATTTGATTCCAAGCATTATCCATGAACAGAAATAAGAAATTTTTAATGCCATTTCCATTTTTCTTTCGATTTGTTTTTAATTTGTTGACATCCAATAATAAGTTCTAGAGCCTGTTACGTGAGAAACAATAAAACCCACAACTGTATTGCTGTTCCTGCATTCTAACATGAGCACACATTTCAAATGCACTAATCAGTTCTAAGAAGAATCTTTTATACTATAATAAAAATGAAACCCAAAACTTTATCACTATTTAGTATACCTGTATTCCTACATAACTATACAGCTCACATTTATGAAACAAAGACAAGGAAAAAGTGAGCATAGTGAAAAGTGAAAACCAACCTTTTGAGTTTGTACCCATTTGAGTTGCATTAGGATACTAAACTTGCTCATCTTTATTCTAATAGAGTAACAAAACTGCAACTTTTTTGACACAACAATAGTTATACCCAAATTCTTTGTATGCTCTATCTTTACCAAAGACGAAAATTAAAGATGGGAAACAATATTTCTAAGGTTAAAAAACAGATGAAAATTCATCTTGCCCCTCAAATAAAATATCAGTCCTGGTATACAATTCCATAAGAACTAAAACAAGTAGCACATAGTAGAAAGAAGAATCATAAGTAGTCATGCTTTCAGCGACCAAATATCCTGATTTTCACTGATCCAACGAAGATTGGTCTCGAGGGACGACGATCCCTACACAAATGACCAACCATGGAACAAGAGATGAAGCTAGGTAGCATTTTCCGAGTATGATCAGCACATTCTTTTATGAAGACATTACAATGAATATACTTGAGCTAGACCATAAGTCCATAACATTTTGGAACAATTAGATAACCATGCCAAGAACCATGTACATGAGATGCACATGTTGGAGAGATGTTCAGGGTTGGAAATAATCATATTCATACCACAATTCTCATCTACATAAAAACTAATTATCATTCATAGGAGATCCTGTCCTCAATCATGGATCATCCATGTTAATTAATGCCTAATAGACTAGGACTAATTGACAACCCTGCTCAATTACACAGAGGCCCATGGCTGAAGTGAATCAGGGCTATACGTCTGATTCAATCATGCATGGGAGAAGATCCAAAACGAAGCAAGTTATAGCACGCCATTCATCATTACTTATCGAACACAATGTCATGAAATCTCTTGAGCAGCTCCAAACTCGAGTTTTTCCGCCTCATCCGGCGCCGGACGGTAGGCAGCACGTCGTCGGTGTCCCACAAGTCACCCTCTCTCCTCGGGCTTCCCCGCGTGGCAAAACCGCCAACCAAGTGCTCGACGGCGGACCCCACCTTTCCGTACCCCATCCCCGGCCTCCTCCCGTCGCACGACACGCGCCGGACGCCGTCCCCACCTACATGACCGCATCCTTCTACCCACCACTTCCTCTCTACTCTCTCTTATCGCATCCATCTTGTACTTCTGACCACCTTCTATTCTCCCCAAAATTCGCGCACGAACTCGTAATGAAGGAGGGAGAGAAGGAAGGGAGAGGAAAAGATAACCACACTCTATAAACCCACTCTCATGGTTCTCGTCATTAATGGAAGAAGATGTCTTTGTTCTCTGAATTCCACTCTTTCCTCTCAAGGTATGTCAAAGGCATCAATCCCCCAGCTTTTGCATCTGGTTCTAGTACTATCACTACTGCTGCTTTCGTGTTGTCGAGCTGAAATCATCTCTCAGGTGGGTGGGAGCGTTCCGGCATCGAAAGATCCGGTCGGACGACGACGATGACACGGACAGCAGCAAGGAGAGTGGTGGCGGCAGCAACCCGATACCGCCTGCGGCGGTGGAGTGCTACGCATGCACCCAGCCGGGCGTGCCGGCGTTCCACTCGACCAGCTGCGACCGCGCCCACACGCCCGAGTGGGAGGCCAGCGCCGGCTCCTCGCTGATCCCGATCCGGAGCCAGCCCGCCCCCCGCCCTGCGGGCCTCCAACGCCGGCCGAATTCCTGGATCTTCGGCTCGGTTCTCGATCCGAGGAGCAAGCAAGTCCGGCGGTGGAACCGGGCGATACTGCTGGCCCGGGCGGCGGCGCTGGCGGTGGACCCCCTGTTCTTCTATGCGCTGTCGATCGGGCGGGGCGGCGCGCCGTGCCTGTACATGGACGGCGGGCTGGCGGCGGTGGTGACGGTGCTGCGCACGTGCGCCGACGCGGTGCACGTGATGCACGTGTGGCTGCAGCTCCGGGTGGCGTACGTGTCGAGGGAGTCGCTGGTGGTGGGTTGCGGCAAGCTGGTGTGGGACGCCCGGACCATCGCCGCCCGCTACCTGCGCTCCCTCAAAGGCTTCTGGTTCGACATCTTCGTCATCCTCCCGGTGCCCCAGGTAATTATAATTAGGACCAGTTAATTAGCTTTATTCAGCTAACGATATTTAGATTAGTGTTGCCTTTTTCTTGAGATGATACAGTCTTAATCACGCATTACTTCGGTTAGGATTCAAAATATGAAAGCGCTTCGTCAATTAAAGAAATTGTTGAAATATTTAGAGAAGAAGAGAAAAACAAAAGAAAAGGAGAGAGAAAAATGATTTTATTTCTCCATTACTTCTGCCATATTCAGTATATTTTAAAGGTTATATATATTTCCATACAGATTTCATATATAAAAAATAATATAGGCGATACAGGTTGTCACGTAATCCCTAAACTAACAATATTATGCTAATAAAGAAAACTAATATAGGTTGGCACAGAATTATGCTAATAAAAAAAATATTATGAGTGATACAGCTTTTTATGTGATCTCTAAAATTATTCTAACATTCTCTCAAATTCAAGATGGTACTATACATGCCAACTTGAATTTGGAAATTGGATTACGAATGTTTTGAAAAACTGACGTACTAGATAGAGAGCTAAAATAATAGCTCAGAAGCTAATGATGCAGTGGATTAATAAAATAATGAACAGATCTTAGCCTAAGATTTCTTGTTGCAGTCAGGATATCTGCGTTGAGTTTTAGCAGACCAGGCAATGGAAAATTAGACGCCATGATGCAACCAAGACTTGTCAAGAAGTTTCTTCTTTTTGTGGAGTACTCGTTGCTCAATCTTTTGGAAGAGATTTAATTTATAGCATCTATCTCATGGGGACTAATGCACTGACATGAACTGATTGCATTCATTTATATGAGGACAAGGGTGTGTGGTAGATAGGTGAATAGGCTGAGACCAATGGGACCAAGCTATGAACCTAAATTAGACCAAACCTAACTTAGGTGTGTCTGGTTTATTTGATGAACTTTGAATGTTGTTTATACTTATTCTTCCTTACATTCTGAACCTATGCAGGCTGTCTTTTGGCTGGTTATACCAAAATTGATAAGGGAAGAACAGATTAAGCTCATTATGACTATACTTCTGTTGATCTTCTTGTTCCAATTCCTCCCCAAGGTATATCACAGCATCTGTGTGATGAGAAGGATGCAGAAAGTTACTGGCTACATTTTTGGAACAATTTGGTGGGGCTTTTGCCTCAACCTAATAGCTTACTTTATTGCCTCTCATGTAAGTAGCACTTCATCCTAATCTAAACTCTTATATATTAATAGATTGCTGTACTGATTAGTTAATCTTACTGCAGTAGCAAGTTGCTGTGTAGTTTAAGTTCCTGAAATGATAGAGCTCCCATAGAAATTCACCTAGACTTGTAATAACATAAACAAGAGGGAAGAAGGCAAGGATCGATATAGGAAATACGAAAACAAAATGGAAATTGTAAACAGAGACTTGAATATAAGTAGGACCAAAATGTTCGAGTCATGCAAGCTACCTAATTTGAACTTATTTTCACCTTGAAAGATAAATTGCTGTAACTTAAGCTTACCATCAGGGAAAGAATATGGTACAACTATGCAAATATAACTATAGTCCACTTCCAAGATAACCAGAATAGTTATTTAAAATAATATTGCATCTTAAAGTCACCCTATAGAAAAAAAATTTTGTATTTAATTGGCATTGTGCTCCGACCAAACAATGGACTTAGCCTCAAGTATCAATTTGTCAGTTATTGAGATTATAAAATGTCTTTGCTAAACCCAACATCAATCAATGGTTGTTTTACTTAGCAACATACATCACTTGTTAGTCACCAGTGACAGTCAAATATATGGATGGGTTCAACTTAAACTTGTAGAATCTCAGGAAGAAAACTAAATAAAGAAACTCGAACATAAGGTAAAATTCCCAAGTGCTCAGTATCTCTCTCTGTCACAAAAGATGAACATGAAACTTACTTATTTCCATGTGGAGAAATCATAGGATTCATGAACTTGGATATGATCTTGTTGCGTCGAGCACCTCACTGCTTCAGCCAATTTCAACCTGCAAATGGAGAGAAGACATAGTTAGAAATTACAAAGTGGCGAAGTATATAATTTATTATTCGAAGTTATAATGTCTATCCCTGCTAAAGCAAAATTTAAGACCGTAGCATATAACAATCTGCAACTTATCAAGAAATTCAGTAAGCTTCAAGTTGTCAAGCATGAGTGTCGAATTTGGTTGGAGAGCAATTCAAACAGTTATGAATTCGACTCAAATCAAAATAGACAAAGATAAACCCTTTGATTCAAGAACGATTACCAATTACTAAGATTTTGTTTTGATATAAAAGACCCAAGCTCTTTTTATTTTGTTTGGTCGGTAACTACAAATAATACTAACAGTATTAATGCAACAACACTGGAGTTATATGTTGGTTTATTTCAGGTAGCTGGTGGGTGTTGGTATGTTCTTGCAATTCAACGTGTTGCCTCGTGCCTCCGACAACAATGCGAGAAGAACAACAATTGTGATCTTGTATCATTGGCCTGTTCCAAGGAGGTCTGTTACCGCCTTCCCTTGCCATTAGGCATGGACGAATTAGCATGCAAGAGTAACTTGACAACAGCCATTGGAATCCAAAATATTCCAGTTTGTTTAAATGGAAATGGACCATTCCGCTTTGGGATCTACAATGGGGCTCTCCCTGTTGTTTCCAGCAACTCACTTGCTGTCAAAATCCTTTACCCTATATTCTGGGGACTTATGACTCTAAGGTAATTCTAACTTAAAAAGCTGTAGTATTTAAAGCATCAAACTATCATGGTTCAAATCTGCAAATTTCTTTCAATATACCATATATATTTTTCTTTACTAAGCTAATTACCAATCATACCTTCAGAGGATTTAAACGTATTAAGTATATGCAGCTGTGAATTGAAAATTACTGATGATAGTATTCTTATACAGCACTTTTGGCAATGATCTCGAGCCTACAAGCCACTGGCTAGAAGTTATATTCAGTATCATCATCGTATTAAGTGGCCTAATGCTCTTCACTTTGTTGATCGGCAACATTCAGGTATGTTTTTCTTTATCCATCTTCTCCCTTAATCATCTATAATTATCGGTAGAAAAAAGTACAGAAGTATGTGAACTGTGAGTTTCTAACAGCTTGAGCTTGGTAATTGATAGGTATTCTTGCATGCGGTCATGGCGAGTAAGAGGAAGATGCAATTACGGTTTCGAGACATGGAATGGTGGATGAAGCGGAGGCAGCTACCGTCACGCCTGAGACAGAGAGTCCGCCAGTATGAACGCCAGAGGTGGCTTGCAATGAGAGGGGAGGATGAAATGGACATCATTGAAGAATTCCCAGAAGGACTAAGGCGAGACATAAAGCGCCATCTCTGCCTTGATCTCATCAAGAAGGTAGTTTAATTGTTGAGACAATATGTCAGTCTATAAGAAAGAGCAGGAGGGGTGTCATTGATGAAACAGAGCATCAGGCATCAAGTTCGAACTCAAGTTTGTGCACCCTCCTTCCCTTCCCAAACAATGGTTCATTCATTAGAACCATAAAGATCGAACTGGAAATGAACAAAGCAACAGCTAATATTCTCTGTACAGATGTCATAAAGTAAGAAGACAAAAGAAATCCATGGCTAAATCAGTCATCAAGTACAACCCATTCACAAAAAAACTTACAGAAGAGCATTCAACCAAATAAATTTAGAGAAGCATACTAATATGCCCATGCAATTAGGATAAAGAGCTACTATTATTCCAGATAAAGGATTTTTTTTTTTTCATTCGACTATTGCTTGATCAGATAGAATAGCTAGTACTTATTATGTGAAGACGAAACTAATTCGGTTGGGTTCATTTTTGTCATTCAGGTGCCATTCTTCCACAACTTGGATGACCTTATCCTTGACAATATATGCGATAGAGTTAAACCCCTTGTTTTCTCCAGGGGTGAAAAGGTACGACTAGGGACAGAAACACTGCAGTCATCTAGTGGAATGGAAGGATCTTTGCAGCATATTAGCTTATCTATATTCCTCGTAGGTTGCAATGTCCTCTCCTTTTGTTGCTATGAACTATTACTTCTGCACCAGGTAATCAGAGAAGGAGATCCCGTTCATTGCATGGTGTTTATCGTCCGGGGGCAATTGAAGAGTAGCCAGCACCTGAGTCAAGGCACGGTGGCCACATGCATGCTGGGCCCTGGAAATTTCCTAGGGGACGAGCTCCTGTCATGGTGCCTCCGCCGCCCTTTCGTCGATCGGCTGCCACCTTCTTCTGCCACCTTCGAGTGCGTCGATCCGACTGAGGCCTTCGGTTTAGATGCACCCCATCTTCGATACATCACCGAGCACTTCAGGTACAACTTCGCAAACGAGAGGCTCAAGAGAACAGCAAGGTACTACTCATCAAACTGGAGGACATGGGCAGCTGTTAACATACAGCTAGCCTGGCGCCGCTGCAAAGCGAGGACTGGAGGCATGGTGAATCCACCACCAGAGCTCGGCGACAGCGAGCGACGCCTTCGGCTCTATGCTGCAATGTTCATGTCGCTTCGACCTCATGACCACCTTGAATAGTAGAAAAGCAGCTGCATTAAGTCGTTACAATGGTGAAGGTTATATTTAAACTGGGTACAAAAGAAGGAGATGCAATTAGTGAAAAACCTTGCATTCAATGGCTTAATTGTTCGCAGGTGAAAATAATGGATTGGTTTTATTATTTTTGCCAATGAATGAGTGCCATTGGTCCCTGGGAAGCTTTTATTTGCAAGTGAATTCTGCTCTTCAGCAAGTAGTTTCACATTCCTATGATTAAATGGCAGCAACAGTGACTTAATTGTTAGATTTTTTATGTCAGGCAAAAACGTTAGAAGGCATCGAAGGTGTTTAAAGGCACTATCTTACAAGGAAAAGAGCTTTTAACTCTCGACTTGACACCCAACTTACCCCATGTACCGAGCCAAAGAGAAGACAAACCAATGTCTGCATAGCTTGCAGAAAGAGAAGACAGACCAATGTCTGTGCAAGACAAACTAGAAACAATGCAAACAAGAAAATATTGTTATTTGAACCTAGAGAAGGAGAGGGTTCGGGGGGTGGGTTGTGATTCCTTAGCTCACTCACCTTGCAGAAGCCTGCTCTTTCTATTTTATGATCCTGCTCTTCCAATTTTTCTTACTAATGGCTGCCCGTTAAGTTTATTAGTCTATGCTTGTGGTTGTATCTTAGGAGTAGATGAGCAAAACAATCTTGTGCATCAGGAGGAGCTCGAACTATTTCAAGGACACCATCCTCCATATCTTAAATTAAATTCCATTATCTATTACTTTATTTATCTGTAAATTTAATAAGTATATTGTTTATTAATTCTTTTGTAATGAATAAAAATCCTGCATGACCTCAAATATAATGTTATTTTATTCCATTTTCCAACAAGTGCTTGTTAGCCTGATCGAGAAATTCAAGTACTTGAATTTGGATTCACAAAAGAAGCCAATTGGCGCTTGTGCTAGGAATTAAACACTCCTTGTGGGATTTCCGGATAGAGAATGCGAGTATAAACCATAGCAAGCGAGTAGATCCATGCTCGATAGTGTTAAGTGTGTTGGCTATAACTTTGTTGTTAGTGCTACACACTTCCCTCAGTAAATTTTTTTGATCTCTTTCTATGGACAGGTAAGTCCTCTAGCTTAAACACTCTAAAAGTATAAAGGTCCCATACAAGTTTAGATTAAACCTGATAAATTTACTATATTTAGATTCTAATGTCGTATAATTTGACCTAAAAACCGATAATTTAGACTCCAGCCCTAATTATAGGATGGTGCCTATACATGCGGCAAAGGTACATAGTATGACTGAGCATAGATCTTCTATAGTGTACAATTTGTATTGCAGAATGTTGTGTAGTGCTCAATAGCTGATATTAAAAGATGTACGGCTATCAAATAAAATAATCTTACGTGCTAGTTATAGTACATTACCGTAGAACATTATATTCTGAAAACTGCGTATTCATTTATCTAGAGGTATGCATTCGACTTGCTGGATAATTAATCTGTTTGGTATGTATCATCTAATCATATAATGTAATGACAAAAAAAAAAATATTCTAAAAATAAGAGATAAAAGAATATCATATTTTTTATTTAAATCATAAAAAAGATGACTTTATTATTAAAAAAAAATTAATTTTTAGGCTTTGTTTTCTTTAACCTAGATACTAAAGAAAATATGGCCCAAGAGAAAGCCGGCTCGCTGCTTCTTTCTTTAGTGCCCGCCCAATAAGGTTTTTGTTCCCCCGTGTAGGATATAATTTCCCGTCCGGTGATTGCAAGAACTGGGAGTCTGGAGGGGATCCGAGCTCTGTTCCGGAACTTTCGCGAAGAAGGCCCCAAGCCCTGGAGCCATCGAAACCCTAGAACCAAGGCTTCTCCGATCGACGGCAATGGAGGCGATGGAGATCGATGCCCCGAAGCAAGAGGACCTCTTCCAAGCCGCAGAGAAGGGGGACGCCTCCCTCTTCTCCTCCCTTCCCGAGGAAGTACTCCGCCGGGCTCGATCCATGCGGAACGAGGACGGCCGGTCCCTCCTTCACGCCGCCGCCTCCTCTGGCCGCCCTGAGGCGAGTTTTCGAACTAGATGCTTTATTTCACGAATTTGGTCTCTCTTTGTCGAATCTATGCATCTAGGGTTTGAGTTCTTGTTCAAATTATTGGGCAACCGAGGATTTAATTAGTCTTTTTTTGGAAAAAAATATTAGGTGGTTAATGTGCTATCGGCAGCTGATCCATCGGTGAGTGGAGTTAACAGCAAGGATGAAGAGGGATGGGCGCCGCTGCACTCGGCTGCCAGCATCGGCAATGTGCAAATCGTCGAGATCTTGGTTGATAGAGGTGAGCTTGCGCATAACTTGGCATCTTGATCAACAGCTCTGATTTTTTTCTTTTTGCACTGAAGCATCATATGGTATTCCCTTTTGCAAGACGAAATAAGATCCTTGAGAATCCTAAGAGAGAGTCTAGGAGTTCTAATGTAAAATGACCATGAAAATGTGATAAATTTTGAGGTGTTGTTATTTATATTGCGTAAATTCTTCAGTGTCTGTCTAAAAGTATTTCAGACTTGTTCTATTTTTTTGTGGTTGAGATGCTTGAGCATTTTGGCCTCTACTGTGATCTTTCTCTGGCTTTACACTGTCAAATACTTCTTTATGCAACTTTTGTTACATCTGTTAATGTGATGTGGTGTTGGTTGTTAGCTTGGAAGTTTCAAAAAAGTGACAAAGATGGTCGTGAAACTTGAATGTTGGTCATTCTGCTAAGCATATTGTGGTGGGAAGTTGAATATTGGGTGGGAGGTCTTAGAGAGTTAGAGCATAACGCAAACAAACCGTGGACTTTAGGAATATTCTCTTGGTCTTATTGTTTGTGCACGTGGTTAATTCAAGGCCATTGGAATTTTGAACTAGTATGTGAAGTGAAAATATGTTACAAAAATTGACCCATATTAAACTATTGAGTTAGAAATAAAAGAGGTGATTTGCTTCGATATTCCACTAGTTCTTTTTTTCTCATGATGGAGTGTGATTTTATGATGTTTAAAGAATATATCACAATAGAGTTTTAAAAAGGGCTTTGATTTCGTTTCGATGGAGGATAGTTTAGTGTTTAGAAGGAGCATGGTTTAGTATTTAGAGATTTGATGGTTGTAAGTACATGCATGAATTCCATATGAATTTTTGTTAATATGCTTGTGGAAAATTTGATGATGACGTGTAAGACGACATTGAAAACCTTACAAAATGATTAATCATGAATACCATAAGGCATGCGCATATGTGAAGTACAAAGCAATATAATTTAGCAAATATTATTCACAACAAGTTTACATTCCTACTCTCTTGTTTTTTCTACGTTTTTTTTTTTTTGAGCACCTAGAGATCACGTGCCGAATTAAAACTTAGGCCTATAATGTTTTATATATCCTTCCTATTGTCCATCTTACCTCATTTTAAAATGCCTATTCTGTAAATAAGTAGCATTCGGAAGGGCTTCTCTTCTAGATGACTCTGTAATTATATTTTTTTCTTAGTATTCTTTAAGGGTTCCTCCCCAAGAATTTCTCTCTATACATATTTTATTTTACTTTGTTGTCATACAAGCCAAAAGTGTTCTTTCAATTAATTTGACAATTAGATCAGAACGATCAGGTGAATCACAATAGTTTCGTGGTTGTGGTTGCATTTTGCACCCTTTATGCCATGGTCAATTGAAATCCTAGAGACTTTATGTGAAGCAAAAGATAAAACCAAGGTTCGTGGTACTGGTATCGAATTTCGTACCGGTGCTACACTAGTATAGAATCGATACGGTACGTGGTACGCCTAGCGTACCGAGCGTCGGTACGGTACGGTATGCAGTACGCCACTGATACTGATACCGAATTGGTAGGCCATCGGTACTGGTACTGAATCGGTACGGTACGGTATGTCCGGTATCGTCTGGTACGGTACAACATATCTTGGATAAAAATGCACGAGCTTTCTTGATCCTCAAGTTATAGTTAATTTGCCTTTCCAGCTTCTTTTGATTGGTGGGTAATGTTTAATTAAAAGAGTACGATTACAAGGGATATTAAATGGGAGTTAAAACAACAGAAGAGAAAGGGCATGAGCATAATTGAAGGCTGTTGAGTTGTGTGCCACCACAGACTATCCCAATCATTCACGGTTCTTTTAGTTTGCTACTAGTGCAAGGATAGTATCTTTATATTTCCATTTGCAGCAGCAACAACATTTTTCAAAGTCTTGCTTTCAACCTTGGTGATGTCAATTAACATATGCCTGATCAGCATAGAACCTTTATGTTAAATTTGATGAATCCTTTCATTTTACTTAATTCTCTTCACTCTTAAAGTTAATATGACAGCTTGAAATTCTTATAATATTTTTTAGATTTCCTTTTGAGTTTCCAGCTCATTGGCCCTAATTCCAACAGTCAAGCATTTTTTTTTTTTTTTTGTTGAGATAGAGAGAATGATTAGGCATCAGGCCAACGTTCAAACAACTCAATTGATTGTCAATTTTCTACATTCTACAGATATCTTTAGCATATGCTAGAAAAATTGCTCTATTTTTGTCAATACAACTCCAAACTACTACTTCATGATTTGCACTTGGATCTTGTACTGATTTAAAGTTTGTACAAATAGGAGCTGATGTCAATCTGGCTAATGATGGTGGCCGCACTGCTCTTCATTATGCTGCTAGTAAGGGGTGGTTGAAAATAGCTGAAATTCTAATAGCCCATGGTGCAAAAATAAATAAGAAAGACAAGGTCTGCAAACTTATGAGAAATTAGAATTCGTTACCATGTTTGCATGCTAAGCTTATAGTAGACGTTGCGCACATGGTTCCTTAATGAAGTTCTGATGTGCATTTGACTCAGTTTGGTTGCACCCCACTACATAGGGCTGCAAGTACTGGAAACTCGGAGTTATGTGAGCTATTGATTGAGGAAGGAGCAGAGGTCGATGCCACTGATAAAGCAGGCCAAACTCCTCTCATGCATGCAGTGATATGTCAGAACAAACAGGTAAATGAGAATACAACATTCCACTGTGTTGGTTTTCTTTTTCTTTTTTTTTTAACTTTTTCCTGGAGCAAATGGCTTTCATCGTAAGTTTTATGCAAATACCCCTGAAGACCCCTCATTCACCTAGTTGTCTCCTGATTTGCTAATATCAATATCCTGAAATCAAAGCCAGGGTTAGTAAAACATAAATAAGACCCAACCACCCCTGCCCTCTCATGTTCTTTTTTTCCTGAGATTACATTGAAAGCTATTCTGACACTTGACTAGAAAAATCACGCATGACTCTAATAGTAATCTGGTGTCCTAAAAAACAGCTGCGATGTATGGGTGGTCAAGGGACCATATTGTGCATATACAGCTTGCAGGCTGCATATGTGGCTGCATATATGTTTATTTTTTAAATATTTAAGAATAAATATAATATATTAATTATAATATAAATAATAATAATGATAATATTTTATGGATGGATAGTAGCAATATTGATAACAATAACAACCAATAATTAATGTTTTTTTATTGCCGAGTGACTAATATCCAATAGCTATAACTATAACATAATCAACATTTTAGTACTATTAATGTCCATATCAGCCACTCCTGAAACCCATATCAAACCTAATCGTCAGCTTGAACTCACTTCACTAGATGGGCCTACGTAATAGTGGGCTGTATATGTAACTTCAGAATGCTAGATAAGCTCGTATATGAAGCCATAATACTAAGCAGGCCATATATGTGGCCAGGCAATATTAAGTGGACTGTTTGTGTGGTCCATATGCGATAGGACCACATAGAGTACTGAGTATGGGCAATATGGTGCCGTCAAGGGACCTTATATGCATATGCAGGTACATATGCGACAGTATGCACCACAATTTAAAACATTGCAGTAAACACCTTGAAACTTCTTCTGATGGTAATGGTCATTAAAATATATTAAAGGTTTTTTCTCCTGTTTGCTCTGTGGGTCTGAACAAGTTCCCGAACACAGTGCTCAAATATCATGAGACAGGTGAACTTTGGTATAAGGAAACTAAAACCACGATACTTAGAAATAACAAGGACCCGGATCTTTTCTCAAAAACAAAAACAAAAAGGGAAAGAAAGCCTGGATTCTTGGCCAGATGGATTTTGGATTTGTTAGCTGTGGTAGGATATGCACAGGACATGTTCTTGCCAAACATTTGTAAAATCCTTTGCATTGCACAACTTCTTATTTGTGGTTACAGCGAGCACCATAATCATGTTCATCTCCATCTTTCTCTTGCTGTCATTTGATTTTTCGGTTGGATAGGTTGCTCTTCTCTTAATAAGACATGGGGCTGATGTTGATGTTGAAGACAAGGAAGGATGCACTGTGCTCGGTCGAGCGTCGGCTGAATTTAGACCAACATTGATCGACGCAGCCAAGGCAATGCTGGAAGGTTAGATTATGAATTGATGACACTTTCAAAAAGGACTACTTATATGCTCACAAACAACTATGACTCTTAAAAGTAAGGCTGAAATGCTTGCCTGGTGAGGAATTTCTGTTCAGCTGTATCCGACTTCTCTTGCATTTCTAAATTTTCCCTTAAGATGGGTGGAGAATTGAGTTTAGCTTATGGGCTCTTCCTCAAGTTTAAACTACTGATTCTGCTTGGAGAATACGGGCAATATGTATTTGTCAGTTCTCAGAAGTCATTCTAAGTGAATCATGTTTTGATCTTGGACTTCTTGATCATTTTTGGGGAATTGGGTTGTAATAACAGCGTCTCGACCCTTGTGGGAGAGGTCCATGATCCAATCTTTAGTGTTGCACGTGTGATTGAAATTGCATGATTAGTATGTTAGTAATTTCAGTGTGGGGTGCTGCATTTTGAGTTTTTGCTGTTCCATCCAAAGATGTAGATCACTTTGGAGTAAACCTGCGTGCGACACAACCGGGAGGCCACTTATTGAAACCCAATGCTGTCCGAGGTTACCTTTGATTGATGATATCTGTCATATATACTCTTCTAGCAGGTCCACCTAGCCCACACCAAAAATTAAAAGCTACCTCTAATTTGAGGCAGGTTGTAAGCACTGCTTGGCTTATTCCCAGCCAGCTTCTCAGACAGGTCCATCCATCCAAAAGGAAATTTCTGCAGCACTGGTCACAGAAAGCTCCTGCGAGCTCAGCACGCAGGCCAGTTGGCAAACCATGCCGGCAAGCGTATCGAGCCTGCCCGCTGCAAATGATCGTTCGAGAGTAATCACAAAGAACAAAGGCAAATTTGTTTTTCTGTCTCTGCCCACGGATGAATGATGTAAGATGATATAAGTGCTCCAATGCAAAAAGCGAATAGAGTGAATATGTAATTTTTTACGCATAAGTAGATGCGGTCAATCATTGGATCGACCAGGAGACTACATCTATCGTGCGAGATTTTCATGATACCCTTTTTTTTTTAACCTTATAGCAATCTTGATGCCGTCTGAAAGTGATCTCTCTCCAGTATTTTCTATGATGCTCTTTTCTGGACAATTGATGCCAATTAATTTCAGGGTTCTCTTCTGGAAGAACACCTGAGAAGCAGCCTTTGACAGGCACCATATTGGAACAGATATCGGCCTGCCTTGCCACAGTTCGGTTCAGGCGGTCAAGGTTTATAGTATTTGTTCACAAACATCCTAAATGAAGTTGGAAGATGCTCTGGGGCTCCCATCAGCGTGTACTGCTTATTTGACACTTTATCATACAACTGCTCTCGTATATTGCCGCCAAAAAAATAAAAAAAAAAATAAAACAAACCTAGAATATAAATGCTGAAGTGGCAGCTATCCTCTATAATACATGGCACAAGGAATTTTTTTTCCTCATTTTACACTCCAATTAACAAGAATCACCTTGCACAAGAGCTCTTTATAATGCTGGCTTTGGTTTTCTCTCTCTCTCTCTCTCTCTCTCGTGGCAGGGTCGGGTGGCGGGTTATTAGCTTGTGAGGTTTTGATGCACCAAATGACAGCACCATTGGTTGCACACAAAAGCTAAGCTCATACATTACTGAAAAATGAGAACTATAACAATGGCTGTCTTAGACATGAGTTGGCTGAAAATAATTAAACTAATCGCAGATAGAAAGTACCAGAATTTACAGAATTCCAACTCAGAAGATTATATATTTCTATGCCAAAAAAAAAAAGGAGTTCAACACATCAAGAGAATAATTTTTCATCTACTTATTTCTGCCAAATTTATAGTATCAGTGCCAAGGAAAACAATGCACTAGCAAACCTTGGTTTAAAGAACCTAGTCTACTGTAAATAGCAATCCTAGAATGAACTACATAACAAGTCCACCCAAACAGCTAACACATCTAGTCCTGAAGCATTTTTAGATGTTACCATGTATTCCTAGAAAGAAAAAGCAAACTTTTTCCGCCTTTCTACGCTGCCATCGTTTCTTGGTCATACCGTGAAACAGTGAGTGGGTCAAGAATCATTTTCTAGCGTACATACAAAAACTATGCCAGACAGATAGGATATTAAGGTACACTAACAAAATGTACAGGAAGATCAGTATCATAAATCCCACTTCGATCAAGAGTAAGGGGAGGAGAAGAATGATTGGTATTGAGAAGGATTGCTGTTATAGCTGTTCTCCCCACCACCAACTCCCTGGTTTGGAAATGACTGTGGCAGGAAATCCTCATCTTTCAAGTGATAATTCCTCTGGACCATTGATCTGGAAAAATAATTAAAGTGCCCTGTTAAGACAATAAATTAGCAACAACATAAACGATCCCAATGAATGACAAGCAATGGAAACTGATCAAAATTAAAGAGAGAATCTGCAAGAAGTATAGCATTAACTCCAAGATCATTTCTAACAAACTTAAACTTTTTGTTTAAAAAAAAAAGACGCTAACTTTCGAGCTATGGTAGATCATTCAAATTCTTAAATTGAAGTGGATTATTTAGCATCTCTATCTACAATTATTGAGAAGTTCTGACCATGCATTGTGTTTGATAGGATAACTTATATGAAGCAAGTATAACATGCTTTAACCAGCCATCCAATTCCAGTGTACTTGTGAACTGTCCACATTCATCAATCATTACAGGATGAACAATGTTTGACATTTTAGTTGAATCTGTTGTTAATAGAGATATCCCTATTTGCATTTTGCAACAGTATTTTACAATTGTTTCCAAATAGATTACAAACAAATAAAATACATGGCAAAAATGAGTAAGTGATGAGAACCGAAACTACCTCTGGAGCTGGGGTGAAGAGGGATGATCTGGAAAAGAACGTGAAGAACTTCCCTTATACGTGCCATGCCTCTGATCGTATGACTCCCTAACTGGGTTTACATCATCAGATGATGATACTTCGTTCATACCAGATAGATGGACTGGACCAAGAGAGCCAAACTCAAGGGATTCAGCATGTGAACCATACCCAATGACTTGCTCATTATGAATACAGCATCACAACAGGTGAAACTGCAGGATTAACTGGACTCACGCCATTTTAGTTCACTGTGGGCACTGGGTACATGCCATATGCCTAATTTGGTGAGTTATGTGAGGAGTTTGCAAGCCCAAAAGATCTGTTCTGGGCTTGGTTCGACGCAAGTGGCTCATGCCTGTGTGGATCCAATGGTCTGTCAATTCGGTTGTCAGTTGTAGACAATTGGTCAGGCCGTAAGCTGAGCTTCTCAGCTTGGGTGCGACCACGGCTGCGATTGGCAGCTCGTGATTTTGCATAGATCCAGCTGCCTTCTCTGTCAGCACTGTCATTCCGGTCATAGTTGTAATTCCCTCTGTGGTTTCTTGTACTTGACTGTCGATCTCTGAATGAAACTTTCTGGAGAAGGGGAAAAGCAAAATCAGTTACAAGTCTCAGCTAGGGATGACATTATTGTTTACAGCCGAATATTCATGTTTCTAGTATACAATAACAGCAACATTTCTAGTTTCTTAATAGATGATCAAAGAATCATATGAAATTGGAATTATACAAAGAAGATCTGCATGGTATTGTGCACGGATGACAGATTTTTTTTAGAGAAGAAAACTATAGGTGGAGATCCAGAAGAGTGGAGCCTTTGGCTGAAAATCAAGTTCAAGAAAATTCTGGCCAGGCAAAAGAGACAGCACATCCATGACTTGAGTTTTATTCCTTCAAAAATTAAACAACAATAGTGGAACTGCTACTGTGCTAGCATGATCGACAGTGCATTTTGAGAGGAATATGTTACTAACTGATCAAGTAAAATATTTCTGAAACCATAAGTAATTACAAAATCACCATCTTTAAGAATGTACATACACAGACATATCAAGTTATGATAGACTTTAGGCTCATCTGTCTGCATAATGGTTCTCCAAAATATTAAATCACAATGAGAAAAGATAAGCAGTCAGAGATGAAATTTTGCACCTGATCTTTTCATGAGAATCATTGGACATGATATCACCGTGAAAACAGAAAATTTAAGATGAGACTTATATCTGTCTCCATCTTCTGTGTAGACGACATACAAATAGCCACGGATCCAACGAGAAGTATGTTTCGTGCTAAGATTTCAAAGGCTAAAGAAGACAAGCTTGATGAAGTTTTGCCATTTAGAAAGCGCAAACCAAATATCAAGGTCATGCCCCGAAACCCAAAAAGTAACATGGGCAGAGAGTGAACAAAGCATATAAAAGGAATTCATAACATGATATCCACTCTCCACCTATAGCATTGCAACAGATATGATTGATTATCAGCCTACTGGTACAGACAACATCCTCCTGTATCCTAAAAACTAAGTATGGCAACATCTTATGTGAAAACTTTTATACTCTCAGAATATCCCTCTCCCGAAATATCCCTATAATATTTTCAGTTATATCTTTTCTCCCAAAATACCCTTATAATATCTAAGTTTTCCCGATAATTATAACATGCAACCGATAGATCACCTAAAAAAAATGGATTGATGGAATTGTAATCTCGACTGATATGATCAAGAGTGTATCTGTTTGTTGGCAATATATTATATAAAAAGCTTATAGTAACTAAAATATTTTTCTCAAAATATCCTTATAATATTCTTGATTATATCTTTTCTCCCAAAATATCCTTAAAATATTCCAAGGTTTACCCATGATTATTCCCTCAAAACCAATATAAGGAAACATCAGTTTGTTTCTTTCATACCAAAACTCTTTCTCACTAGTCTAATTTTCCCAACTTGTGCAAACGCATCTTAATCCGATTCAAGACTGTCTTATCTGATTCAAAACTCTTTTCTAGGCCCACCAGATTCAACTAGAGTGAGACTTTTTTTTAATATACAGAATAATAGGAGTTTCCCACTTGCACACCTCAGAGTTCAGCAATGTCAAAAAGTTTTATCACTGAAGCTTCCCGATGGTTAATAAAACAGTTTTCAAGCATGCTAACGATCTGATTTTAATGAAATGGCTGACTCAAGCCTCTTGCTTGTTCTAATCTGTTGAAAGATGCAATGAAGGGGCACTGATTAGAACTACAAGAGATGGATTATCTTACATCTTTGATGGTTCCAATTTGTGTGTTTGGCCCACAATTCCCTTCATGACTTACGATGGGTCTCAGCTCCCATCTTGGTGTCAATCTTGGGTTTTAGCAGCGCTGGGGAGAGGGAATCAGAAGAGATAGAGCAGTTAGGAGAGAAGAGAAGGGTTTCGTCTGTTGGTGTTGGGTAGAGAATCTAGAGACTAAAAAGTTAAAACCACTTTTACAAATCATTTACAAAAAAAATCTTTAAAATCTATGTTATATATGTAAAAAAAATACCTTCTTTTATTTATGAATAAGTACTTTTATTAGGTACATGTGCATTAGCTCGTGCATCATAACTAGTCAGAGGTTAAAAATGGATACTACAATTCCAGGTTCTATTAGAAAAGCAGGCTAATAAGCAGAAAAAAACATCCCCAAGGCCAAAAACATGACAATTGCTGATAGTGGAAAGAACAAAAAGATCTTCATGTTTCCATAGATGAAACCTAAATTGTCCTATCTGCCTAAAGTACTATTGTTGGACATGTATTGACGTGTATATGAAAAACAACTCTTGCAATATTCTTCTATATATGGAATTCTGATTTTATACAACAAAGACCACAAATCCTACAAAGCAGATCTCGACAAATCTGATAGTTGTCTTTGTTTTTGCTACATATAAGCCAATAGATAATTATAACATATTTGAGAAATACAAAAACACTAAAAAACACACTGCATAATTATAAATCATCAAAATAAATTCAAACTATGCATCTAAATGGACTCTCCTAAGCAAAACAATGCAATAGCACAGTGAGACAAGATTATAATATGCCAAAAGGAAAAATTGTTATAACAAATAATGGGGTTGTTGAAGAAGATAACTGGCAGCTCCACCAAGCAGAGTCAAAGAAATTGTACCATTTGCATAGTCATACAGAGAAGAATCTCTTACTTTCCAACTTCAAATGAGTTCTTAAAAAAAGAAGGAAATAACCCCTCTTGGATTAAAAGAGGAAATGACTGGCTTATATATGGTCCTATATGGCCCCTTTCCCATGTTGATAGGAGTCCCATTAGGTAACATAAATTAAAAAAATGAAGCAGAATTGAATTTGGTTACTTGAGGTGCTTAAACCTCCAGCATTCTTAATAAAGATAAAAAGTTGAGAGAGAGAGCGAGAAGGAAGAAGCATCGTCAGGCCACTTATTCTAGTCAAAAGAGTCCTTGCTCATGACTTGTTTCTTGACTGACTTCATAGCCTCAATTTCAAGATGAAAAGAACCCAATCTCTCCCCCCCTCTCTCTCTCTCTGGGTGGAAGGGGAATCCGCTTTCTGTCCTTCAGTCAGATAATGACACCACAAACAGGCATAATTATGCCTTTATCAATTAACAAGCAATATAGATCTTGAGATATATACTTACAGGATTTGGCAGATAGGTTCCAGTACCACCACGGTAACTAGGGACTTCATCCCCAAAATGCTGGAAAACATCGGAAGTCCTATGAGGACCTGGCTGCATAGGTGTAACGGGAACTAGGCAGGGGCCATAACTCATAATCTGTGTTAAGATGTTTGCATTGGCTGTCAGTGGTCTACCAGGACCATCCCATGGAAAATGACCTTGCAGGTATATTGGTGGTACCATAACAGGAGATTGGTGCATAAAAGGCTCGTGGTAACGAGTGTTCTGGCATGACCGCCCATATTGCAGATTTTGCCAATGGCTAAGAATGTCACCATTGAGAATATCAGACTTATGCTCCTCAGGGGGCTCAGGATCAGCACTTCTGAAAGCACTCGAGCTCACTTGAGACTCGGACTGATCAAGGTTTTCTGCTGAATCATGATTCTGATCACATGGATTTATACGACCATGATCCAGTCTTTCATCCCTGTCAAATTGGTTAATTAATCCATCAGAACTGCCTGTCGCAGGTGGCATATTACATACTGGAAACATGGCTAAAAATGGAACTGGTGGACCAGTAGGATAAAATGCAAATGGCATGACCCCAGAGTTATCCATAACCCTCTGTCCTGAGCCATTGACAATCATTGGTGCAACAGGAATCACAGATTCTGATCCACTTATTTTTGCTGGTTCATATCCAGATAACTGATGGGGTCTAGCATGTGGTGAAGCCTCATCATCTACCAATGCTGAAGAATGATTAGATGAGCCCTCCAGCTGCCACTCGCTCTTTGATTCCCTGTACAATGATGTCAGAACTGCAGGAGAGGCGGTTCTTCTTCCTCGTTTATCCCTAGATGACCTGGAGGTTTTTGCAGATCCATCGGATGAACTTTCAGAGGCTGATTTGCTCCTGGGAGGACTAGCCTGTGAGGCAGGAATGTACGTCATATATCCATTCCTGTCACTAGAGTAAGTATCATTGCCTGTACCAGTTTGATTCTGGAAAGCACCAGTGTGTTCTTCACTTACTACACTATTTTCTCTAGCAAATTTGTGGTGTCCTGGTATAAAAGGACCAGAATTACTGGTTTGTGATGAAGAAACATAGTTAAATCCCCCTAGAATTTCCTGCTGATTGTCATCTGAATGAGGCACCTGGAAATCTCCATTTCTGGGGTCAAACCCCTGATCAGATCGAGGATCATCTTCATGCAAATAGCCACCACTTTCCTCTGGGTTCATTTCTGTCATGCCACAACTCTCATTACTAGGGTCAACCGTGTATTCTGAGTTCAAATTGAAGCCGGCGGTTAGGAAATAAGGCGACAAAGGTGAGGAAACAAAGCCTTGACGAAACGGCATATCAGATGACCGTGGAGACTCAATCACAGGAAAACTAGTGGGAACAGAACCTGCCAAATTTCTCTGACTATAACCCATTGAAGCTATAAGAGAGGAAGGTAACGGAAAAGGTTGATGAGGAGAACTAAAATGAATTGGCATTTGAACCTGCCCAATTGAATTATGTACAGTGGAAGATGCCATCATATTAACCAAATCCTGCTCTTCCTGGTGCATCTCCAAGGCCTCAGACACAGATGAATGTTCTTCCACAATGTTTGCGAAGCCAACATCATCTTGATAAGTGTTTGAAACATTATTTGAATCAGCAGCTTCAAGACTTTGCTGGGACGAACAGTGCCTTGAAGATGACGGGTCACCAAAAGATTTTGCATATCGACTCCTTGAAACATCAAAACCCGAGTACCTTCTTCTACTGCCATGATCTAACCTTGCTGTGGCAATCAAGTTATTGCCTGTTTCAGGAACTTTGTTACGGCTCCCTCGAGACAAAACTTCAGAAGATGTGTCAGTCAGCTCGGGACTCGAGTGTGTCCTCGCAAAATGAAACCTGCCTGGTCCCCCCGGATAATTCACATAGTGATCAGGCTTCAAAGGTTTCTGACTCTTTTCAGCTGGAACAAATTCTCTGGAACCATTATTCTTTTCAATGTGATCGGAAACCCTAGAACTATTCTGCATTCCATAACTTTTCTGGCTCTGTGTACGCAAAATTGCAGATGTCATACTTGTCCTATGTACATTCTGAGAGTGTTGGTTAATGGTCTTTTGAATCTGAGAAAAGTTGTCATAAAAAGGAAGAGCACCATCAGTCTGACAATCATGTGTAGCGGGCAAAACAACCTTTTCATTCTTTTTCTTGGTGCTTGAAGTGATTCTGGAACTGTTGGATTCTTCATATGGAACAGTTCTTAAAGGTCGCGAGTGCCGCGAATTTGGGGAAGGAGCATCAGGTCGATTGCCACTGCCATGTCTCTCCCATGTGTTCATGAAGAACTGATTTACTTCGGCAATCAGGTCCTCTTTTGGACACTCTAGTAACCTTGCCAGCTTTTTGGCCCCAAACGCAAAGGCACTGCGTATCCTAAAAAAATTGCCTGCAGAGAGTAAAACAAAATAAGTTGAGTGCTGAAAAAGTATAGTGATATAGAATGATGAAGGGAAAAAAACCTTTTTTAAAAAAATGACATCACCGACCATGGAGAAAAGGGGTTTACAAACTGATTGTCTTGAACACCAGTACCAGGTGTCAGATTGTCTGAGCCTCAAAAAAGAAATCAGCAAAATGGTTGTGTATCTTTGTATATGCATGCAATAATGTAATATTTACAGGGTTAAAAAATGCTTTGTGAAAATAAAAATTATTTTTAAGTCATCATATATCAACTAATCCAAATAGTTGAGAGTACCATGGTCTGCCGAACCGGTCCGTACCGGCCGGTTCAGCCCGGTACGGACCGGTCCGGCCTGGAACCGGTACCCCGATAGCGTGGATACCAGTTCCAGCTGTCCGGATACCAGTTCCAGTTATTTTCGGAATGGTACCGACCGGTACGCATGCGTACCGGCTGCATACCGGTCTCGTACCGGCTAGTTTGCACCGGTACCATTTTTTTTAAACCACAGCGCGTGTTGTGGATTTTAAACCACAGCACGCACGCACTATGGTGTGAGAGCGCGTGGCTCTTTATACCTTGGGGCAGAGCGCCCCGTACAGGCGCTATTCCCCGCACTGGGAATCGCCCTGCGAGCGATTCCCCCACCCCGCACGGACAACGTGCGAGCACGCTGCCCCGCGCGGGCCATAAATGCCACAGAGTGGCACTGTGGCCAGCTCTGGCGCATCCACGAACCCAAAAAAAAAAAAAATTTCGCGTCCGTGAACAAAGACCGGTTCGCACCGGACCGGCTCCGATACAAACCGGTCTCGAACCGGTCCGGTAGGCGACCGGTACCGGTCCAGCATACCTTGGTTGAGGCAATGTTTGATAGGTTATTGATAAGCTTCAACAGCACAAATTAAAGTTACAACATAGAAACATATATCAAAGAAGCCTTTGAACTTATAGATGACTTGAGCAAAAATTTCATCATTGAATTTTCATGAGTATTAGAGACAAGGTACGCCATCTCGATACCGGGGCCCATACTGGTATCACCCTATTATTGTGTCAGTATGCCCAGTATGGAGGCTGGTTCGGTGTACGCCCCTTGCACTGCATACCGATACTGAACCTATACAATACGGCACGCTCTGTACCGCTCGATTCGGCACACTCCGTACCGCTCGGTTCGATATGGTATGGCGTACCTTGATTAGAGAAGAATCCGAGTGTAAGTAATGTAAATGACAACATTATATTGAGAATATAGAAGCTGCAAACAGAGAGCTCATGAATGCACTCCACACTCGATAGAATGCATGTGTAAAAATGTTTATTGTGCAAATACATGTGTACTTCTCCAAGTGAGTTGTTGAGATTTTTTCTTGGTTCAATTAGAATGGTTCGCATGACAGCATGTGGGTCATACAGCTTGAGTCTTAGCACCAATAAATTAAAAAGAAAAAACAACTGCCTTGTTAAAGATGCTGTGGTTCCCCTTTTTATATGTTGCTAGTATTGTAGACTATATGAAAGACCATATAGATGGGGCCTAACTGTCAGTCATACAAAGTGTACTAGTTTGTTGAGTAGTTCATTTTTTTTTTGATTTCATTTGAATCGTTCATGGTTCTTCTCACAGCATATAGACAGGTAAAAGATTCCTCTAGGCCTATGTAGATAAAGGTTGGAACACGAAGGATTTGGAATATCAAGCTGGACATGAGAAACAGTTCGTGAAATGTAAACACATCAAATCAGGCCAAGTCACATTTGGGACTGTTGGAAAACAAGCAAGCAGAGCCCTTCATAGTGTTTTAAAGTCAAAGATTAGGTAATCAAGTATCTTTCTCATTTTTTGCACCCTATTAACTAATAGAATATCTAATAATTGTTAAAAATGATCATTCACTTCTTAGCATTTCAAAGAAGCATTATCTGCTACTTCTTAAAAAATCTTGAAATGAAAAGTCAACGCGTTTGAGAATCTAGAAAATCATGCCATACTAGAGTACTATAGTTTTAGAAAAAAAGTGGATATATCACCAAAGATTTTATCTCTGAATCTGGTTGTACAAGTAGTCAACACACCCAAAGAACTATTAGACCACCTACATTACCATGGGAAAATCTATGCTGAAACAGAAGAGCACTGAGAGGAAATCATATAGGAGCTGCAACAAAAATCACACTTTTTTACCATATGTAAGGTTCTGCAAATTATTTCTACACAACCAGAAAGATAATTTTTGACGGGGAATATATAGAAGCCTTTTATTTCAAGATATATTTAACGACCCATCAAAAGTAACCAGTTTCCCATTACTGAGGTTTTATATGTAGAGAATTCCATTTTTTGGGCCCTGCAGCATGGTATAAGGCCCCTCTAGACATCAACAGAGACCAAAAAGAACTTCACGGAACTCTTATTCCAAAATTGACTTCATATTTACAAGCTAGTCCCTTAATCTTAACTATTTCAATCAACCTAACACATCCTAAAAACTAGATCTACAACCTGATCCTTCCTGCACTTCAATAATTCTCAGAATAGTCATCTAATGGTCTATCAGCAGTCATCAACTGAAACATTTATTATTCTCCTAATTGAAACTTCATCCTATATTTTCAGGTCCACTGTCACTTATCCTAATCCCAATCAACTCCTATACACCTACCCCTGTATCAGCAACACTTCAACTGATATGCTGGAGACCTTAAAAGTTAAAAAAATTGTACTTACAAAAACTGAGTCCTAAATCTAATCATTACAATGCATCATAATTTTTAGTTAACTGCATTTGTCGATAACTTAGAACATCTTTAACAGTATTATAAGCAAATTTTCTCACACTGCCTGCATTTTATTGCATAAAATAGTGCCATCGACTTTATTATGCAATCCAATCACATTCAAAAATGTAAACTAACTGCTCAAGAAATTCTAAGGTTAATATTATGCAACTTGACTAAGTCAATGATACATTGTTATACTTGATCTAAAATTTGCTCATAATCATACTAAAGTGTATGCCTTTTAGGTTATTAACCCATAATTATATTCCAAAATGACATGATGCAAGGCAATCTTAATTTGACTCCAGATAGAGAAAAGCAAAATCAAATTTCTGTTTTTCCCCTTCATCCTTAAAGAAAAATTCCAGCAACTAGTTTTTAATTTTAGCATGATGCAGCAACTGCAGGATTAGGTTTAAGCACCCAGTAAGAAAATCTTGAATCCCATCACATGTACTAAGCAATGATTCATTCCTACCATATGGCAAACTCTTCAATGAAAAGCAGCACGACCAGCAACAATCACTATATTGTTAAATAACTGTTATCAAAAAGGTGCATAGCTCACATACTCTCAATATAAAGGGAAATGGAAACATATTTTGAGTTCATTACCAATACATCGGGGATTATTTGGGGGAAAAAAACACTGTGAATGAAAGCATATATCAAAAGGGGAAAACACAAAGAGATATGTTTCCTTAAAATTATAGTGCAATATTTATTTAAAATTTGCTTGATGATACAAATTGCAGGGCATATACCAAATAAGACACTTAGTTGGCATCCAACATATGATTATGTTCAAATATACCAAGGTGTGATGTACGTTTGATTACTATAATTAACCAGTCTCAATCAATCACAAAATGCTTTACATTAATAATTTCCAAGAAGTAACATTTAGGTCCTCCCAGGTTCCCGTTCTTTTGACCGTTCCAAATAATAGAAAGCCTAACACACCTTGTTCAGAGCCTCTCCTAATCAATGTGGCACTTGATCATAGCATCTTAGTAAGTCTCTATCATTTTATCAACTGCAAAACTCCAATCTTCCTCTAACATACTCTTTCTACTCAAACCAAACCAAGCATTCTTAGATATAGTAAGGTAATCCTACGTTTTTGCAGCTTATTTACTGTTGAAAAATTCACCATCTAAAAATTGGTTGGTCATTTTATTGTTCAATATTTAATTCCATGGAGTGTTAGGGTGATAAGATCTATAAAAACCATTCAAATGCTATTTTTATGGTCATATAAGAAAAAGATTAACAAGTTGATAGTAATAAAAGAAAGAAAGATCAGAACATGAATTTTCCTACTGCAAGTGATCTCAATATTACTCCTAGAAAACTTTTAGCTGAGATTTTCCTACTGCATGAATGGTGTTGTTTGGAAGTTGCTGGCTCAACTAGGAAAAAACAGTTCATTTAAAAAACAAGTAGGTCAACTCACGCAGCTTTACACTGCACATCACCAGTAGTTAATCTCCATGAAATGAGTGAAAATGAAATATGAAAGCACAAAGGAGTTTGCATTACATCATTGTAAGGACCTATGGTGTAAGCAAGATATTATGATAAAAAAGATAATAGGGAAAAATTAATTTATGCTTGAACTCTAAATCCATATTGGGCAATTGATGTAGCTAAGGCTATGCAAAACGTAAAATTCTTGATTTGTTAGCAGCAAGATAAACAAAAACCATAGGTCCAAAGTTTCTTTGTTCAAGAAGAAATGATTTAAAAGGTTAAGGGGATTCTTGTTGGTGTAAAAATCCATGAACACAAAGAAACATGAAGAAAAAAAATTATTGCCTTAAAGGATGCAGGTTTAAACTTAAGGGAAATGATAAAACCTTCGAATATATAAAAAAAAAAGATGCTCAGAAACTGTCCAAAATATTAGAAGGATATTGATATTCTGAAAAGATTTGTTCCTGGAAATATAATTTAACTAAAAAACTTGCTTCAGACAATTAGAACAAGAAAAGGTCAACAGTTTCAAAACTCTCTCTCTCTCTCTCTCTCTCTCTCTCTCTCTCTCTCTCTCTCTCACACACACACACACATACAGGCAAGTGTATTAAGCTGCTCATGTGGTTCTCTTGTTTAAGAAAACAAGGGACAAGAGACTATTTGTTCACAGCTTCACATCCTAGTGCCAAGGTGCCCAGCTAAAGCCAAAGGGCTGATTCAATATAACCGGAGTCGTGAACAGAGAAAGCCAAAATCAGATCCATTTGCTCAAGAACTTAAACACCCTGCCCTGCGGCCCCTTTCTCAAGCCTAAAACAAACATACTTTCATCTAAACAGCATAGAAAGTAGATCCTCTTGAAGTCCTGGTTTAGATTGTGAAGCAAACAACAATATAACCTTCACTTGCAAGATAAACAGATAAATATGCTCGAAATGATTTTCAAAAAAGCACCATCAATTAAGCAGTTTCGGCCGATCCTACCACAAAAGACAGAAAATAGCAGAGCCAATATAAGTGCACAATACCTTTACTAACACTGCGTCCAAGGTTGTTGTTTATACGTAAAGGATCGATAACATTGAAATGCTTCGAAACAAAAGGCTGACCAACTGGCATAACAGCAAATACCGTACTACACATATCAAGAAAGACCTTGCTGAGCAACAATTCACCGCTATCCTTTCGAGGAGGTTCCGCTGAATGATATTTCAAAGGTGAGAAATAGGAGGTGGCATTTCATATTTTTCTCCCATTATAAAAAAAATGCAAGGATGAACTCACCAGCCATATCTGGAAGTGAACTAATAGGTACAGGACCCCAAAGGCTAACACAAAAGTTATCCCAATCAAAGTTGCTGAAAAACTCCAAAAAACGATATAGGACCTATGATTGACAATAATAAATATTGTTATATTCAAAATTTAATAACAAAAAGGAATAAACAAAATAAAAGAAATTACCTCAAGCGGTCCAGCAAATGAATTATTGAACACATGAAATATATATAGAACCAAAGTTTCCAAAGCATATGTAGAAATGAGGCCATGATGAGCACCCAATATACGGCTCTCATAGTAACACCAAGCCTTGATCAGTATAATACTCCGTTTGAATAAGTGATCATGATTTATGATATGATCAATCTGCAGAAATTGGATATTAATTAGCAAAAGGTTTTATAAATGCTCGAAAGGCTTTACAAACATCATTTTTCACTTTTTTTCGAAACATAAGTATGAGCTATGCTTAAGGCACCAGCAACTCACCTGCTCAAGGAAACAAAGTGTACATAATCCACCAAGCTGATTAAATGATATATCGACCACAATATCTTCTACAAGACACTTTATAATCTTTACCTGAAAAAATGGATAAAATTGGGGGTCAAATCTACATGTGTGAAAGGTGGGCATAATGAAACATCATAATGCCACAAACATAAAAAGCTAGAAGAACTGTCCTGAAAACCTTAAAAAAAAAAAAGGCAAGCAGGCTTTATCCCAGCTACTGGCATCAGCTGAATCTGAACTTTAATGCAGATTAAAGACATGACCAAATTCAAATATGATGAAGAAAGAGAACTGCATTCAAAGGGCTTCATAAATATGTTTACAAACATATAACCAGATAATATAGACAGTAACTAAAAAAATAAGTGCCAAAAGTATAGATACATAGTATTCTTATGCTAGGTCAAAAAAGATGCAGAAACTATGCATGGTACTCAACAGAACCTAAAAAAAAATCATTATAGAAAGAATATAAAAGTACCAAAAGGCACAAAAAACATCTGGGATCTCAGCCTCTTAATTGAGGACTAGAGATTAAAAATCATCTTTTAAATGATGCAGAGGCATAGCTTCATATAATGTCATCATTTCTACCTGTCACCTTATGATGTTCAGGCACAGCATTGTCTGCTTTATAGCAACATCACAATAAATGACAGAAAAGCTCCATCAGCAAGAAAAACATAGATATGATCCAGCTCCCAATTACTAATTTTAATAAAACCAATGAACGACTATAGTACTGGCAGGTTGGGTCGGTACCGCCAGTGGTGCACCATTCCTGCCAGAAACTGGCACCTGGGATGCCTGCAGGATATTGGTCCCTTCATGGGCTAGGATGTTCTGCCTGTCCCAGTTAAAATGGTCAGGATTGGCAAACTGAGGCGACCACCTGACAGAATTGCCTAGTTTTCAAAAAAGCGAGAAAGAAACTTTTTTGGAGAGGGTCAGGGGGGAGGGGCACGCCCTCTTTTCTCATTCTTTCAGTCAGGAGGATGGAATCTGCAAGCAGAGAAAGAGAGGCGGAAAGCGTAAAAGAAAGAAAAAGAGCAGAAGCGGGAGGAGAAAGAAGGGAAAGGGGGCAGGTTTGGCCTCCCTTCGCTACAATCTGGTTTCCTTGATGCCAAAACAACCTTGCACATCTGATAAATCACAACTTCCCTTTTTTCAGCACTGATTTGGCCAATGAATAAAAAATATAGAGGAAATCATGCCAAATATATTGATATTCACTAAAACTTCATTTAAGATAAAAAAATTAAAAAAGGGGAAAACAAAAATAATTACTTCACAATATAATACCAAAACATTGGACTGTCACAAGAGTCGGGATGGTACTATCCTGGCACTAGTAAAATACTGGTACTGGGCTTGATACCTAAACCTTGGTTATGAATACTAAATATTAATATTTAAAGATAAATATTAGATTAGAAATAATACAAATGATGATTCCCAAATTGCAAGGGCATATGCACAAGATATCAAAAATGCGAGTTAGGCTGAATTTTCTAAAATTGAAAACTTTCATTCACAACTTGAAAAAGAATTGTAGTTATATGCACTGTGCCCTTCTTTAGGAACATTCTTTACATACCTAAGTATAAAATGGGATGAAAAGATAGTTCATCTTAGCCCTCACAATCAATCATATAGACAGATGTATCTAAGTGTAAACAGCAAAATTAACTTAAGAATTGAATCCCCCCCACCAAGAGACAAATACATCTACTAAGTATTTTATAATGAAATAGATGCTAACATCTATTATTAAACTATATGATCCATCAAGGTAGTATATACTTCAAGCTCGTACATGCATGGACACCTAATAAGCCCACTTACTTTTTCCATCCTATTGTGTACCTAATCCTAGTTTTTGGTTTTTCACCTCAAGAATATATTCCATACACCTGATATATGTACTTTCTTCCAAAGTCGACTACATCATACTCCAATCTCTAGCCCCATCAAAATGTCCTTCTAGCACCTTCAAGTTTTCAGCTTCAATCATCTTGTTGGCCAATCCACTTTGTTAATGGCTCACTTTGCAAGCCTCACTCACAAGCTTGCTTGACTCATTAGCATGCAATTATTACTTGCCAATCTCACTAACTCAATCTCAAGAGATCACCTGCATAACTATGAATTTATCTCCATGAACTTTTTGTTGTTCTCAAAGTCATCGATGCATCCATCATCCCTCTTACCACCAGCCAGTTTAAAAGCTTAATCACCATAATGATAACCTCCATTTATGATAGATTCATCTCGCATCTAAAAAGCTACAAAATTGCAGATCTGATCATTGATTTAAAAGTGACAAAATTCTTGTTAAAACCTCTGTATGCTTCCCTTAATTGAAGCAATCTCGCTTCATATCTCAAGCTGCTGTTATCATGTTGACCTTCATTGCCAGTACTGGAATTCATTGAAGATTCATACCGCTAGCAATATTCTACATAGCAAAAAATGCCTAGAATCTAAATTTCACATAGTTTGGTGGTCTCTAATCTATGTATCAAGTGGGTACAAAAATTAATGGCAGCAATTGCACTAGTGTACTACAATACATGATATGACACATACATATGAGTTTGACCATACATTTTTCATTAATTCCTTGTAAAAGGAGTTAACAATTTTAAAATTGATAGGGCATATAAATTGAACATCCAAACCCTTGACCATGATCTATACTATGAAAATGCCTAGAAATAAAAATTCATATATTTTAGTATCTCTCACCAATGTATCAAGTTCATAGAAAATAAGCAATATCAATTGCAGTTGTGTGGTGAAATACATGACAAGACATAAAAATCAAAAATCCACTTCATGGATCATGATCTACATATCTTAGAATATGAGTAAACTTAAATTCACTAGGTTTTGATAATTAGGTCATAGCAAAATACAGTATTGTGTTATCAATCATCTATTTTGACACCTCTACTTGATAATTATGTTAAACACATTTTTTTATTTCTTGGCACTTTTTGTAGTGTAGGTCATGTTCCACAATTTAGGCTTTGAATTTGGATGATCCATTATTGATTTTGAATAATTAACTCCTTTTTCAAGGATTTAAGGTAAAGTGTGTAGTCCAGTTATACACACACACACACACATATGCTAAAACATACATACATATATATGTGGGGGGGGGGGGGGGGCATATGTATCTATGTATGTATATGTATGATTACATGTATGTATGTATGTGTATATATCTATGTAAATATATGTATACATGAGTATGCTATCTGTGTGTTATACCTTTATAATGAACTTAATGGGATGTCAATAATAAAATCTTAAATGAAAATACATGCTTAAAGAAAAAAGAAAGGAAAAATAAATGACCTTTGAAGCCTACAACATAACACATAATATGTAATCTGTATGGAGAAATGTATACACTTATTATCTAGAAAATTCACTGTTCATAAGACTTCACAAACCATGCAAAACAACTGTTCTTAAGGCACTGAAAAGATTAACTCTTTGGGAGTGTTTGGTTATTGCGTTGATTTATGTAAATCATAATATGAAGTGAGTTTTACATAAACTGATGTTTAAATCAAATAATTGAACACATTATTATTTTACAAAGTCTTTCTTAAAACTCAAAAACTGGGTTTTATGAAAATCTTTATCAGAACCCCTAGTTTATTCCCCACCGCACCTGCTCATATCTCCAACTAGAGAATCTCACCCATCCTCTAGACACCAGAAGCCCTGCAAGATCAGCTCCCCCCTCCAGGATACAAAGTGGACTCCCTCTACAATAAGATCAAGAACGTCCAAATCAGGTATTTCATTTTCTCCCTCCCCTTGTCCTCTTCCTCATCTTTCTCCCGTCAATCGTTCTCTATGGATATCCTTTAGCAGCCTAAGCTAATTTCCAGCCAAAATCCATAAGCATAATCCCTATGCTTGCATTAAAAACTTTTTCTTTGCCAAACCCAACCATCATGATGAATTAGTTGTACTTAAAACACAACCCTTACGCAAACCCTCCAAGTTTTGATTGATAGTCAGCATATTCTATGTCCTTGTTTTGAACATCTGTGCTTTTAGAGACTTAGTTGAATATCTGTTACCATTTGCATACAAATTTACACTAGATCTTTGCTAGGAAATCTTGCAAAGGATCAAGTTCAGGATGTTTCCCCTAGTTGAATCTTCCTTTGTGTCGCAAGCCCATCTACAGTACTAGGAACAGATCATTACCTTAGAATGCTCTTTTCCCTTTTTTTTTCTTACCTCTTATTGAGCAAAGGGCTTATGGTTGCCTTTATTTTACACAAGTGTGCTATATTGATTTAATTGACCATCCTTCCTAAACTCTATAATTTTTGTGCCTTTGAATGTAGGTTCACCATGGTGATTATACCTACAAAATCCACAATAATATTGACTGTCAGCATCATTTAATTTCATGTACTCACTAACCAGTGTTTTAACATAATACAGCCAAACGGTCGAATATATAAAACTGGGATTTGCATGGCCACTAATAGGACCTGCTTTGATAAAATTTACAAAAAAATGTTTTAGAAAAATGATTAAATAAAACTTGACCAAACAGCCCCTTCAGGTAGACTGTCTAAGTGACTTTTTTACCACCTACAAACATAGGTTTTGAATACCTTAAATCTCCATTGATGTTACACTTCTTGTTCAGGCCTTAAAAAGTTAAATTATCTAAGACCTTCCAGGAAATATCTGCATAATCTGAATAATGATATAATTAGTCCATATGTGTTTAAATAACCCATGATAATATCTTTCTTGATTGACCAGCCTAACCAAATATTGGCCAAAATAAAAATTATTGTCCTTAACACATCTCACTCTTTGGTTTTTCAAAATGAACCGAAATTATCAATGATGCTCTCTCAGTTAAAAAAAAAGGAAGAAGTGGAGTTCCTCTATCATCAATCAATACATGACAGACTTAACAAATAATTATATTCCCATTCCTGTTACCAGATACATGTTCTGCAAGTGAAGATATTGGGGAATATAAATTACATTTTCACCACACTTTTTGGGATGGTTTACAACATAATTCACTTAGTCCAATAAATTCAATAAGACAAACCACGTTTAAGACAACTACCACAAACATATAAATTGCACTATGCAAAGAGAAGTTTTCAAGACTTGAAAAATAAATATGCATAAGATTAGTGAAGCATACTTCTGCCTGAATGTAGTGAACTTCTTTTACATGAAATTCAGCATTCTCATTCTTCTCTTCATTCTCTAGGACTTCACGGACTTCATTGGCCCATGTATCCTTCAAACTCTCATCCTTACTAAATGCAGTCAAGTCAATATCTCCATCAGGTAAGTAGGTCTTGAGAGGTACAGACCCAAATGTGAAAACCTAACAAGCATCATGACAGAAGATATTGAGTCATGTGACAGTATTAAAAAAATGTTACCTAAATCCAACATATTATCAAAAAATATAGAGAAATGAATGATGAAATTAGGCATTTGTACATCAATACAATTAGTTACAGAAACCAATCAAGAAAACTATAAGGTTTTGAGACAAGAATATCATGGCATCTACCACTCATTCCTTCCATTTCTACTCTACTCTCCAAAAAGCTAAATTCACCTATATAATTTTTTAAGAAATAAGTCAAAAAACAGAATCAATATTACAAATGACCGAAAAGAAACAGATTATAACTACAAAAAGAAAATTAAAAAGCAAGAACTGTGTGGCCCTTCAGTATGTGATAATAACAACATGAAAAGAACCCACCATGCGAGTAGTAGAATATGTTAAGAAAACACAAATAGAAATAGTTGAGCATATAAGATATGTTAACAAAGGTATGAGGATAATAAATAAGAAGTGACCAAAGAGTTGGGCCTCAATTAAGGCAAGAGATTGGACATGTCAGGAATCATCAAAGCAATAGTCAAATGAAAGGCATAAGAGTGTTATAGTGGTACATTAGGAAACTTCGAGGAACTTGATAAGCAGATGTACAAGAGTGTTGTGCTTTTGTGAAGAAAGATCCACAAACAAGCTAAGATGGCAATGGGGAAACCACATGAAGCAAAACTGATGCTACTATGAGAAGCTATGAAGATAGCCTGATAGATTGCCCAAACAATAATTTATCAAATGAAAGCCACAAGTGAGTGAACCTCTAACTACAAGCATTAAAAGTGGAAACATCTATATGTGACCGCTAAGTACAAGACTGAGAGTCGGCTAGGCCAAGCTTTCTACAAGGCAAGCAGAGCAAATACCACCTCTAGCACAGCCCAGCCAGCACACTACCCCTAACAACGTATAAATTTTAGTAAATACTAGTCACTCTAGCTCCCTCCATATACTAACTTCAAAACGACCCTAGAAAATGACTCTAATGCCTAGATTTTTAGTCAACTAAGAGATCCAAAAATAAGCTGAGCTTGATTAGGTTAGGCCAGGCTTCAAAGGAAGGAAAAAAATGTGAATTCAGATACACCAAGAAAAAATTAGCACATGTGAATCGATCATTTATCTAACATTCACTAACAAAAATTAAAAGTACTATCTCACTATTTTGCTACAACTTCACAATAGCAATTTGTCATCATTACCCATCTAAAGCTACTTGAAAATCAGAAACTTTCAAGTAATTCCAAATCAATTTTCATTTAAGTCTCACCCTATTATTTCAATCACTAAGCTTGTACTTGAAACCTGCTCCACATCAAGGCCATCCAGCCCCAATGCTTTTCTACATTCCTAATGTACCACCCCAATTATCTCATGTTCATCAGTCTCATTGGCTTTCCTTACTAGCAAACTTTCTGACATATAGGAAAGTTAGTCTTAATTAAATAGAGGAAAACATGGTTCATATGACACAATTTGCTTCTTAGTTATATAAAGGAAAGTATGGCTCATATGATACAATTTGTTTCTTAACTATCTTAATATTTTCAAGCCCCATGTAACAATAACAAGGCATTCAAAAGTACAGCACCACTTTGATGACTGCCTTCTTTGTTATTAAAAATGTCATCAACAGCATTTCCACCTTTTATAAAATAGAACGAAAGGCAAGAGATTCCCCATATATATTATTTTAGCTACCCAAGGATCGAAGAGCTGGTTTTATGAGCCCGTGCAGCTCGGCATGCACCATGCTAGGCCTACACCATCACATGGCATGGCCACTTGCCAATGCAAACTTTGCATGCAAGCGCATATCAAGCACTACTACAACATGGCTTGAACCATGGTCATGCCAAGCCAGCATGGAACTAGCATGCAGCACCGAGACCTTGTTGCTCCCTTCAACAAGAGAAAAGGAGAATGGTAACAAAGCAGTTTGTTTGAATATATCTTATCCTCCCAATTCTAATTACATCCTCAATTCAAACCATATACCCACCAAAATCAGACTCCAAGCACTTACTTTTGATTCAAATGATTCAAAACTCTATTATCTCAGGCTTCCTTTCACTAACCCAACATCATGTCACTACTTCTTACCATCGTTGATAAGCTTTATGTCATTTATAAATAGCAGAATATGATTGCGCTTTTTTCTGATCAATAGGTTTCTTAATCATTGTTATCCAGTCTTTCTAGTATATGAAAATCAAATTTTAATTATCCTGACTACATTTAAAACCAAATTACTTCAAACAACTGAGACATCTGCACTAGATAGTAGGATGCAAAAAGGTATTTTAACCTACAAGTAAAAGCCTAACTTCAGATAAATTATGCAGTTAACAAAGGAAATTGGCAAAGCCCAGCTATTGCTTTCAAATACAACAAATAAATGAAAGTCTCAAGGTTTGAAGAACTGCCATTTTTCTGAAGGAAAAAGTTCGAAAAGAAGACCCACCTGACAGGAGAAACACTTCGTTATAAGCCTCTGAACGTAATTGGCCACAGCATTCCTGCGCTCCTCAGATGGTCTGTTGGGTTGAATGCAATCAATAAGCTCCGCCGTTCTTTCCTCAGCTTTAGACCACCTCTCCGCATCAAGGACTTGGGTCACACAGGCCACTTCATTGGGCAAAAGGCCATTAGGCAACAGGCCACTTGGCTGCAGCAAATCTCCATGATCGCCCATGCAGGGCTACTTCAACGTAACTGATCTATGCCGTCTCAGAAATGCCTCCTTTCCCTTTTTAACAACAACAAGAAGAAGAGGATTGTTAGTTTACCCTCAAACCACAAAAAGAACAGCCTTAGCCTACGAAGATGGTTTTTTCCCCTTTCTTCTCAATGAAGCCCACAGAAACTCAAATTAACAAGGGCAATGAATCTCCCAACTGCTATAAATCCCCAAAAAATGCAATATTTTTCTAATGTCGGTTGCAGGAACCAAAACTTAATACTAATGCACCAATCTAACTAAAAGAACCTACCTTCTTGAAATTCGACAGATTGCCACAAGATGGAACTGGGCAAGAAAATGGGGGTGCAGCAAGGGAAAAAGGAAAAAGAAACCGTGACCAAGGGACCAAGGATCAAGACCTCGTCTTTCTTCTCCAAGCCCTTCAATCCAATCGATCGCACCCGATCCGGGCCCTCGTTTCCACGAACCACGGAGACCCCCAACGACGCAACAACCGAGATATCCCCAATGCCGCGGGGATTCGAGTAAACCGGTCTAGCAACACGTAAATGACTACCGATCGAAACCAAAAAACCCTAAAGAAGACAGGAAAGAAGGGTACAAAACCCTAGAAAGAGCGCGCCTTCTCGATCCTCAGAACCCTCGAGCTCGCGCAAGAATTCAAGCTCCCGGCGATGGGGCTCGCGAGAGAATCTCAAGATTAGAAATCGAGGAAAACATTCTTCCTTTTTTCCGCCGTTGCGGGATTTTGGGGGCGATCGACGGGGCGAGGAGGAGGAGAGAAGAGAGAGGAAATAAACGAGCGATTTGTGGAAGCGCTAGAGAGACAAAACGAAACGAAGGGTTCACAGCGTTTAGGGTACGTTGTTATTGACAAATAATATATAGGTGACAGATTTTTCATTTTCCCCCTCGTCTTTGGGAGTTATCCAACCGCACACCCCATATTATAATGTGTCATGGTGATACGAGTATTTGTTCAATCTTAGCTGTCTGCCTAAATTTTAAAATTTCTAAATATTAATCTATTTATTTACTTATCTATTTATCTACAACAACATGAGAAACGGAGGATGTCTCCAGAGTCCAGCAAAATACGTTGGATTTTGATATTTCTATTTCTTTTGTATATTGTTAAAAGTCCAAAAACTTTTTTTAAAAATGCAAGTTATTATTTTATATTTAAAGACAGTTTTCACATAATCATCACAATACTTTTTTATATTTAAAAAACATGTACAACTTGGAGCACCGGATAGTCTATTTAGGTATGGCACATATCGACCCAATACCTCGATAGCTCGAATTCTATAGAAAGGCGAACAAGACCACTATAGATCTTTATTTTTCTTATAGAACAACAAACTCATAAGCTGAGATTTAGATTAAAATTTAAGTGGGTTATTAGAAGATTGCAACTAGGCGCGACAGCATGCCCAATTTCTGCATGAATATCCAAATAAGCCTTTATAACTTTGTGCTCTTATATTATGACCGAGTTAAGTTAATCAATTGACGACATACCAAAATTGGACCATCAATCCGTTGACTAAGTCCACCGATTGATTACATACCAAAATCGATACAATCACTCGGTCTAATTACTTGACTCAATTGACTTGCTTAATAACAAAACAACTGACCAAATTGACTTGACTAAAATAAAAGTAAATAATGCAATAAAATAACAATGACCCAGACTCAAATGGACCCAATTTAAGTCTGATTCAATCTGGTGGCTCATGATCATCTCCCAGCCACAAGAAAATCAATCTCCGGTGCGAACGCGAGCATCTGATGGCGCGATCGTCTGGACGAATGGCTTTGATGTCCCCATCACATTCCTAGCAACCCACTTAGAAGCAATAAAGCAATGAATTCATGCATCTACAAATTAAGCATGCATTTGGTTCCTCTTCTTCGGTTGCACATAAAAGCATAAATCTGCCCCACTGCAGGTGATGTATACCAATCCAATGACAAAATCAACTACATCTTAGCATGAAACCAAGAAGACATTCTACTTTAGCCATCAAATCCACATGGTGCAAACCAATCCAATCACAGTAAAACCTTCATCCAATTGTCATGGTTATCTTACATACTCCTAATATATTTACAACCTAGGGGTTCAAAAAGGTTTTCAGATTACCACAGCTCATGAAATATCAAACATTGTTTCACTTAGTAATTTTCCATGGATATGATTCAAAACCAAAAAATGGAACTAAAAAGGCCTCATAGTCATTTCTTGTTTGGAGTGAAGAAATCAAACTTGGCATCAATGGATTCAGAAGCGTCTCCAGGGTCTCTGTACTCAATACTCAGGCTTCACACGCCAGAGTGGGACTGTGACAGAGTACACAGTGCCAAAATCTGGATCCGTAGAGAAGCTTAGCTGAACTTTGTCTTGGGAGTCTATCTTGACAGGATGTGATAAAGCCTGAACAATATTGCTCAGAGTCTTCGTCTATGCACCAATACTCCTAAGTTTTTGTTGTCTGCACTCCTAGTATACCTCATATACCATACGTTTGCTCCTTCTTTTCCAATACTAACATTTAAAAAAAGAGTTGTCATATTGTCTGCTCGAGTTTAGATTCCTTTCTGTATTTGATTCACCATTGGATGCTTCGTCTTTTCTTGGAGTTAATATAAACAAACAGAAAATTGTGGATGAAATTATTATAGAATATGGATTCAAATTTTCAACAAATGGTTGCTGAGCGAGTGCATATTTGTGTTTTTTTTTTATAAGTTTTTAGGGGCAGATTATGGATTTTAATTTTCCAGGAGAGAATGAAGACTCATGATGCGTGAATTTGGACCTTCCAAATCATCATTAGAACATGTTATTGGTAGTTAAGCACAATCGAGGGCAACCAGTTAATTGTATACTTGTGAGCAAATAATCCTGTGGCAACTAGACTCTCTGATCCGTTGATTTGATATAACCAAAAAAAAATTTATCTTGTTGCTACTAATCAAGCAATATTTTAAGCAAATGATTCAAAAGAGCCAGTTGACTCGATGTAAAATATTTTAGCCATTGCATATAGAATTGTTAAAAGGTCGAATCATGTGCTATTGATTTTTTTTTTTCAGATCTACGACGTGATGTTTATAACAATCGTGCCCAAATTTTTTTATCTGAATCCTAAAATAGAATGATCAAACTATTTTTTAAAAAAAATTATAAGGTGTATCTTTAAATGCAGAAAAAATTTTATAGAATAATAGAAGATAAAGTTGATACTTGAGTGGTAAGCTACCTCCATTAATTGAGTCAACTGTTTCTTTCCATGGATGCCGTGAAAAAAAAAAATTTCTTGTTGCTACAAATCAAACGATATTTTAAGCAAATGATCCAAAAAAATAATAAGACTCTCATGACATACAGAGTTGTTAAAAAATCGAATCATGCACTAAATTTTTAAAATGGCTGATTGATTATTTTTTTTTTATCAATCAAGTAACTTTTCAAGATCTACAACATTATATTTTTTTGAGGAGGATGATGTTTATAACAATCATGTCCAAATTTTTTAATCTGAATTCTAAAACAGAATGATCAAACTAATTTTCTTAAAAAAAAATTATAGGACAAATCTTTAAATGCAGAAAAAATTTAGAGTAATAGAATATAAAGTTGATACATGCGTGGTAAGCTACCACCATTGAGTCAAGCCGTTTCTTTTCACGGATGCCGTGAAAAATTGGGCCTTTTGATGGGGAAACGGCTAATAAAGCATCAGGCGTTACAACGGAAAACTCCATTCCAATCAGACGGCGATGAATTCTCCATTCTTGATCTCAGAATTTTTCGTCGAAGGGTTCATCATTTTAACCCTCTAAAATGACGACGGAGTAAAATCCCATTCCTGTACGATAACCAAACAAAGAGACAAGAAGCCAACTTGCTCACGTGTCAATCTCACATGGTGGGCCCCGGGTTAGCGATCAAGGCTCCGTAAAACGTGGCTGTCCACTCGACCCAATGCACGCAGTTATTATTACACCCACCTCCTCCAACGGCACGCTACCCCTCGAAATTAGGCACAAAGCCCGAGAAAGAAACCCAAGTTACACTTCGCATTACGAAAAACAAAAGAAAAAACATCACTTTCTATTCAAACTTCAGATCACAAACCAACAACTACGAACCCTCTCGCTCTCAGTCTCTCTCTCAAGCAACATTCATCGAATGCAGATAAAAAAAAACGAAAGATTCTAAGGAAAGAAGAAAAGGAAAAGGAGGGAGATAGGGGGGTGGAGTGGGAAACGTCTTCTTCCCTTTCACAGGAAACGAAGCAAAGCGGCGGAGACGGCGAGAGTCACGACGGCGGAGACGGCAGCGGATCTGGGGACGAGAGAGAGGGCGGCGGAGGGTTTGTGGGACGGGGGAGGGGAAGGCGGGGGAAGGGGCTCGGCCTTGATGGCGAGCTTCATCCCCTGGTAGCAGTAGCCATAACTACAGATGAAGTAGTAGCGCTTGGTGTGGTTGAGCTGGAAGGCGTAGCTCCTTCCCTTGCTGTAGTTGGAGATGGGGCTGGACGCGTCGCACTTGTTGTACGCCACCTCGTCCACCTGCACCACGTCCGCCAGCCCGGACTGGTAGTAGAACACTGCAACCAAAAAAAAAAAAAAGACAAAAAGAAAAGCGAATCACGAAGCGGAGATCATATATCTTTTGGATCTGGTGGGAATGGAGAGGGATATCATACCGAGCCAGTCGCCGACGTGGAAGGGGCGGTGCTTCTTCTCCCATTCGGTGTAGTTGACGCCGGGGTTCCAGCCCTTGGAGTCGCCCACCGTGAACCTGTCGGTGCCGGAGACGGTGGCGAAGGCGAGGAAGAAGAGAGGGAGGAGGGTCGCCGCCGCCGCCGCCGCCACTCGCCGCCGCGATGCTTCCATTCTCTGGGATGAGGCCTGGGGATTACTGGAGATCCAGTAAGAGAAGCCTCTCTCTCTCTCTCTCTCTCTCTCTCTCTCGCTCGTCTGCTTTAAATTCTTTGACGGACTCACCAAACCCTGGGCCTGGGAGCGGCCAGCAGAGGCACATGGGGGAGCGGGTGAGTTTTAACCTTTTTTAGTAGAAAGGCCCAAAGGGCAGGGCTGGGAGCTGCCGGTTGATTTTGAGAGCACCTTGTGTGGGCCCGGGAAATGTGTTGGCTTTTTTTTTTGCTGGTAAAGTTTTTGATGATGGGTAGCGGATGGTTTAAATTTTCAGTTTGGGCCCCTTTTACATAGACCACAATACATGGTAATATGGATCATCAAAAATTGATGTACAGCTCATGTAAGTATTTATGTTAATGCATAAGTACAATTACATATTAAATTGCTGAGCTAATATTATCTTAGATGTAAAGTTTGTCGAGCTAATACTAGGGATTATACTTGTTGTGGTTCAAATTTGGCCTAAGGGTGACCACGTCGGTGAAGTCGAGGGAGCCGCCGGTAGTTGGAAAGATGAGACGGGAGACACCTCCTGCGCGACGGCTGCGGACCTGCACAAAGCCTCACTGGTGTTTCCGGTAAGTCCCCTCCGACGATCAAGTTAGAGTGGGGTAAATTTGGTCCAGCCCAAGAGTTCCTTAGAAGTTACCTGACCGAGCTATTTATAGTCTCGGTGGAGTGGCCCAAATAGCAGAGGCACTGTATGCCCTCATCATGAGGGGGCGTGGCTCTGAGTTTGGATGGTGCGCAGCTTAGGCTAGCTGGTGGAGTCACGGTAGGGTAGGGTCGGAGAAGTCAATGTGTCGTCTGATTGTTGAAGGCCGGTTATTGAGACATGACATGGAGTGTTGTGAAGTATGGCCACGTAGATGAGCATAGGCCCGTACAGGGGTGCGGTTATTAGCGAGGCCGAGCTCATTAAGTAGTCGCGTCATGCGTTTGACGAGGTCGGCTTGGCAAGTGCTGGGAGTAGCTCAGCTTTCCGGATTCCGAGGCGTGCTTGGTGGAATGCCCCGAGCTCGAGGGTCGGGGCGTACTGCTGGGGTAGGCGCCCCGAGTTTGGTCATGGCGGATCGGCGAATGTCTGGAGGTATCCCGAACTTGGTCGAAGAAGTCGGCGGATATTTAAAGTAGATGAAGTTTTTGGCGAAGTCCCGAAGATGAGCTGATCCTGGGCCGAAGTGTCGAAGCGAAGATTCAGCTGATTGTCGTTGACGTTTACTGGGCGGCCTTTTAATTATGGGCTGGAAGATTCTTTTTTTTCTCCTATCAATACTGATAGCCACCAATTCAGTATACGATGCAGATCCGATTCGTACCATTTCAGGAGGTATCAAAATGAAAGAGCTGAAGAGAGAGAAAGGAGAGGAGAGAGCTAGAAAGAAAGAGGGAGGAGGGAAGGGGGAGAGAGAAAGAGAAAGAGAAAGAGAGAGGGTGGAAGGGCGGGGGAGAGAGAGAGGGAAAGAGAGATGCTTACACCGAGAAGTCCTTGTTTTAGTTGCAGATGAGGAGCGAGGAGATGAGAGGGAGCTCCTACTCGACCTTCCACTTGAGGTGGTTCACCTGCCTCCTCCGTCTCCATCTCCAGCACCATTAATTGCAACCTCAATTCCGCAATGCTCACCGTCTTCGTCGACGCCCTGTTCTCTGCTGCCTCTGGCCCCATGACTGTCCCTTGAAATCAAGAAAACAAGAGAAAAAATTCCAGCAAAAATTCAACCCTGTGAGTGAAATTCGAATCATTGAATTGCTAGAGAGGAGGGTTATTAAATCGAACAGAATATCACTAAAAAAAAAAATCAAAAGCATTCTTTAAAGTGGGAGCTTTCGGTGGTTTGAAGTTGAGGAATGGCTTGAATTTTTTTAAAAAAATCAAGTTCTATTTATTATTTTTTTAAGAAAATCTTACAAACTTTCTTCAACTGGAAACATTATTTCTAGTTAGAGAAGCTGTTTGATCCTTATTTAGAACTTTGGAATAAACTCGCAACATTGGTGCCGCATGTTGAGAGACGTTGATCTATCTTGTTAGAAGAAAACTAAATTATATAGTTGCACACTTAAGATATAAAGATCCTTCAAACACTTAGGAGATTGTTCAGCTTGTTAAATAGTTTAACAGGTCTACTTACAGACTACTATCTTTTGTAAAAGATTTTTATTTTATATTTTTTTCATACAAATCTTTTATAAATATATAGTTTCTATAAACTTTTCATTTCTAATAAAGGTTAGGTGGCTTTGTCTCCCTCTTCATAAAAAAAAAAAAAATTGAGGAATCGCACAACCATGGCCATGGGCTTGAGGTGGACCTCATCTACAGGACATTCTTTTGGCATTGCACCCGGCCATGGCCCGCCCACTACTATTACTATTAACACAGAAGTTTAGCACAAGAAAAGTGTTAGATGATGGACAGGTAGATTCTCTGTGCATGCTTCCTATGAGAGAGGTAACGGGGAGTGGCACATCAGCTACATTTAACCTTTTTTTTTTTTTTGCCTGAATTTTGTGGGTTATTTTTGTTAGCAATATATCTCCTAACTAAATAAATAAATCTATAAATTCAATTAATAAAAATCTTAAAGGAAATAATATACATGCATATCATTCGGCATCCAAATAATTCTATTTTAATACAAAATAAATCTATTCTAGCACAAAATAAATCTATGCATTTAATAAGTTTATATCATAGAATTTCAAATCCTACCAATCTACTAATATTAAATTAAAAATAAAGGTAGAAGAAAGTAGCCTGATTGAAAGCAGGTCGAAGCGCGTAGACGCTGTCCCAAAGAAGTATTTGCCCCCACGTACGGGTCACCCGGCAATCCTTCTCGGAGATACGACGACCCTACAACCTCTTCTTCGGCACGTCTCGGAAGAAGTCAAAACGAACCCGATCGGACTTGCAGATCCAGCAAAGAACGGAATGAAAAGAACTAAATAAACTTAATAAAAATGTAAAAACAGAATTTGGAAGTGGCTAAGAGGGAGAAGAATTTTTCCAGAATTTTTCTACTGTTTTTCTCAATTTTTTTCGTGTGTCAAAAGAGATGAAATAGGGGGTATATATAGGGGTTTTTACAGGGGCCGTTTGGTCATTTGCGGACGCGTTTTCAAACGCGTCCGTTTTCAAATGCGTAACGCCCGCTGGGCGTTACCTTTTTCTCAAACGCGCACGCGGCCCGAGATTTTGGCCGCGTGCGCATTTAAGTTTTTTTTTTTCAACAATCCCCCACAAAAAAAAACTTAAATAATTTTAAAATCAAAATAAAATGCTGGATATCTTATATTATGTAATAGGTGTAGGTACCTTTCGGTTTGAACCTTCACTTAGTGACAATTGATTACATCTGTGGAGCCAAGGTGGTCTTAACCTTGAACCTCGGTCCATGGCTCAGATTAAATCAACAGCACACATAATATAGCCCGATCTGGGTTCTAAGCGGGTTGCGCTATTATGGCCATGCGCAGGTATCTTTCATGTGCTTTTTAGGGAATCGCCCATTTTCCATAATCGCGGCCTCACGACTGCACATATAGGTGAGTCCTAATAAGGATGCTAGCAAGGAAGCTCCTGCCTCTTGGGTCTCGGACTCATTAAGAGTTATACAAACGAACTCATCCTACCGCTTGCTTTTATGAGCACTAGCGCCATAGGGATGAGGAAAACATGAAATAGTGCTCCTCTTAGTCACACTCCGGTTTGTTTCTACCCATTGAACCTTTTAAGGTTGGGTTCCCACCGTGGTGATCTATCTTTATGGGCTAAGCCCCATCCCCCTCGACGACTCTAGAACTACTGTTCTAGACAAACCTTTTGTAAGCTGATCAGCCAAATTATTTTCTGATTTTACAAAATTCAAGGCAATAACATTATTTTTCAATTTATATCTCAATGATTTATGACGTACTTTTAAGTGCCTGTTCATTTTTACATTGGCATTTTCTTGGTTGCACTTATCTATTGCAGATTTACAGTCACAATGTAAGGAGACAGGTGGTAAAGGTGACTCATCTACAGGAAGGTCTATAAGTAGATCTCTGAGCCACTCAGCCTCAGTGCTAGTAGTGTCTAAAGCTATCAGTTCAGACTCCATGGTACTCCTAGATATTAAGGTTTGTTTGGTGGATTTCCAAGACACAGCAGCACCTCCTAGGAGAAAGACGTATCCTGTGGTGGATTTAACATCTAAGGTATCGCTGATCCAGTTGGCATCACTATAGCCTTCTAGAACAGCAGGAAACCCACTAAAGTGCAAACTATAGGACTTAGTACCCTTAAGATACCTAAGGATCCTTTCTAATGCGGTCCAGTGATCTTTATTTGGATTAACAGTATATCTGCTGAGTCTATTTACAGCATATGCTATGTCTGGCCTAGTGTAGTTAGTTAGGAATCCTAGTGAGCCTATGATTTGAGCATATAGGCTTTGAAGGATAGGAGTTCCTAAGTTCTTCTTAAGATGTGTAGAGGGATCAAAGGGAGTAGAGACAGGCTGACAATCCGAATAATTAAATTTGTTGAGTATCTTGTCAACATAATGACTTTGGGATAACTCAATTCCATTTGCACTTCTAATTATTTTGGTATTTAAAATTAAGTCAGCTTGTCCCAAGTCTTTCATATCAAACTTATGACTTAAAAATTGTTTTACTTTATCAATTATCTGAAGATCTGTCCCAAAGATCAGTATATCATCTACATAAAGGCACAAGATCACAAATTTGTGTCCAACTCTCTTATGATATACACATTCGTCTGTGCTATTGATTTCAAATCCAAATGTCATTATGGTTTCATCAAATTTCAAGTGCCATTGCTTGGGTGCTTGTTTAAGACCATAAAGAGATCTGACTAGTCTGCAAACTTTGTTTTCTTGGCCTGGGGTTTTAAATCCCTCTGGTTGGTCCATATAAATTTCTTCATTTAAGTCTCCATTTAGAAAAGCTGTCTTAACATCCATCTGATGAATCACTAATCTATGAATGGAGGCTAATGCTATAAGGACCCTAATAGTAGTTATCCTAGCTACAGGTGCATAAACATCAAAGAAATCTACCCCAGGTCTCTGAGTAAAGCCCTTGGCAACTAATCTAGCCTTAAATTTATCTACAGAGCCATCAGGCCTAAGTTTCTTCTTAAAGATCCATTTGCATCCTATTGTTTTACAACCAGGAGGAAGATCAGTCAATTCCCAAGTATGGTTTTGGATAATTGATTGCATCTCATTGTCCACAGCTTCTCTCCAAAAAGGTGAATCCAAAGATTTCATTGCGTCCTCAAAGGTAGTTGGAGAGTCTTCTATTAGGAAGGTATAAAAATCATCTCCAAATGTTTTCTCTATCCTGGATCTTTTACTCCTCCTAGGTTCTGCTTCTACTTCTATTTCTCTTGTCCTTATTCTACTAGAGCTACTAGCTATACCGCTATCTACTCTAGTCTTAAGTGGAAAGGTGTCTTCAAAATATGTTGCATCTCTGGCTTCTATGATAGTGTTGTTACTAATATCATTTATTTCTGAACTTATTACCAGAAATCTATTAGCATTACTATTGGCTGCATAACCTATGAATATGGCATCCACTGTTTTAGGCCCTATTTTCTTTCTCTTAAAATCAGGTATTTTAACTTTTGCCAAGCACCCCCACACTTTCAAATAGCTAAGATTAGGTTTTCTATGTTTCCAAACTTCATATGGTGTTAGATCATTATTTTTAGAGGGAATCCTATTAAGGATATAACAGGCTGAAACAAGAGCTTCCCCCCACAAATTTTCTGGCACTCCTGAGCTTATAAGCATGGAGTTCACCATATCCATTAAAGTCCTATTCTTCCTTTCTGCTACTCCATTTGATTGGGGAGAATAGGGTGCAGTCACTTCATGAATGATTCCATGATCTTCACAAAATTGAGTTATATCATTGGATGTATATTCACCTCCCCGATCTGATCTCAGAATTTTAATTTTCTTTTCTTGTTGGTTCTCAGCTTCGATCTTAAATATTTTAAATTTGCTGAGCACCTCATCCTTGGTTTTAATTAGGTAGATGTAACAGAACTTCGATAGATCATCTATAAATGTTACAAAGTATCTGTTACCTCCCCTAGAAGTTCTACCAGAGTCACAAACATCACTATGGATCAACTCTAATAGATCTGAATCCCTATTAACGGATTTAAAAGGCTTCCTAGGGAGTTTAGCTTCTACACAAATTTGACATTTCTCATGGTTCTTGAGATCACTTTTTGGTATTAGATTTAGGTTCATAAGTTGCTTAATTGAATTATAATTTATATGACCTAATCTACCATGCCAAATAGAAGGAGGCTCTATATTCATAATCAAAGGATTTTCATTTATTGAAGGAGCTATTACATTCAATTTGAACAATCCTTCACTAAGGAATCCTTTTCCAATAAACATAACACCATGAGAAATTACAACCTTATTGGACTCAAAAACAAGACGAAAGCCTTGCTGGACAAGCAAAGAACCACTAATGAGGTTTCTCCTAACAACTGGAACATGTTGGACGCCGTGCAGTGACAGGACTTTTCCAGAGGTAAGCTTTAAGTCCACACGTCCTACTCCTAACACACGTGCCTCCGAGCTGTTTGCCATGATCACAGCTCCTCCACTTGAGATCTGGTAAGAATAAAACCAGGAACGATCCGAACAAATATGAATACCAGCTCCGGTATCAATCCACCAATCTAGTGATTGTAAAGTCATGTTAACTTCAGGAGTGAAGGAAACAGACCTGAAAGCTATCTCAGAGGAGCCAGCGCCGGAAGTCACCATGTTGACTTGAGCACTGGATGTGTGTGGACCCTTCTTCTTAGATTGAATAGGTGCAGTCTTCTTATAGAAGCACTGTGGAGACAAATGGTTGGTCCGACCACACACATAACAGAAACGAGCACCACCTTCCTCTTTCTTCTTCTTCTGCTCCTGGGATTGAATAGGCTTCCCATTGTAGTGGTGGTTAGGGTTTCTAGGGTTGTAGGGTTTCTTCTTGAAATTCTTACGGAAGGGTCGGTTCTGATTTTTCTTAGGAGGAGCTTCTACATTATATGCATTATTTTTAGGTCCAGTAGAGGTATTATTTCTAAGCCTATGCTGCTCTTCAATCCTAATGGAGTTTAAGACTTGGGTTAGGGTGAGAATTCCTTGGGTATGGCTCAGGGTCTTAGCAAAATCAGACCAGGAAGTAGGTAGTTTATCTATCAAACAGGCTACCTGGAATGATTCATCCAAATTGGTTCCATTAGCCCTAAGCTGGTGGATCAGGGTTTCAAATTCATGAATTTGGTCATTCATAGGCTTTGAGTCCACCATCCTAAACTTATTGAAATCGGAGGCCTTGAACCTCTTTACCCCAGCATCATCAAGACCATATTTGCTATCTAGGGTGTCCCAGAGTTCTTTGGCACTCTTGGCTGTGTAATAGATATCATACAGCCTCTCAGAAAGAGCACCTAGAATTCTATGGATACAATGATAATCTATCTCATCAGGTGTCCTAGAGGGTGTGCTAGTGGAGGCAGAATGTTCAGTGTTGGAAGAGGTAGTTGGGTTGGACCCGTTATCAACTTCGATCGTACTTTCACCTATGGCTGAGATTAACCCTAATGTGGTGAGCGAGAACCGCATTTGGTTCTGCCACCTCCTAAAGTTATGGCCATCAAATTTTTCAGGTTTGGCACTAAGATGGTCACTAGTGTTTGAGGCCATAGGATCAGGGTTACAGAATAGTGACAGAAACCTGATTGAAGGTAAAAAAATCTATGTCAAAAGATTGTACTAATATTTATATTGAACTTTGGATGTCTAATTGATATATCCAAAAAACTAATAGCCAGATCAGCTCCAGATCGGTGGTGGAGCACTAGGCTCACTTAAGTACCAGCCTTTCTTAGGCACGTATGCCTTTTTGACAAGCTTTTCTTAGACACTATTAGTTAGTGGATATAATCACTAGAAATCACACAAATTCAATATTTAAAATAACCTAAATGCAAATTTAAACGAATTAACTAATTTTTGAATTTTTCGTTTGACCTTTCCGAATTAGCAATGATTGATTACTAATTTAGTAGTAGCAAATCAATTATTTTAATTGAGATCTAAAATGTCAATTTAATGAATTATATGTTATATTTGAATTATTGCTTTATTGAAATAATTGATTACTAATTTTATGGCAAATCAATTATTGTAATTAAGATCTAAAATGTCAATTCAGCGAATTAAAATATTTATTCCTTTATTAGAATAATTTATTGAGATCTAATAAGTCAATTCAATAGATTAACTATTATGTATCAACCAATTTCCGAATTTCCCGTTTGAATGGGATCTGGAAATTACTCCTTGAAGAGTCCAAATGGAGGTATAATAAACCTCTTGGAGGTTAACCAAATTATTAACTCTTTAGAATAATTTATTATTAATGATATGCTAGCAAAAAACAATTATTGCAATTAAAATCTAATATGCCACAATTGTAATAAAGAATTTAATTAATTATATATTACTAACAAAAAATAAATACTTCTTTGGATTGTTAGCAATATATCTCCTAACTAAATAAATAAATCTATAAATTCAATTAATAAAAATCTTAAAGGAAATAATATACATGCATATCATTCGGCATCCAAATAATTCTATTTTAATACAAAATAAATCTATTCTAGCACAAAATAAATCTATGCATTTAATAAGTTTATATCATAGAATTTCAAATCCTACCAATCTACTAATATTAAATTAAAAATAAAGGTAGAAGAAAGTAGCCTGATTGAAAGCAGGTCGAAGCGCGTAGACGCTGTCCCAAAGAAGTATTTGCCCCCACGTACGGGTCACCCGGCAATCCTTCTCGGAGATACGACGACCCTACAACCTCTTCTTCGGCACGTCTCGGAAGAAGTCAAAACGAACCCGATCGGACTTGCAGATCCAGCAAAGAACGGAATGAAAAGAACTAAATAAACTTAATAAAAATGTAAAAACAGAATTTGGAAGTGGCTAAGAGGGAGAAGAATTTTTCCAGAATTTTTCTACTGTTTTTCTCAATTTTTTTCGTGTGTCAAAAGAGATGAAATAGGGGGTATATATAGGGGTTTTTACAGGGGCCGTTTGGTCATTTGCGGACGCGTTTTCAAACGCGTCCGTTTTCAAATGCGTAACGCCCGCTGGGCGTTACCTTTTTCTCAAACGCGCACGCGGCCCGAGATTTTGGCCGCGTGCGCATTTAAGTTTTTTTTTTTCAACAATTTTAGCGTTAAAAAGTTTTCTCTGCACAGTAGGCTTGTACTCTAGCTGGTGCTTCACAACATTTCTTATGTATCATACCGACAAGTATGAAGTATCTATGGATAGAAGTGAAATATATCAGATTCCAGCTGCTCCCCATGCACCCATGATTGGCCAACCTGCCCACAGCCATGCACATTGCCTTCTCTATACACATATTGAACCTCCTAAGCATCAAAATGCTGCAGTAGTATGAAGAAATTATCTTCAACTATTAATCTGAGCCTCCAGTAGTAGGAATAGTACGTTTTGACATTATTAGCTATCTGACGACCAAAATACTGAACCAACTTCTCATAATTCCAGTTCCCATTCATAACAAAGTCAGAGACCCTCATATTACTATCGAAACTATTGGTATTGACGAAGTAAGTTACGTTTGTTTCAGATGATATCTCCACCACCAAGCAACATCCCAGAAGGCTCTCTAGTCCCAAGGATCCAGGTCTCCATACTTCAACCTAGTGAAATGAATCCAAGTGGAAGGAATCCAATGTACATCATCATGCCGCAGGACCCTCATTATTTGCTTGGAGACCATTCATGGCAGACAGCCATAATAGGATCCCTTATGACAAGCCCTCCATGGTCCTTAGGTAACCTAAGAATGTCCCAGTTTAATATAATTGATACCTTGAACATTCTTAGATTTCTCTCCCAGAAATTAGCAACTTCATGCAGGACGATTCTCGATAAAATCGGACTCTACACGTCAGTTTGTGGCCTGCCTCCTCTTCCGCCTACTTTTTTTTTTTTATATTTTCTTTTCCCTATATCATGTCATATATACATCCATGAAATATGAGGAGGCAGAAACTGTATACATAAATAAAACATCTCTGCAGAGAAGCAGGAAAAATAAGCTGCAACCTCAAGAAGAAGAAACAACAAGCTTGTAAAAGAATTTTCATTTACATCCTTATCCTCTATAATTAATGTTAACATTAACAGGAACTGCTTTTGTTCTTTTACAATAAATGAGTCTTCTACAAAATCTGACATAAACGAGCAATCATTTAGTCAACCTCTTTTAGCGCTCTCAGGGAACTTCTTTGCTTCTTTCGCACCAAATGGGCATTCACTTTTCCTCCCATCTGGTGTGCTCCTGTTACAAATCTGCTTCGAGCCTTCTTCCCTTTGAGCTTCCCCGTGAGCGGCATCACCTGGTGATGGCATTAGAAGTCTTGACTTGCATCCCAGTGGACACAACAGGAGCTGAGATGCAGTTTCTTTCCATGATCCAGCCGCGGCCACAAGCACTGAGGCACACCGTCATTGGTCCTCAAAGATGCGACCAAACTTTTGCGGCAAAACAGAAATAAATTAAGGAAGACGTTCAACACTTGTTCCAACATAAAACAAGTACAATGAATGATAATGATCCAATATTCATTATTAGCTACATACAGACCAAGAAAAAAAAAAAAGGAATACACTTTCATGTTCTCCCACCGCAGTTGATACATCAAAATGTATCAAGATCTAGCTAAATGAGATCATCATCGTAACCATACGTAGTGTGTTGCATGGCACGATATAAAGCAACAAAACTAGTGGAGAAAGGAGACTGAAAAGAAGAAAGAGATCTCAAGTGCCATAGACCACAAGGTGATCAAACCAGAGAAGCAACAAAAAAGAAACATCCACTAATAGAGAAACAAAGTTGTTGGTTTTCTATACGTGGACTCCATCACCTCAGCGCAGCCCCGTCACGTACGAGGCTGATGTGAGGCCGCGATCTTCGGTTAGTCTTCCATTTCTGAGGACAGTCAGCATTAAAGATGTATCTAGGAGATAGGGGTTGTTCTACAGGTCTGAGCTCCTCCATCTCATCAGAGATGGAGGTGGAGGAGCTCGGGGGGCTGAGAAAGAGATTCTTCTTAAAGGAGAAGGGTAAGGAGGAACAGAAGGGACTAGGTTTTGTAGCAAAAGCCACCACCTTACACAGAAGATGATGGCAGAGAAGGAGAAGAGGGGAAGGGTTGAGGAAGAAAAGGGGAGAAAGGCCTGTTATATAGAGAGAAGGAAACCTTAATCTGTGGGTGGACGCGGATTTCGGTGGGCATCGAGTCCGGAAAGTGGGATGGCGCGGCTAGGAAAGGAGGAGCGAAGACACGCGGGGCATGCGGTTGTCGATTTGATTTGATTTTTTTTTTTTTTCACATTAAAAACGGACATTTTATACTATACGGATACGAATACATCCAACAGAATCTGCAAACAAAAAGCTCCGAAATGCACCGGGCAAGACATTCTCGAGCCTCTCAAATAGAATAAAAACCACAGAAAGAAACGATGTGCGGAGTCTACAAAGTCGAGCACAGGAGCGTGGTTAGGCCAGCTTGTGTTCATCTAAATGATTATCCTTCTATTTGGGCCATGGCTGGAAATTGTGATTCTCTATATTGAAATTTAGTGAAGAGGGGGCATTACTAAAATTAATATTGTAATGATATTGCTAATTCTCAGGTTGAGTTTATGTGGACAATTGTTGTTTCAATGGGGCCATGAATGGAAGGTGATTATATTGTGCATAGTAGTTTATAGAAATGGACATTACTAAAATAAATAATGTAATGATGCTATTGTTTCCCAGCTTGAGCTTATCTCAATGGTTATCCTTTAACATACTCAGCATTGAAGTCCAATAAAAAGGGGGGTTGTTAATTACTAAAATAAATATTGTAACAACACCGTTAATACCAGCTTTAAGTTATGTGGATAGTTGTTGTTTTAGCGTGGAAAGTGATATATTCCATGTTGAAGTTCAATGAAAAGGAGACGTTACAAAAATAAATGTTGTAACTATGTTGAAATATAGTGATCCTCTTGAGTTTATAAATATATATGTAGAACTAGTGATCAAAAGCACAAAATCGTGGCGTGCTTCAGATCTCTAAGTGGGTATGTGACTCTACTGAGTTAACTTGATTAAAAAATATGTATTAATAAATACAAAAAGTATAACATAATGTCAAATAGATATGAATGATCCAAAATATAACTATAAGAAACTAAACAAAAATAATATATACTTAAATGCACATAATATAGCTAACAAACTTTTACAAGGGCAATTTAGGAAAGTTGAATGAGTCAGATACCGGTCCACTTAAAAACTCAGCTGAGTTGGAGGGCCGAATGACTGAGCTTCAAATTTGAGTGATGTAACGAGGAAACAAAGTAGGAATCCTACCAATCTGATCCAAATTGAGTGATCTTTGAGTTGGACACCAAGTTTTAAAATAGTGGTTGACTATTATATTTTTTAGAAGGTGTGGGACTCAATACATGCCCTTATAAATCCTTCTAGCATTCTGCCAGGCTAAGGATCCAAATCCAAATAAATCTAATCACAAATATTACAATTAGCCAGTGGTTAGATTCGATATACTATGCCCTAATCCACATAGGCCATAGACTATGTCTGCTCCAATATTATTTGTAACAATTCAAGATCTCATTCAAAAAAGCTAATTAAAAGATATTTTTTTGGTTTTTTTAGTTTTTATATATATACCCAACATTTATTCGGTGCATAACTAAATATATAGGACATATTGGTGTTTATTCAGGGTGTATAGCAATCCGTATGTCTTTTTATCAAAAAGGAGTAGATGACAATGCAGCTGGCTTGCTACCAAATGTTTCGCAATACATATAATGAGATGCAAAAACCTAATACTTGCCATAGCATATGGTTACATCACATAATTACTTCTTAATATTCCAACTATAAACATCCAAAGAAGGCACTTCATAGAAAATTCAGTTATATCACGCATATCACCGTGCAAGAGAATACATAGTTAACTATTTAAATTGTAGGCTTCATTAGGGAAAACCAAAGTTTGGTTAAGCCACATGATTCTTGGTCTTAATAACTAATATGAAAATCAACAAATTCCTAGCAAGCACTGACCAAAAGGAGAAAAGCAAGAAGAAGATCAATAAGGAAAGTATACTTCACAAATTTTAAGTATCGTTTATCGAAAGATAATGAAGGCTAGCATATTATGAGTCCAATGATGTCATAGCCTCCTAACTAGCTATGATGGTTATTCTAGTGCCTGACGCCAATCATGCGAGTGAAAATAAGTATTATACTTAGTTTATAGAACTCAAAACTTTTAAATTCATTTGCATGCAAAATGCCACATAAACACTTGGATTACGTCAAATATAAAAAGAACAGCTTTTGTGCAATACAAATTAGTCCAGCAGCTGGATTATATGTAACTTTTACAAGAAGACTCATTTGCTCCACCCTCATTAAATATTCTAATTGACAATATCAATATAAAAAAAAAGTTGCACTAGTGCCGCTATTGCGTTAATTGTCTGTGGAGGATCAAATGTATGCAGTCTTCTTCCCGTATAAGGAAGGGTTTGTTTTTGTGTTCCGAACTCATGACATCCAAATCACAGTGAAGCTTGATCCATGGATGATCTACAAAAACTGAGCTCCGGCATTGGCTGACCTCGCTGGCTGGTGGAAGGTCCGAGCTTGGTTGATAGATTGCAGTTACAAGCAGGACTTGCCGGAAATAATGCATGGGAATTACATGACCACTTCGGTCAGATACCTGATTGGGCTTTCACTCTGACCAATCCTTTGAATCTTCTACCTGCGGATAAATAAATCATTAGCACAAGGAAAACATTAGCTCCTTACGATTTTTTTTCTTACAAAAAAAAGAGATATTTTATTAAGCATGATGTTGGCATTACCGCATTAGTCGTCGTCATGATTAAGCCTGCTTCCAGGGTTCTCACTGCAGCTTTCGCAGGTTCTGGGCATCCCATCCTTTGCTCATGCCTCGTTTCTTCGGACGTCCCTTGGCCACATCCATGCTTGCTGCAGCTCTCCCCGCCGCCTGCCGTCGGATGATCACCGAACCTTCATCTGCCAGCACTCAAAAATTCGATTGCGAGCAAGATTCTGAAGAAACTAAGGGGTGCACAAAAAGTTGACAAGAATCCATTACTTCCTCCGCACCGAACGCTGCAGGAGTTCAACGATAAAATTCCATTCATGCGAATAGTTTCGCCACACAAAGCCTCCTGAATCATCCGCAAGAAAGAAAAAAACATAAATGAGATCAAAAGGCATTATGCAACAGGAAGAACAAACTTTTAAGATTTGGAAACAGATGTTCGAGAAGAAATATCTCAGACGAGCAATAGAAAAAGCGAAGCAAGAGGAGAAATAAGGATGCAAACCTGGCCGCGCCGGTGAAGCGAGGGCTGGCGAGAGGTTTCTTCACGTCCAAGGCTGATGTGAGGGATCCAAAGCAGGGTCTTTGTTGATGGAAGATTTGGAGGTTTCAAGAACCTCGCTTCCATAAGAAAATGGAGATGAGGCATGGGAAATAGTGGGAGTTTAGAGAGGAGCAGAGCCTGCAAAGAAAGAAGAAGAAGAAGAATGAACAAGAAGAAGAAGAATGCCCTTTAAAGTGGGCATGGGCTAACCAAACGGTGGGCGGCCGCCGTTTCCAGGAGGGATTGGAAAGTGGGATATTTCGGCGTTTATTGAGGAAGGCGGCGTTGCAAAAACTAGCCAGGTTCTTAGAATCGTACATTCTGGAATCAGATATTTTGAAATGGTCTTAAATTGGTGTATTTTCTACTTTTTAATAGAAGATTAAAAAAGGGTATGATATGTTAAAACGACTAGTTGGGCGGAAAATAATCTTGATACTTCTTTCCTCCCTCACCATATATAATTGGAATGCTGAAATTAGTGCACCCAGAAACTAATTTTGGAAGAAAAAATATCTATTAATTGTGATTATTAGTTTCGATTCTTACCTCACAAAAAAATATATGCATAATGTAGAAATTGTAACATCAAAATCATTGATCCTAACGAATTGCTAACTTTCGATTCGAATCTTGAATAGTTATTTGATATATAACATAAAAACTTACATAAGATTGTAAATGTATGGGCACGAAGCACGTTAATAATACCAGTGATTTATATTCTTTTCTGACATGATTGTTGGATAGATTTTCTACTCTCTATCTCAAAAAAAAAAGGGCATTGACCTCGAGTATTCAGATAGCTGCCCGATATATTACATAATGACTTGCGTAAGATCGTAAATGTGTTGGCATGGAGCGCATGAATGATATCGGTGATCTAGATTCTTGTTTGACATGATAATTAGATTTGCAGATTGTAGAGCTTAAAGTGTTGTCGTTATCGAAAGGAAGCAAAAATAGATTTTATGCACCTACATGGATTTATAAACAAATCCACATCTCTCAAATTTGTACGATAAGTCACGACAAAAAGATCTCTTTTGTACATGATTACGTCACTTAACTATCTTATCTCTACAATCATAGCATATGATAGCTATCATATCTCACATTTATGGAATATCTTGCTTTCTCAACAAAACCAAATATATTATTTTGCGCTGATATGCATGCTTGGGTTAGTACAATGTCTCCCAATACACGTGATGAGATCTAACAATCTAATGTTCGTTATAATATGAATTTATGTCAATTGACAACCTTTATCCATCCATGCATTAAGAACATGCATAAGTTCTAGTATATGGATTCATGAGTTTAATCTAGCCTCCTGAGCAGAAAATGATATTGGGATCTGCATCGTCCAAATTTGAAGCCATATCATACAATCGAAGCATGAAAGCTACGTAGAAAACTTAATTCCTCTATAGTTCACTCATTCAAGGTGTTACATGCCAATTGCCTTGTCTTAAACCCAATCCATGTGGATACATAAGTTCCAAAAAAAAAAAGTGTGGATGGATACATGCAAGTAAAATTCAACATTTTGCTTCACTAAATGATATCCCTCAAACAAATAAGTTAATCAATCTCCTATATAGCTTACCCTAGATTTATAGCATTGGTGACCGGTAAGTCCCTATCCTTATGCCTTGCTTGTGTTCAAGGAAAAGAAGCCACAATATCATTGACATGTATCACATTGAAAGACGAATAAAGTTCTAGCAAAGTACTTGCTTTCATCCATATCTAAAATTGTGTAGATGAATGAAATATTTAGGGGTTATTTGCATGCAATTGAACACCATACGGTTAGAAATGTTGAAATGCAAGCATGCAAAACAATTATATTGATGTATGCAATTACAATTGTAGATTGTATTTAAATTACAACAAAAATAATCCAAATCTTCTAATTGGAAGTGCACATAAAATCGGTCACAATTTCAATTACAATATTTGTTGTAACTCGAAGAAACCCTCTAAAAGAGTCCCCTTACCACTTTCCAACCATTTAAATTTAATATATAAATATATTAATTATTTTGATAAATATATTGTATAACATAAATCTATTATTATAATAATTATTGTGAGAGAGGACTCTTAGGTTGATTAGCTTAAGCACAACAAATAAATTTTGATCACTGGACATTGAAGATGGAATGCACTAATGTTTTAATAGTTGTTGAGGTGCTATGCTTGGAGCCGTCCTGTTTCACAAACACGACACTCTATGGAAAGAAAAGGAAGAGCGTCACACCAATGTTTAAGAATACATTCATAACTTTTTCTATTTTAGAAATAGAATAATTCTACAGGTGTAACTATCGAACAGAATACTATAGTTGTAGCTATATGGCTTGTACATCTTATATATATATATATATATATATATATATATATAGTTGTAATTGGGAATGATAATGCATCGTAGTCGAACAATTTATAAAAACTGTAAGGATTCATAAAAAAAAAAATTCTCAAAGTTATGCTATGCTCTGTCTTGCATTTCATAGAAGTTTGCTTACATTGTGCTTCTTGTATGGCCTTGTTTCTTTGCATGTTGAATTCAGATATTTTTCCATTCGGTCCTGAACTAGAAATATTTGATTCTATAAAAACATGAATTCTCTATGGTGCATATGCTGCACTACAGAATGTTGTACAATTATGAAAGATTGCCATAAAAAATAGATGACCATCAAATAAGACAGTCTATTAGCATATACCATACCATATATGATGCAATGTTGTTTTTTTGTACATCAAAAAGAGTGGGGAAAGAAAACCTCACCCGCGTAGTAGCCTTCACTGAGCCTCTCTTTCACCAAAGAATGTTCGATGCAGGTTGCAAGTTTCCGCGTATCCTCTTCCACCCGTGAGCTCTCTCTATTGGGATCAACACTTATGTGTGAGTACGTCATCCCAGCACCATTTTGGTACCTACGGCTCAGTAGCGCTCCTACCAAAATCGTCCAAATATGGGGCATTTGATCTTCAAATTTAATCGATGTCCGTGTATTCCGAACATGAACCATTTCGGTGGAAACAATATACTCATGGCAGCCATCGTAAGATGCACAGTTATAGCATCTATAAATGTTATGGATGGTGACGCTTGCATGTGCCGCGCTATCTCTCGGGTTCCGGTTCTCGTAGCGCGGCTCTCTCCAGCGCCCTCCACTTCCGCCCCCTCGACGGAAAAAGCCATCTAACGGCTACTTGTTTTTTTTTTTGCCTCCAGAACGCACCTATAACCCACGGAGCCTCCCCTGATGTCCGTCCCAATCCGACCCCCCGGATGGGTCTCCCACCGCCGTCTCTTCGAGCAGAAGCTCGCCGAACTCCACCACTGCTCCAACCTCCACCACATCAAGCAAATCCAAGCCCAAATCTTCAAGGCCAACCTCCACCGCGACCCCTCCGTCGCCCCCAAGCTCGTCTCCGCCTACTCTCTCTGTCGCCATCTCGCCCCCGCCGTCAAAGCCTTCCGCCTCGTCCCCGATCCCAACGTCCTCCTCTACAACACCCTCATCCGTGCCTTCGCCCACAACTCCCAGCCCTCCCATGCCTTCTGCGCCTTATTCGACATGCAAAAAGATGGGATTTTTCCCGACAATTTCACCTATCCTTTCCTCCTCAAGGCTTGCTGCGGGCCTTCCGGCCAGTCTGCGCTCGCCCGGATCGAAATGATCCACTCCCATGTCATAAAGCTTGGATTTTTATATGATATCTTCGTCCCAAACTCGCTCATTGACTCCTATTCGAGGGCTGGTACCGGTGGCCTTGCATCCGCGAGGAAGATTTTTGATGAAATGCCGCACAGAGATATCGTCTCCTGGAATTCTATGATTGCCGGGTTGATGAGAGCCGGAGAACTGAAGGAGGCACGCAGGCTGTTTGACGAGATGCCTGAAAGGGATACGGTGAGCTGGAATACTCTGCTGGATGGGCATGCAAAGGCCGGCGAGATGGATAAAGCTTTTGAATTGTTCGAGAGGATGCCAGAGAGGAATGTCGTTTCATGGTCCACGGTGGTCTCGGGTTATTGCAAGATGGGTGACATGGACATGGCGAGGTTGTTGTTCGATAAGATGCCGGTCAAGAACTTAGTCCCTTGGACCATAATGATATCAGGCTATGCTGAGAAAGGCCTGGCAAAGGAGGCCATGAGCTTGTTAGATCAGATGGAAGATGCTGGATTGGAGCCTGATGCTGCTGCCATTGTAAGCATCCTGGCTGCTAGCGCCGAGTCTGGTTTGCTCAGTCTTGGCAGGAGAATTCATGCCTACGTACGAAGCAGCAAGCTAAGGTCTGCCACTCAAGTGTGCAACGCACTGGTTGATATGTACTCCAAGTGTGGGTGCCTTGACATGGCATGCAGAATCTTTGATGGAATGGCCGAGAAGGATTTGGTCTCTTGGAATTCTTTGGTTCAGGGACTGGCGATGCATGGACATGGTGAAAAGGCACTGGACCTCTTTGCTCGAATGAAGAGAGAAGGGATCAGGCCTGATGGCGTGACATTCATTGGTGTTCTATGTGCATGCACCCATGTGGGACTCATTGAAGAGGGTCAATACTACTTCTCTAGTATGGAGAGAGACTATGGCATTGTTCCCCAGATAGAGCACTATGGTTGCATGATTGACCTTCTAGGACGTGGGGGACTTCTGAATGAGGCCTTTGACCTTACAAAGAGTATGCCTTTAGAGCCTAACGCGATTATATGGGGCACCCTTCTTGGTGCATGCCGAGTACACAACAATGTGTCTCTTGCTGAGAAGGTGGTTGAAAAGCTGGTCAGAATGGAGCCCTCAGATGCCGGGAATTACGCCATCTTGTCAAATATCTATGCAGCAGCTGGCCGCTGGGATGGTATGGCTAAGGCGAGGATTCAGATGAAGGGCACAGGGGCACAGAAGCCAGCAGGGTCCAGTTGGATTGAGCTCAATGATATGGTTCACGAGTTCACAGTTGGAGATAGAACACATCCACATTCCAAAAGAATTTTCCAAATGCTTGATAGGTTGGGGCAGCATCTTAAGCAAGTTGGATATGTCCCAAGGGCCTACTTGTAAATTGTTGATGCAAGCGATGGTTAAAGATGCACAATTTATGAGTTGGTGAATGAAAAATTTGCACCAAGAGGATTTAAGGATTTGGAGTTGGAATCAAATGACACTTCCTCAGCCATTTCCTTTCCTTTCTGTAAAGTGTTTCAGAGCAACTGCATTCCACATATATACTGAAGCTGCGTGTGGAGATTGCTTCATTGAACTAATCATGTTACAGATAAAATACCATGAGATTGGTTGTACAAAGATGTATTATATGTATAAGGAGATCGAAGAGTGCAGTTGCTAGTTTCACAAAACATGCTCTTGGGTTTCCCAGAATCCAACTTCTACTTCAAGAGGATTTCAGAATCTGCCTCATTTAGAGATGCAAATCATCTAAGAAGCATCTTAAATAGCTGTATTGGTCTATGTGATTTGAAGGAGACTAATAGGCTTTTCATCATAAGGAGGAGGAATAGTTTTGGGCCTTTTGGTTGTGCAAGAAGTTCTTACAAACTCATAGTTCCATTGTCAAGTGTCCCTCAACAATGAGCCCCACATATGGCTTTGTACATAACCTTTCAGCTACTCTGCTGCTTTCTCATTGCTGCTCTTGGTATTTACTGAGCTTTGCTGTTTATTTTGACCGGCTCATGTTATTGTACTGGGTCACCTTTCGGGTGTCCTTGCATTTTGTATTCTTCTTAAGTTACATCAAGATTTGACAATACAATGTCCAAAAGAACTATTGAATCTTTCTGCCCAAATGAAAAATCTTTGGCAATTGCTGTGATAAATTTTATTAGAAGGCTGTCATCACACTCTCACAGAAAAGTGTTGCAATTTGCTCTCAAGTATATAGTTGTACTCATGTAGGACTACATGGTAGCAAGCATGCTTTTCTCGTTCCAAAGGGATGAAGGCACCATTTCGCTTGCTCAAATGATGTGATCACAGAGCTCACAAGGCACTGCATTTGAGCCCATCATTAACAAGTTGAGATAAATCGAATCCAAACCCATCCCTCGCATTGCAAGAAAGAGGATGGCTTCAAGCTTGTCCCACATGTGCCAACCTTTGCAGAACCGCACAGGGTCACAAGCTTTCAGCATCAGACTTCCTTTCTCAATTATTATAAAAATATCAATAACTAAAGAAGCTAAATTTTAGCTCCTCAGTCCAGAACTCACTCAGAGTCTTAAATTACTGAAAACTTGGCCCCAGCTTCTTTAAATATTTAACCAACATTTTCCCTGAAAATTGCAACTTTAAAGGCTGTCATTTCAGATTGTCAGTGGCCAGGTCATGAACTAATCTTTTGACTGGAATGGACATGCATCTGCTATGCTCTATTTTTAATCTTTGGTCGGTGCATGAAAGAGAGGATTTTTTTTTTTTTTTTGTATTTTTTTGGGTGAGCCTATCAAGGGAGGATCATGAGGAAACTAGTGGAGTCTTTAATAGGCTGATAAGGGTTTAAAGTCAATGCAGAATGTGGTTGGATTGGAGGGCTTTTCCTGATGGCCCTGTTGTGGAACAAAGGAGCATTTGAGGGAGACTGCAGCTGGCTATTGGAGCAGTTGCTTGTGGTCCAAGTGTGATTGACTTGACTTACTTTGTTGTTTAGGCCTGTGGATTTAGTATAATGAGTGTGTATTCGCAGATTGCAAAGGTGGCAAATCTGGTTGGTAGCTACTTGTTCCTGAACTCCAGAAGGAGATTTTTCTAAGAATTTCTATCAGGGAGAGCAGAAGGTTGATGCTGGAGTGCCTTGAAAGTAAGCCTGAGCAAAATTCTGGGCAAGAAAAATTATCATACCCATTGGAAAGAGGGTCCCTTCCAAGCCTTTGTCTATTGATATACTCACCTAATCTGACAGGGGTCTCTCAGACATGTAAACACTGCCCTGAAGGTTCTTAATTTGGATTATCTCTACATATTAGTGTCAGTTATCTGCATGCACATGAAGGAAAGCATGGATGGTTAGAATTACATGAGTGGAAGAATTGACGGCTGCGATCCTATGTGATAAATGCGATCATAAAAGCAGTGATCCTGTTGGAACTGGATTTCTTCTGATGGTTGGTCATGATTGCATATGAATAAGCCAGTCATGCACAAGTTTGATCAGCTAGATACCTAAGACACAGGGCATCAAACCCTGCAAATGTAGATAACATATCACCAAATATATTTTTGACAAAGATGAAGTAAGAGAAGAAAAAAGCATATATGAGAGAGTTTTCATAAGTACATGTATATGCGCATCTTATATATATGAATTAAAAGAAACATCCTAATTGTTTAGGGGAAATTGTTGGCTTCTTCAACTTCTGTAGAAACACATAAGTAAGAAGGATGGTGACATTGGAGATGTAATGGCCTAATTTATTATAGATGCCCATCAGGGAAAGGGAATTTTATTCCACTCTGAAAAATGTCCCTCTGAAACTTGACTTATCTGTCCAAACCAGAAAGTTAAAAAGGACTGATATATCTTGATGGGGTGCACATAATGCTTGATTTTGTTGTAATTAATCTTCTAACAATAAGCTAATGTCTCCATATGCACAAAAATTGGATGTAGATAACCATATGACAAAATCTTGTTGGCCCACATAAAAACTCAGGAGTTCATTTCTTAAATTTCAGAGAATTATATGGCATTTCTGATAGAAATTTTTGGGGCACAGGTTTACTAGAATAATAATTCTGTCAGGGTGTTATATGCAAAATTCCATTGAGCATTGATTAGAATAATGCAACATATAATGGTTTAAGTAGCACCATCTGAAATATCATACATCTAAGTACATACATCTATTATGTGCTATATTTTGTTTATTCTATTGGAAACCAACAATGATGGTAGGAAGAAAACAAAGTATGGGATGCTTTTTCTAAAAGAAAATGTCCTACTAGATGTCACATTCTTAGATGAGTTTCCCACCCCTTTAGAACTCCTTTTTTTGTGCTTTCTACCTTGGCTGGGGCATAGATTCTTTGCGTGTTAATTGCTAAAACGTAGTCACCATTGTAGGAGGCAGCAAAGCCAACAAGTGCCCTCTGCTCATTTTTGCCAAGCCAAGAGTTTGAAGAACTGTGAAAGATTGGATTTCCCAAGTTGATGAGGTCTCACCATGCTGCTGTTCTTTCTAGATATTTGATATCTTGGATCAACCTATGTGCTTGCTTGGAGCTCTGAAAGGAGTCCCAACTGAGATGCAACCCGGGACAAGCTGGAATGGCACATTATTTCTATCCAAATGATTTCTTTAGTACACCACTTCTATAATCTACCTGTCAACACTAATCTAATCAAGTTCAGACAGATGTGTTAATAGATCATGGACGGGATAAGATTTGAAATGGCGATATCGTTGGAATAAATAACAAATAAGAATAATGGCGTCGATTGTTAAAAAAAACAAGCATGCAACGGGATAGCATTAACTATTGAATAACTATTTCCCTCGAATAAAATACTATTGAATAACGTATAAGGTGCGCATGAGATAATCATGAATTTATGAATTCTTGAAAAGTTTGTTGATCATTCAATTATTAGCAACAATTTCCTAAATCATTTAACAAATCGTTGATGAATCTTTATAATTCTAAGGCATGATGATGGACTTATATATATATATATATATATATGCATTTCTTCCCCTATTATTTTCTGATGCAGCCTCATAATACGTGCTGTTAGAACTCTAAAATGAAGTTGTTAGCAGACAAGGGGAAGGTTAGATGCTTTCCACCTAAAGACCTCGCAGAGCCTCTTTAGCACTGAAGAGATGAGGCAAATGCACTGCATTCCTACTGAACCGATAACTGGTTATCCAATCTTTTTTGAGAAAAAACCGGTTATTAGATTCGTTGTTACAAGACGTAGAAGGAAAAAATTGTTTTGGAAAGAAAGAAAAAGAAGCTCCTTTTTTTTTGGTAGAGATATAGAAAACAAACTTTAGAAAGTGGGGGTAAATTCTCTCACCTTATATTATAAAACCTTTTAACATCCAAATACAGGTTTGGGCAGTGCTTCGGAATCAACTTTAACATGCACTAACAAAAGTTTTGGCCTAATCTTCGTCACCTCCACTATGTCTTTCTTGTTTTTTGTGTGTGTGGGGAGGGAGGAAGCAAGGTGCTACCCCCATTCAAATACTATTAAATGAAAGAACATGAGGATTTACAAAAGGAGAGAGAGTATTCAAGAGGAAGAGGAAAAAGATTACATGGCAGAGGACATTAAAGAGGAGAGAATAAGAAGCTCCTGGTGACCATCCAATGCTCTTTTAAGTCGTTTAGCAGTTTCCCAACCAATTTTCCTTCCCAAAAAGTCCTCCAGAGATTAAAAGAAAAAGGCTTGAAGACTGATATCTTCAAAAGATGAACATACCTTTCCTCTTGTGAAGGACATAAGATGGAAAGGCCCTTCTATTAAGAAAAATTCTAGAGTTCCTCTCTTACCAAATTGGCCAATAAAATGCCATCAGCAATTGATCCCAAACTTTTCTTAGAGTTGGCTAATCAATGATACCTTGAGGTGCCTTCTCAAATACAAGAAGCTATTGCTAATCTAGCCTTTCGTGTGCAACTTGTTCCTCAAAACAAGCCATGCACATGCCTTAACCTTCAATAGCATTGTCGCTTTCTAGAAAGCCACCATTATTTAGGAACATGAAATAAGGGATCTCAACCCAAACTAGCCTAGTCTACAATAAAATGGAAAAAAAACCTAGGTTCTTAATTATATTCCAACAGCAATCTAAACCAGCATAATTTAAGCATGACCAAGTCCATCATCCCCCATATAGGCTAATAGGTGAAATTCCATTTGCCAAGAACTTGGTCCAAACGAATTTCGCTAGCAGGTAAACTTTTAGACTATCAATAAGAAGAAATTCAGCCTTAGTTGTAGGAAGGAACCATTTTTAAGGCAGAGATACCTGGTGACCGTTAGTTTACGATACGGCGGCGGTGCTTGCAACCTGATGCGGAGATTTCAAAGCATATATTTTAAACTTTACGAAAGGAATATTTTTTTGAGGGGGCGTTGGATTGTTCAATAGACGACAAGCGGAAGGGCCGTTTTCCGAGTACCAGGATTCGTAATTTTAACCAAATATCAGGGGCTATTTATCGGTCTGAGGTTCCCCGAGACCAACCTCGGGATGATGGGAGAGACAGAGACAGGTATTGCCAGGAATCGAGGGACGTACGAACACTCGAAGCAGCCCACAAAATTGGACATTATTACGATTCTGCCCTACCGGTCAGATTAAAGATCGAAGGACGGTAACAGGTACTTAACTGACCCCCAACAGATGTGACGTTGAAGCCTCCTACATTGTCTTGGGCTGCGTGCTTGGAGCGGCCATTGGTGGCTTTAATTCCTGGTTTTTTTTTTACTTATATTTCAATATAAATGCAATCATGAGCATTATTTGATCCCTTCCAAAGGCTGCTAATGGTTGTGTTAAGAAAGGATCAATCTGTTTTAGACTATTGTTTGATTGTTAGACATATTAGGTTAAATATGAGTCCAAATTGTAGACCTCGCGTGCAACCAATCGTGACCCAAAATTGACCAAATTTAGAAGCATTTGTAGAAAATAGGGTGTGTCTTGGCGTATGTCAGAAAGGCCGGGGTGCATAAATTTAACTAAATTTATCAAACTCGTTATAACGGCATAAGTGGTTCAATGTCCAGGGTTGTTAAAATTGATAACATGCATTTCTTTCGAAAAGAATGAGATATTTATTATTAGAAGAGGCAAATGTTAATTAAGAATGGTTTAAAGTATTTTTGTGCCTTTGTAATTGGTTAGTCTTTAAAAGATTTTTTTGGCATGTGTCCTCCGCTAATGTCTTTCTTTAGATTTCATGGTTCTTTCTATTATCTAAGGCAACTAGAGTATCACACACGAGCATATGAAGCAAACATAGAGCATATGAAGCAAACATACGACAACATAAATATTTGTGATTCTAGCCTTCAATCAAGTGGTTGCTATGTGTGGAGGGTAGCTTTTGTGTACAACAACCATTTGATCTAACCTATTGCCTTTTCGAACTGCTCCCAATTTAAAGAGATGTGCAATTCACTTAATTGAATTTAAATTGAAACAAGAAGACTATTTAGGAACTCTTGCAAGTTGCAACTCCTGTGATGATGGGACTACTTCAACATTGGTTAAAGAATATGCTAATTTGTTTTCTCTATGGTATGTTAGTGCCTTGGAAACTTCAAAGTAAGTTGAGAAGATGTTTTCAAACCGTGAAGGAGAAATACATCAATAGATCATCAATTAAAACTATGTGTCAACTCTTTCAATTTTATATAAGCAAGCTTACAGATTATTCGTTGGAAATTTCAACGTTGTACAAATTAACCTAACTCTAAACTTCTTACATGAACCTATCTAATCATAAAAGCACATTCATAGCCATTTATAAAGTGATCCACCCATAAGAATCTGTCCCTTTTCTAACTTTCCAAATTTGCTATATTCTTACACTATTGCTTTTGACAAGAATTTATATCTTCACTAAGTTGTTTATAATCTATTCTAGATATACATTTAATATCATAATAATAATAATAGCTAAGGCAAACCCTTAGATAAACACTTAAGCCAATATTTCGTTCCATCAATGGTCATGCATTGGGTTAACCCGTTTGAATCTTGCAGTCTAAGTTGCGCAATGTCCACCGCAAATAGTAAAATTGGTAGGCCAACCAACAAAAAAAAAAATACTCTCTTGTTTTCAATAGGATTATAATTCATCGATATTTCTTGTGCAAATTAAATTAATGCCAACAACTTCAAAGTAATATGAAACATCATAGTTCATAGCCTAGATATGGGATGTTTGGCTTGTATTGAAAACAAACCAAGGTTCCATTCAATTGATTCCAATTGGTTTAGAAATCAAGTCATGTCCAAGTGGGATCAAGGCCTATCTAGCTCACCAACAAAAAATAAAAATACCCATCTATAAAAATTTGGCCAATCACTTGCTCCAAAAACTTACAATACACATTCGAGATTGCTATAGAGGCATGGACTTATTTACCCACCACTTCCAAATTTCAACCATCTACAACCCCTGAGTGATTTGAAAGTTTCATGCCTTCTACATGACCAAAGTTAAGCAGCGGACCATTCCATGCTCTCAAGCCTAACTAATTTAGTTCAAAGATTGATTGCGAAAATTCACCCCCTTTACAAGAATGTACCATTACTTTAATTAATAGCATGCCATGTACATGCACCTAAAGTCCTTAATTGAAAAATAAATCAAATGAGCTCCATTACTTTCTCGCTACCATAGGTAAAATATCTCCTCCATTGGTCACAAAGCTTGTGGTTTGATTAGGCTGATTTAGAATGGAAGTAGTCCTATCATTCTTCATTTAATACGCTCAACTTTGCTATGATATGGAGCTGATGTCTATCAACCAAAAGGACCTTGCAATTGTTGCATCCTCTTTAAATCATATCTTGTCACCACTACCTAGCATGCAAGAAGCCCAACAATGGCTATAAGAATTTACATATGGTCTAAGAATTCCCATAGACACTTCTTTATTTCATTAAGGAAACATCTCTACTTTCCAAACAACCCTAACCTTTCATTTGAAACCAGTAATAGTGGGTATGGATGGTTGGATGGCGGTTTACTCCGCTCCACCTGACCCAATTTAATTTGAGCGGGTGGATTCTATCTGACATAAATCCGAAGTAGATATGAATCCAATCCATATATATATATATTTCTTCATATTTTTTTTAAATAATAAAAAAATAATTTTTGTTACTTTATATCCGATCATATCTGTCTAATTTAATTCTACTCTTCCCCGCACTCTTAGATAAATATAAAATGGATATGGATAATATCTATTGGATCCATATCTGATCGCTACCTTGCCTGATATTTCTTTTCAAATCTTTCTTGCAAAAGTGATCTATTTGTGGAGAAAGCACATGGGCCTTGCCGCTACTTATTATGGTAATATTGTACAACTATGATGGCATTACCACTCCCACCCAATTTTTCTCTGACCAACCCCATAAATCCCAACCCCTAGTGGCCCCCACATCATCCCACTACTTTAGTCAGTTACAAGGGCAAACAATGATAATTAGAATCAAACACCCCACTAAAAATAATTTTCTCAATAAAAAGTTGAGTGCAAAGGAATTTGATCTATTATTTTTATGAGCATACTGTATTGCATGACTTGATAATTTGATAATGAAAAAAATAAGGAAAGATGGATGGTGTTGTGGATTTGGAGGGTTTTCAGGGCAATAAAAATCCCATTTTTATCATCATTCCTCTCAAAAAAAACCAAAAATAAAGGGTACGTGCATACTGATTACTGAAAGAAAGGAGAGGAGAAATCAAAGGGGTGGGGGGAAAAAGGCAGAGAATAAAAGGACCAGATGTTGACAAATCTTCTGTCGCCGTTCTTCGAGGATCGTTTGTTCTTGTGAGAGATTTTCTTATCGCGGATCTCTCTCTCTCTCTCTCTCTCTCTCTCTGTGTGTGTGTGTGTGTGTGTGTGTGTGGCCCGGCTGATCGAAATCTACCAATCTGGTGTCGATCGACAGCTGCATGTCCTTGCAATGGCCGTGGAGATGGGCGCAATCCTCCCCCATTAGTGCCCTTTGAGCGCCTTTTGTTCTTGTTTTCTCTCGAGTTCTGTTTTTTCTCACTGCTTTCGCTTTCTCTTCGCTTGGATTCTTTTCTCTTGGCTCCAAGTTGGGAACTTTGGATGAAGGAGTGGGGCGGCCGTTCGGGTTTTGGATTTTCCAGGTTCTGATGCTGAATCCGCTGCAAAGGAGATGCAGAGATGGATGACGAGAGGCGATGACGTGGGTTGAGGTAAATTCGCGTTCTTTGATGCGTTATTCTCTCGTTTGGGATGAGGTTGGTGAGATCTTTTGATCTTTTGGTGATTAGTCTCTTGGTATGCTTTGTACTCGTGGATTTCGGATTTCATGGCTTCTGTGAGCTCTTTTTCTTCTTGTTTAAAATATTGATATAAGATATGGCTTTTCGATTGTTAAATTATCCGAATTTGCGGCTTGCTAAATTTCTATATCTGATGATTTTAGTGATTTGAGTTCAAAGTTCTCCTTTCTTTTATCCTTTTTCCCTTAGCTCTTAAGCTGATGATTCTTTCATCTGATGGTCTGGATGAAGGTTCCATTCATAGATTAGAGATTGCATTTATATGATGATCGTTCCGACTTGAAATCAAGATCCTTTCTCTACTTTTTCGAGATTTTATTTTATTTTATTTTTGAATTCCTGGTTGCGGAATCTAAGTAGCTTTTAATTGCGGTTGAAACTGTGATGCATGCAAGATTTTGTTGTAAATTTTGGTTGTTTATAATTTATGTTGTTCTATTTCGGGATTGTGCTGTTGCTGTTGTATAATAGGGATACATGGTGATGAAGTTTGTAGCACATTGCTTTACATGTAACTTCTCTCTCATATTAATGGTATTATAGAAACGTTATCTGTTTGAATGCAGGGATACTGCTTATCACCTTCTTGCTTCTAATTATTTACTTGCTAATGTATCGCATTTTTTAGGTTTCACCTTGGTGTACAATCTGGATTTTTGATTTTGATAGAGAACTTTGATATCATTTGCTTGATGTAATTGATTTGCATGACACTGCTTGGTGGAGCTTGATTGTGACATTGGATGTCATACGGCTGACTTGTGAATCTTCTGGATTGGATGTATTTCTAGAAAGTGAGCTTCCCTTGAGCTGACCTGCTTTTTTTTGATTTGCTACTAGTTTGCTGAATGATGTCGGCATGTGAGCATGAAGGATTTGATGGAAAGTTTTGCAAGTGGCTGTTTCCTTCTTGATTCGGTAATCTTTAATATTTATTTATTTTTCCTGAAGTAAATAATGTGATACAATTTCAAGTGATATTTGAAGTACATTGTTTTTTCTTTCCCCTTTTTACTTTCGAGTTTGTTCCCTTTTACTATTTAGTAGCTTGCCTGATAGGAGCTTTTCTGCTGCTCCCTTGCTAGTAGAAGATTTCTAAGTTTTGTAGCTGCAACGTTGCTTTGTATCTATCTGTGAAACGTCCAAGAGGTTTTATTTAGAGTCATGGTAAACATTTGATCTAAGCATGGTATACCGTACTGGCCCGAATCGAGCGGTATAGAGCATACCATACTGTACTAGTTTGGTACCAGTATTCGGTACGGATAGCGTACCAACACTCTGTACGCCAAACAAATTCCGTACCATACCATACCGACACAGTGCTAGTGTGGCACCGGTACGGGGTCTGGTACCAAGATGACGAATTTTGGATCCAAGTAAAACTTTTTGTATAAGAATCTGGATTAGATGCTTTAAATGGGTGCTAACAATGACAATTAACTATAAACTTTTGTGGTTGGGATTTTGCAATTTTAACTTTTCATTTTTTTTCTTTTACTATAGAAATCAAGATGAGGCTGATCATGTAAATTTGTGTATGTTTCTGGGCAGGTTTGATCTTTATGTTGGTTTAGGCTTGGGCATGGGGTGTATGAAGTGGTGAACTAGACAATATAATGCTCTGGCCTGCATATTATGCCACTGTTTTCACTTTTTACTTACTAAGATTCAAGTTAACAGAAACTCATGGTTGCTAGATTAGAAATGTATGGAACTATTAATGCATTGAGAATTCGTGAACCATGTAGAAATCCTAGTTGATAATGAAAATGAAAAGGAAAAAAACCCTACTCTTACTGAATTACCTTTTTAGGATGAGGTTTAATGCTGTATTTTAGCTTTAATAGTGGTGCAAAGATTGATTTTCCTTATTTCCTTGAGTTTTTTTTTAGTACATAGAATTATGATGTTTTAGTGAGAGAATATTGGTATGAGGGATTGACAGCAGATCCAGTAAGGCGTTTTTAGTTAAATTATGATACATGTATTGCCCTTGAGAGGCATTTTCTTGTTACTGAAAGATGAAATGCTTGAAATCCTTTAGTTTTGCATTAGGTTTATGCCATTGCAGAACTGCTAAATTGGGAAGTCATCATGGGGGAAAATTTCTGAAATAGGACATTGTATTTGATCATGTATGCTTCCTTTCTTGATAGGAGGAGAAAGCACTCAGGAACTTTCATCCTTACTTGTTTTTACTTTGCCTACTTGTTTTTGACTGTAAACATAACTCATGATTTAATTGAGAACCTTGGAAACGCGAGTTTAACAGATTGAAGCATGTTGCCATATGTGATGTGGTGAATAATTTGAAATAAAAGAAACGTAACTTCTTCTAAAATAAACATATGCCAACAAGTTGCTAGTAGATGTAAAGATTTGAATTACCAGTCGGTAGGGTACATAAAAAGATATCCTTTGACAGTACAAAGAGGCATATGTTCGGGCAAGTACTGTCAAAGCACCCCTGAGCTGCTCAAACTAAACCCGGATTGAGTAGTTGGAGAGGGATCAAGATCGGTTTGCCCCAAGTTGAACGCTACCACTCAGGATAACTAAAATAACCCCTTTTTAAGTCATTCACCACCATTTCATGGAGTGAACAAAATGAGGGAGAATGGAAGATTGCCTGGAAAGATTGGCTTGCAGGATTGAAGCTTTGTTTTCGACTTTTGGGACTGGTAAATTATTCTAGCTAGGTAAATCTTCTCTCTCCTCATTTTTTTCCCCTTGAAAGTCAAAGTGGAATTTTGTGTTTAATTGAAAAAAAAACATAGGGATATTTTGTCAGATATGGACAGAATGTTGTTTGATCATTCTGTGTTAAAGCATGAACTAAGGATCAAAATAAATGATTTTTAGGTTTTTGGATTGAAACCCTAAACCTACATCCAAAATTGTGTAGATACAAAAATAACATAAAAAAGACCATAATAAGGGTGCAGCGGTCGTATCCATATGCATCCATTGATCCCCTATGTTGGCATGATCCTCAATTGGTGCCTATTGTGCCCACCTCCAAGGATACACCCCTGTACCTCAATATTTTGAACCTTGATAGAAGTTTATATTCTTGGTGTGAAGGAGGTACCTTTTTGTCAAAAGAGTGGATGCTACAGGATCTCTTGGTCAATTCCTCATGCTGGCATGGCACATGGGGAGTGGCAGAATTCACAGGGATTTGGAAGGTGTTTCACAGTAATTCGAAAATTGTTCACAAGAGGGTGGTTGAATCATGATGTGCTATGCCATCACCATGTTCGTCATGTGGAACTGATGGGTTGACTGAGTGAAAACCAATAGTATTTTCTATGCTGCAAAAGTGATCTCTGTGGTAGGTTCTGCCTATTCTTCTAAGTTTCCTTATTTATTCTCTCGAGTTTTTTTACCCTCAGCCACCATAAAATTGTTTTGAAGGCACCCTTGTTTTTTTTGGTAAGTCGGATAAATTAAATAATATGAGTAAAAATACATCTGTGGAAATCAAAAAACAAAATATTCAAAAATTGAGGCAGAAGAAGTGTTGAAGAATCTCAAAGTGTAGTCTTAGTGTGATCAGCCACATAGCTCACCATCTAGTTTGCAGCACTATTGGCTTCCTTATAAATATGTGAAATCTCAATAGAGAGTAGGGCACGCATGATTCGCCAGCAGTTATAGAAGAGTGGATGAAGTCTGGCATTAGTAGGAGGTGGATCCGAAGGTACCCTTGTTTTCTACTTGTATGCCTTCTTTTGTCTTATTAATTTGAATGGTGATACAATTTCATAGCATATATGGTGGCTTTCGACCTGAAACTGGATTTTCTTTAAAATAATGGTGCACACTTATGACATAGGTTCCATATCTATTTGTTTGGATAGATTAGGAGGATCCACCGGTCTCATGGGCCATCCTTGTAAAAGCTTTGTTGTATGAACACTTGTTCGTTTGTTGCTACTATCTAGCTCTCTTCCTCACTTCAGGTGCAGCAGAGGCAAAGGCTTCCTCTCCCCAGCATAGCGTGCAAAACATGAGGAAAAAAAATCAATATTCACAAAATTTTCCCTTCACCTTCTCATATATATATATATATATATATATATATATATATATATATATATATATATATATATATATATATATTGCATAAGCGAGTAACCCCAATATGTCATCCCTTTTGTTGACTGTGCATCTTACCAAGATTTTGAGCAATGTCATGACGGAGTTATGCCATTAACAATGCATGGACATCAAAAAAAACCTATGGGTTTTCTCTATATAGATGTTTTAATTTAATTATCACCAACAAGTTTACAACTTACAAGTTTCTTTTTTATCCAAGTTTTATGAAGGGAATATTTAAACAAAATCTAGCTCATTGGCCAAGCAAATCTTAAATGTATAAAATAAATGAAAATAACAAATTAAAACTGTTATATTCCGATCCCAATAAAATGGCTGTCAGCTCGATAAGCTTTCCAGAATAAAGTCATTTAAATATATTGTAAATAAGGAAGTGTAAAACTTCAAAAAGATTTTCATTGTTGGGTTACAATAGACGTGCATAATAATGTGAAGATAACCTCAAAAGCATAAGAATTTGGAAAGAAAATTTTAACAAAAAACCTGTTCAGGATCCTTCCAGAACTTCTAGAAACAAGTGTTACCAAAATCAAGACATAGTTGTAGATCAAATATTCAATTTTAGACATAAGTTTGAATTAGAATAATCCACAATTACTAAAAATATCTGCTTGCATCATCGGTAGTTGATGGTGCAATGCGGGAGACTGAGGAAAGCTGGAGAAACATGATCGTTCCTTAATATTTCAGCAGGATTGAGCTGTAGTCATGGAGCAAGAACTATGATTGCTTTTGAAAATCAAATCTCTTAATATTTTACTGCTTTTTCTTTAACACTAAACTACTGCACTTTGGGGAAGAAAATTCTGATTACCAACAAGTTATGGGCTGTTTTTTTTTTTTGCTATACCAGCTAAGTATTGAACAAGTGCTAACAGTCTCCTTTCATTAATAGGAATTTTATAGTTCAACACCTTCGTACACCTTGGCGTTTCAAAATATCTTGAATGAAGAAGCCCACTTATCTGAAGTGCTAAATTGTTCTACTTAGTTTAAAAAGATCAGGTTGAATCCACCATTTCTTAACATGATGGCAGGGACCATATGCACTACCAATCAAGATATGCGTTCACAAATTTTATTTTATATGCTATGATGGTAGGTCGGAATATGTACATAGTTTGGTCATGATTTTGCCAGGTCATTTTATGAACTAGTCGGTTTACTGATCAACATAAAGATATGTCATTCATAAGTCAATGGTCCATCAGGCAGCATTGAAAGTTTTAAGTTGGCCAGCTTTTAGTCATTTTCTAAGTTTATCATTTCCCCCTTGACCATAATATCTTTATATAATTTAAGCTAGGCCCGTTGCTCAAGAATGTTGAGATAGTTGCTAATATTAATTCTGGTAACTGTAGTGACTTATTTATGGACATGGCAATATGCATCATGGTATTATAAAAGTCTCCAGTGTCTGTTGCCTTCTCATTGATTACTTATTTCATCTTTTACATAGGATAATGTTTAACTCCTACTTTTTGATAATTATCATATTGTTTATGATCAATACATATATATATATGCTTGCATGCGACATTAATTTGAGCAAATTTGTCTCTCGGATAGGTCTTAAAGGGGGAGGCCTAGGATTTCAAGTTTCTAAATAAAACTTTTCAACATTAAGTAGAAACAAGAAAAATAATAACTGTAATTATCCCATCTCTATGTACATGTCTGTCTATCCATCCATACATCCATCGGTTCATAACATTATGCTTAATTAATGGTTTTAAAGAATTCATGTCACTCAATTAGTAGCATATGAAGAGAAAATTACCTTTGGATGTGGATGGGGCATACATGGCCAAAAAAGAAAGAAGCCTATGTAACAATTTCTTGATTTTTTATCTGTTTCCTGTGATCTTTTTTCGAATATGTTTATTGTGACCAGGGTTGCAAGTATCTCCATGTTCTCATTTCACCATTATGGTGCCTCCTATAGCTTCTTGTTTTCATTTCTCCACATAGCAAAACTCTCATCTTTTTATTTTTTTTCTTTAATACAACCTCCATCAGGTCTTCTTTTACATTATTCAGGAAATAACTGGGACACTTGAAAATGTACTAGGGTACCTATCGCGCGATATGTATTTACAGATGCATGCATATGTATCCGTGGACTCTAAACTAGTTACAGTTCTGGGTGATGAATGCTGAAAAAATGAGCAAGCATCATCTCTGAGAAATACATATTTGTTTGCTGAGTTTCTTATATCATGTTTCTTGCAAAGTAAACTATGAATTAAGAAAAGAATATGTTAGTGTTGTTGTTAGTAGGAATTCCTGTGGTTTCTGTCTTGAACTGGAAATTTCCTCTTTTTAATTGCAGAATGTTTTTGTTCATTAATAGACATTTCTGTTTTTTCTAAGAGTTGCGCACATGTATTCCAAGACCTCAAGATTGTACATTTTATCCTCTCAACCTATGTCAGAATTTTATGTTGAATTTCTTTGGAATAATGTTCTTAAGAGGTTTTGCTGACTCCTTTTTCATAATTTTTGCAGGAATGGGAACAAAAGTACAGTACAAAAGCTACCTTCAGGATATCATCCCATGAGCGATCTTAATGAGAATGTAAGCAGTAGTTGGTCTTGGTGCTACGAAGATAATATGTTGAGTGGACATCTCTACAGTGGTTTCATGTTGAGGCCAGTGAATGAATATTCAGAATATGATAAACAAATGCTAAAGCAGACGATGCTCGAACATGAAGCCATATTTAGGAAGCAGGTAAGCATGTTCACACTTCCAATTTAAATTGTTTAAGACCATGATTTTGTTACTGATGTGGAAAAACATGCTCCATTATGTTAGCTTCTATCTTTCCGGTCATCCCTGTTGACTGAGCAGCATGACTTGATTGTCGCATCTTAGTTAAAGCTTAATGGTTTTGAACCCAATTGAACCATGATATGACTGGGTTTGAAAGTTCCTACTCGTTTTAAGTTCCTGTGCACTTCATGAAGCATCATAGGCTCTTTTTCTAAAAGAAAACAAAATTCAGAAAGCATAAATCTCGGTTTCTCTTCTTCTTTTCTGCATAATATATGAATTAGTTGTTCAATAAGTTTGCCGTCACTGAAATTGCAGTCTTGTTCTGTAATCTAGGTCTATGAACTGCACCGTCTTTATAGAATACAGAGGGACCTGATGGATGAGCATCAAAAGGATGGGTTGTACAGAAACTCTGTACCATCTGATACATCTCAATCAAATTCTTTTTCATCTCAAATGCCATGTGAAGGCACCAAAAAGATATGGCAGATGTCTCACCTGTCTGTAGCGAACACCAGTTATGACAGAGCACCTTTTGCAAGCACTGATGGCATAAGGTCCTCCTTAAGCTTTCTGAAGGAAAGTAATCTGCAATCTGGTCCTATTTCAATAAAAAATGGAGTCTCTATCAAAGATGGTGAATTGCTCGACTCTAAGCTTCAGAAATTTCCTAGGAGAATGTTGAACCTACAACTTCCAGCAGATGTATATATTGATGGTGAAGATTCTGAAAGATCAGGAAAGAAAAGTTTTGCTGATTCATCATCTAGAGTTACAGTTCCGCCTGGAAGAACTTGCGGCTCTGATCCTGAGAATGATCTAAAGCTTACTTTAGGCACTAGCGAGGGTCTTAATTGCAAAAAGGACAACAAGGTACCAGATTCATGGACACAAAATAGTTTGTCAGCTCACAGCTTGGCTGATTTGAATAAACCTATAAAAGATATATGGTTTGAAGGAGGAGAAGCAAATTCAACTTCCACTCATTTTCTTGGCCTGAGAACTAACAGTGAAAAGAATCAAGGTCATCAGTTGTCAACAAGATTCAACACAAATGTCCTAGGCCTACATGGTGCTTTCTCTAAAGACAGGCATGGTGATGAAGGGTCTAGTTCAAACTTCTTGCTTGCAGATAAAGAGGAAATAAGACAGGAATGGCCATTCTTCAATAGTGAAAGTGGTGAGATCTTGCTGACCTGTTTTGGGGAAGTTAGGTGTCAAAATAATGCCTTTAGTTTATTTATTTTTTCCATTGATGTTAATCTTGAAATGGTCCAGATCATGGTCTGCCGAACCGGTTCAGCGTACCTTGGTCCAGATCATTATCACTTTTGTAGTTCCCTTTCTAAACATGTCCTGGATAAATGCATTTCATCAGAAGTGACAATTCTCTTATTTTTGGCTATATATATATATATATATATATATATATATATATATATATATATATATATATATTATCATCTGAATTCTCTTAGACCCTAAAGGGTGATTCAATGATTTACAAATGTAGAGCATGGCATGATTGATCTGTTTTCTGTAATCAATGTTGCAAAGGGTACAGAGTGCATTCATTTCACTTGCATCAACCAAAATTTTTCATCTCAACTGAGATCTCCGTCGAGATAACAGTCCGCACTGATATTGCACACTCACTAACATTGTATGTACATAATTTCAGCCGTTATTATCCTGGAGATATAAACCAGTATATCCCAAGAGATAAGTGAGTACGATATCAGTATATTAGCTGAGTTTTCTTAGTCTTTTTTTTTTCTTTAGGTAGGTATAATATTGATTGGTTTATTGATGGAACATAAAAAAAAAATGAAACTACCACTTTAACGTAAACCTAAATGATAAAGTTTATTAGAACCATGTCTTGGTTCTTTGAGTCTCTGGTCGATCCCTATTTCAGAATGTCTTCTTTTTGTATTTGAATCTACTAAATTTTTTGATAGAATGATCGTAGAAGTAGTTTCTAAAGAGTGAATGAGGACCCTTTTCAGTTATGTCTTAGTATCACCATGCTAAATGGTGTTGCTATGTATCTGACCATATTGGTCCTAGTGTTGCCATGTATCCGACCATATTGGTCCTTGTGTTGCCATGTATCCGACCATGTTGGCCCTTCATGCTCCACTACAGTTTGCATCAGTCAGTACCACTGTATGTGCCAACTGCTTGTTGTAGGTTCACATGGAAGGAGGGTTGGGGTTTGTTACCAACTACTGCCTTGATACATGACGAGATCAATGCTTAATATATTGCCACTTATTGTTTTACATTTATTTTTTGGCTTTGTGAAGTTCATGAACATGCAGATTTGAAGAAGAAAAGTAAGTTGTTACATCCACTGGTTTTATATATAAATGTGACTCGTATCAAGTGGGGTATATATTTTGAACCGCAGTGGTTCAACCAGTAGGGAAATTTTAGCTGTGGGATGTTCATCTTTGTGCACATTTGTTGCGTTGTTATTTTGAAAACCACTCTGAAGATTAATGACCTGTAGCTTCACATTCAATTCTGCCAGACACTTTGTTTTTCTCAGTGAATATGGTTCCCTCTCTCTCTCTTTTATTCTTTTGTCTAAATCTTAGGGTAGTGCATAAGTAGACTCTTATCTTTATTTCTTTTCTGTTGATACTTTGTGCTCTATATGTGAGTTTCTATCTTTTTCATCTTTGTTTTTCCGACAATTAATTTCACAGGGCAAAGAAGGAGCAGCACAGTTTTTTTCAGTCCAAGTCTCTCCGATGATAAATTCCTCATGTCATCTGACACCATACACCTGAAGCTTAAGAATTCACATGGAATTGTTTTACCACAGCAAAATAAAACAGAGACATGGTTCAGACAAAGGCCAACTTATGGTATTGAAACCTCTGGAAGTACTCATCTTGCCACCTCAAAAAGTTCAGCAGAGATATTTCCTTCAATGCCTTCTTTCTCAATTCTTCCTCAGACGGACTCCACTACTGCACCTTCCCTGGTTTCATCTTGGACAAAGCCTGTGAACTGCATAAACCACATTCCGGTTGCAGTTCGAGCACCTCCATGCTTTAACGGCTCAACAACTCTGAGTATGCAGAACAGGATATCCAATGTAACTATTAAGAACATAGGCACTGATCGTGAAAAATGGCAAACCAGTAGGGATTCAAATTCACGCCCAAGAGTTGGAAGCGAGGCATCCCCTTATCTAAATAGATCACTTGATGATTTTGGGCTGGATTCTAAATGTGCACCATGTTTACAGCTACCATCAATCACTTTTGGTAAGCCAAACCAGAATGATACTGGCGATGGTTCAGCTTATGGAAACTCCATAGGTCATGGACCCCAAAAGTGTTCTAAGGATTTGCAATGCACAGATGTGAAGTCACCAAAAGATGTAAATCTGAACCAAGCACTTCCAGATGGAATTCAAACTGATCTTACCGCCCAACAGCATGTAGTGGTATGTAATCTAGAGCAGAAATTTGAGGAGTCCTCGAAAGGAATCTCTTGGCTCAGTAAGAAACCAGCCTGTGATGAATCTATTGACTTGGAAAAACATGCATCTCAGATGGAGTTGGGCTTCACACATGGTCATTCTCAGCTGATGTCCAGTTCCCATATTGTGGCTCCAAAATCTGATAGGAAACAAGATAAGGAATCTGGTCTAAGTCTCTGTAATCCTCAGGGTTCTACGTCAATTTTGCAGGACATGGAGATTAGTGTGCAGAAGAATGAGATTTCTGATGATTTTAGCAGTCGAAGAATTCTTGGCTTTCCTATTCTTGAGAAGGTTCAGCAGGGTGCTGTTTCACGCCAGGAATGCTCTTTGACTGATGAAAGCATGTGCATTGAGAAAGACATACGGTTCACTGACTTGACCTGTGACATGAAGGAGCGCAGTTCTGAGAAACCAATCTCCATAGGGAGTTCAATCACGGAAAAGTGGTCTGAAAACATTAGTATGAGTTTTAGGGACCACATCAATCTAAATGCTGAACTAACTTGTATGGATGACCCAAGGCTATCAGAGTTCTCACCTAAAAGTGAGGCAGCTGGTCCACTGCCACTCCCGGTACAAAGAGTTTCTGAAAAAGTCGCTTCTGAGAACAATTTGGAAGCACCAATTTCGCAGGAAGAGGGGAATATATTGTCCCATCACAGATCTACGCCACCGAGCAAAACAGATGGTTCGCAACAAACAGAATGCTCTCATGACAAGTTTGTAAGGGAGGCAGCAGAGAATATTGTTGCTATGTCAGTGGATATATATAGCCATTTAGAGGAAATCACATGTCATCCATTGCCTCCCGGTCAATGGAATACCTTGTTTTGGCTTGCACAGGTGGTTTCATCCAATGCAGACAAAGGAGTTCCAAGGAGTGGTGGAGATGGTAGATATGAATCTTCAGAAGATAACGGATTGGATTCCTTCGAGGCTATGACACTGAAGCTCAAAGAAATTAAGGTGGACAATTGCTGCTGTAAGCCAAAAGAGTTTGAGAATAGAAAGGAAGGAGAAACTGGTGCCGCTTCGCTGCTTCTGATGAGGCCTCGGAGAGGCCAGGCAAGAAGGCGGCGGCAGAAAAGGGACTTTCAGAAAGATATTCTACCAGGCCTTGCATCACTGTCAAGGCATGAAGTAGCAGAGGACCTTCAAACTATTGGAGGACTGATGAAAGCATCAGGCAAGTCTTGGAAGACAGGCTTAACAAGAAGGGACGCTGGTCGGAATGGCCTGCATTCCCAAGCAAAGGGAAGGAGGCAGCCTAGAAGTTTTGTTGTCACCCTATCAGACACTCAGGTCAGTTCCCCACCAGTGGATCCCATTAACACTGATCTGGAAGTTGATGGGAGAAATATGATAGGGTGGGGAAGGACAACAAGGCGGTGCCGTCGACCAAGATGTCCACCTGGTAATGTCTCTTCTCCTCTAACTGTTCCATATTCACATTAATGATTTCATAGAGAGAATTAGGAACAGGAATTTTACTTGAGAGTCAATTGAGAGGTAAATATAGTCATGGAATGCTGGTGTACATGTTCTTCAGTCCTAATTTGGGCCTCTATTACTGCCTTCAGTAAAAAACTCTGTACATTTTACGATATATGCTGCATTGTTTGGTCAAACAAAGGGCAAACTATAACGTTTGAAGCTTAGTTAGCCGTAGAAACTTTGGTGTTTACCATAAATTAATTTATGTCAAAGAGAGACCGTACCTCATACGGCATCACATCAATATCTGCAACGGATTCATTGGTGAAGAATGCATGAAGGGGTTCGCTATCTAGGCTTTTCGTCATAAATTTTTAACGAATCTAAATTGTGCCTATAACATCATGCCCATGCAATGGATTCAAGCACCTTCCAGGACGGGAAGGATATCTTTGTACTGTCATAATTTGATCGAAGCAGCAAGAGAATTCATGAAAGCAATGGACCAAAAGCCCTTACCTCTAAACTGCTCACCCCAAAACAAATCAAACTCATCATTGCACCCGAGCTCTCCATCCCCTTCGTAGCTCGAAGCAATTGCCATACGCGGACTCATTTCCCTGCTATTCTAGAGCCCCAGTCCACCCTCCTTGAAACGACCTGAACCGATCTGGAGCTCTCCTCCTACCCAGCTCTCTCTAACATTGGGAATTGGAATTAGGAATGATGGATGTGTGCGTACAAGCTAAGGCTGGTTTCACTCAATCAATTGTAGATTATTTACTCTTTACCCTCAAATCCAGAGCAACAACACTTTGGGTATGCTGATGATATACTGATTACTGATAGTGATCTTCTATCGCTTCTACTAAATCTTTCCTCCAAAGGATCATGGGACGACGTAGCATGGATGGTGTGAAGACATGGCGAAAAAGGAAATGTACAGGCAAGGAAAGGAGGAGGAGGGCGATTGGCGGGCGCGGCCTTGATGGTCGCTTCTTGATGAATGTGGGGCTGATGCTGAGGTTGGTGCAGCGGTTCGTCGGGGCGGAGGAGGTCCTGGCGGCGATGGCAAGGAGTGGGGCCGCGGCGCTGGCCAAGGTGGCGAAGCTGGCGGACGCGTACCTCATGGAGGCGGCACTCGACGCCGGGCTCCTGGTGAAGTTCGTCGTGCTGCAGGTGTTCCAGCAGTTGACCACCGAGCGCGACGTGTCCGTCGTGCTCAAGACTGTGTGCGAGGATATCGTCGCCTCCTCACACTCCACCGTTTTCAAGGCTCCCCTTCGACCTCCTCCACTTCCACCCGCCTCACCTCAGACCTCTAGGACACGGTCTTCTCCGGCGTCCACTCCAAGTCCAACTTCATCTTCCCTGACCTCAGCGTCGTCGCTGCCGCCGCTTCCGCATCCGCCACGTCCCCCTCGTCAACCGTTTAACGGCCATCTCACGGGCTCCATTATTCCCACCGTTTGCCGGCGCGACGATCCTAAAACTCGGAGCAGACAGCAGACTCCCATTTCGAACTTCATCGTTTGCCACGTGAGCTTCCATTCAGATAGTACGGTGGGTCCCATTCCAGATAACCAAAAACTCATACCTACGTGGTGTGCACCAGGTAGCCTTGCACGCCGCCAACCACGACCGTTCACTTTATAATCAAGCCGGCAGAAATGAACGGTCGTGATTGGCGCCGTGCACGGCGCTGCGCCGCGTACTTGCGACGCAGAGAATATGCCTCCCAAGATCAGCCATCCACGTGTACCTCAAATCCGACCGTCGATATGCGCCGGACGCGAGGCGATATTAAGAGCCAGCCTGCTTTATTGAAACCCTAGGTCGCGGCCAAATCCCGGGCACTCTCCGTCTCAGAGCCTATCACCTCGGTTCCCGCATCGCCCCCCTCCACGGCCACTAGGTAACCGACGCCGCTGTCGTGCCTCCTCTCTTCTCCTCTTCTCCGATCTTTGGATCTCTTCTTGATCTAATCTCTGTTTTCCTTGTCCTTCTTGTTTACTTCTCTTCGATTCAGGGATCATGTCGGACGAGGAGCACCACTTCGAGTCGAAGGCAGATGCAGGTGCGTCGAAGACGTTCCCTCAGCAGGCTGGGACGATCAGGAAGAACGGGTACATAGTGATCAAGGGGAGGCCGTGTAAGGTTTGTTCTCGATTCAATCCGATCTCTTTCGTCCTCTGCTTTCTTTGAGTCGGCTATCTTTTTTCGAGACGAAATCGCTTTCTGAGATGATTCGATGTTTTTTATCGCCCTTTCTTTGCGCTCTCTTTTTGTGGTGGACTTTGTGGTTTAGCTTGAATTTTATCCGATATTGAGAATATTTAGTGAAATTCATGCATTCGCTGGCTGCATATGTTTTGTTTGGGTTTCTAGTTAGGCAGCTTGACTGGATCGGGTGTTTTGATTCTATTCCTCCTAATTTTAGTGATGATACGTTGGAGTGACATTTCTAGTCTTTAATTCTTTTGTTGATAGGTGTATGTGTTGAAGCGGGACAAATGTTTTGAGGAAAAGGACAACTTGTATATGAGTATGATATCTGTTATAATTTCCCCCCCTAGATAAGCAACTTGCATGTGGTTAGCAGTTAATTGCATCTGTAGAATAGTGTGATGCTAGATGCATTTAATATTGTGTATAATTTTAGGATTAGTTGGTCTGTCAGATTTGATGTTTGCAAAACTTAGTTCATTGGGATTGATAACCATGGAGCTTTATAACTTGGTTTGGTTCATTTTGGAGCTTTGTTCTTGAGAATAATTCTGTCCGAATATGATTGTCCCTTGAAAATTATGCTGAACAAGGGAAAAATCGAGAACTAGAAACCCAACGAGGCATACTTGGTTATGGGCTAGAACATAATTAATTTTGGTCTGAGAATTGATTTTATAAATAGTGGACCACAATAATGTTTTAGTTCACACTCAAGTGATTGGGCTCATGTATGTCTCTATGATATTTGATATCTGTCCAAATACCGCTGTCTTCTTTGGAGCCTTATATGCTTATTGTGAGGGAAGTCCATGCAGAGATTGCCAAGTTGGATCTGGAGGGCAAGAGGCTGTGGTGCTGGATCTGGTTTATGGGGATGTCACTATACTATAACTATAACAATCTAGCCTTTTCGTAGCTCTTTGGGGTCAGCTCTTATATTTTGAAATGAACTGAAGAAAAATTTGAAAAAGAACTATCTAATTTCCTTATTAATACTACCTTCAGCTCTATCTGATATTTCTTTGAAGTATGAGAGGATATCAGTTGTATTCTCTTGAGGCATGTGACTGTCTGTTAACTTTATGTATTAAATATTATGTATCCTATATTTTGATTATGTGCGTGTGCTTTGCCTGTTTATTGTTTTGTGTGGGAGACTTGCAAAATTTATGCATTGCCTGTAGGCTATTTGAAGGTACTTATGTGCGGGGTAGTCATTATTTTTGTGATCTGCTGCCATATTTTTCTTTTTTTGGATTTTTGTGATGTCGTAAGTGATTATTCTGTTACTGTATTTCCAGGTTGTGGAGGTTTCAACCTCAAAGACTGGGAAGCATGGTCATGCAAAATGCCACTTTGTCGGCATAGACATCTTCACTGCAAAAAAGCTTGAGGATATTGTGCCCTCGTCTCATAATTGCGATGTTAGTATCTTTGCATCAATTTGCTGTTAATACCATCTTAGGTGAATGCTTGTTTTTTCAATGGGACATCATAATATGTTTGGTTTTCTTTTGCAGGTTCCACATGTCGCTCGTACTGACTATCAGCTGATTGATATATCCGAAGATGGTTTTGTAAGTCTCAATTTCTTTCTTGGTTATTTAGTGTCGGTTGCTTGGTTCATATATGTATTTGACACTTGACTGCAAATGCAGGTGAGTCTTCTGACTGAAAATGGTAACACCAAAGATGATCTTAGACTCCCAACTGATGAGAATCTTCTTACTCAGGTCAGTCATGCATATTCAATTTTAGAAATATGGGAACAGTTATTTATGAAACATGAAAATCCATGAAACAGTTCATTCAATTGTAGAAATATGGAGTGGGAATTTGGGGAAGTAAGCTTGAGGATATAATGAAAGCATAACTGTTGCAAATTTCAGCATAAAAATAAAAAGAAATCTAAATTTCACTATTCTTCAGCTTCAATCTTTTCAATATTTGAATTATGGAAATAATTCTTTGGTACTGGTATTGATGGTAAAATAATTAGTATATTTAATGTATGTTGTGGGTTCCACTTTCTATTTATTATTTGATAGGACCACATTGGTGATGTGTGATGTCTATGCTGCCTTGCCCTTGCAAGTTGTTTATGGCCAGAGTATATAGAACTTGTGAATAAGATCTTAGAATTTTCAATTATGGTCAGTTGTTCATGTGTAAACAAGTTCAAGGGTGCAAGGTCCAAGGATGCAAGAAATATGTTGAGTTACAATCCACATAAGTTTTGTGAATTTTTTTGTTCAAAAATAATATCATGTGGAACTCATAATTCTTGAATCATCCAAATTTGCCATAAATTAGATCATTGTTCAAACACCTAGTCACCCCCAGTCTACACCTCCATAATTGCGGGAAGGTTTATTGAGCTATTTATGAACTCCTTTGTTTTTTATGTGCAAAGGAAGAGGTGCATGCAAATTCATAGCTGTTTAAGCTATTTGCTGACAAGATGCTTGTTGTCTGTAGAAAGAAAATGTCCATGCACTTGGTCTGCACAATTGTCATTCAATGATGCATCATTGCGGCAGTACTAGCAGGGGTATACTTACTACTCCATAAGGTTGATACTCCCCCCTTTTGAGTTAAAAGAAAATTACACTGTTCTTCTGTTCATGCCCCTTTTCGAGGACTTGGTACAAGGCTGACCTAACTTGCTTGCATTATATGACCTGACTGTTGCCTCAGTGTCATACCCTTCCACTTTGATATGTGTGGATCTTTAGTGGTGCATCCTCAAGATCTCACCCGAAGTGATTATAATATGGTGGGGACCGCCCTGGGTATTTATACAATGGGCAGGACTCCTTGCATTCTCTGGTTGCTGGGAGTCTACCCTGCTTATTAGCTAATAAATTAATATAGTTAATAACGGATTATGGATTTTGGAATATAGAATATGTGAATTGGGCTCAAATTGGCTCTGTTATACATGAAGCATGTTGAGTTGAGCCTCATCCCTGTAACTTCTAAACAATCTGAATTTTGAGCCATGACTTCATCTTATCATCTAACCCAGATGTGACTGCTAAACAAATGACAGGATTAGTGAAGTAATTCACTATATTGAAGCGTCATTTTATTGTTCAGCTTGTAGTTTTTCATTTACAATCTGGGTGATGTTCCATGTTCTATTTCAACTGGCTGCATTCCATAACCATTAAACTCTGGTAGTCTCTATCTTCAGATTCTTTTGTTGGACAAGCTTTCTTTTTCTGCTTTAGTCAGATGCCACTTGCTGTGCTGTTTCTGGTTGCCTGAACCTATATGTTTATTAGGAAAGACAAAAAGTAGTAGTTTTGCATTTTTATAGTTTACTAGTTTTGCATTTTTGTTTGAATTTTTATAGTTTACTAGTTTTGCATTTTTGTTTGAATTTTTATAGTTTACTAGTTTTGATTATTTGAACATGTTTTAACAGTTTTGGGATGAAAATCATCAGAAATCATATTTGTTCTGAAATTAAAAGTTCTCTTCTGACATCAATTTGCCATTGAAAAATAGATCAAAGATGGGTTTGCCGAAGGAAAAGATCTGGTCGTGACTGTGATGACTGCCATGGGTGAGGAACAGATTTGTGCGCTAAAGGATATTGGCCCCAAGTAACTTGTCTCTGCACCTCAGAATGTTGTTGATCAAAAGGGGTATAATGGAGATTTCTCAGATTTGAAGATATATAAGTGGTTACTGTTTCCTTGGCTTAATCTGGCTTTTGTCACATGAACCACGGGCAATGTTTGGTGATCCTTGCACAATCCATCTCTAAAACTCCTTCCGTAAGGTCCTAGTGCCCTAATATATCCATCTTATTAGTTATTGTTTTTTTTCTTGTGCCTCTATATTAGTACATTCCTGGAAATGCTTGTAAACACAAGGAGTTCTTACTTATGATGAAGCTTGGTTTATATTTTGCAAGGTATAATACGTCTTTAGTTGCTTCCTGACATAATTTCAATAGTACTATAATTGTTTTTGCAAAGGTAGGCCCTTTGCTTCGCCACTTGTGGAGAGTAGGAGGCTTTCTTGCTTATCCTTGGTGGCTCTCTCTGAGTGTAGATTTGGGAACTTGCTTTAGTGAGAAACATGGAAGGCATGCTTGGATGACTTGAGCTTTGATTTACATCGTATTTCTTTGGCAACGGTCGTTGTCTTCGTTTTGTAAGTTCCTCATGGATCGAAGTGAAAGTTGCAGCTGTATTCAATGTAATGATGTTACAGAAAAAGTGCAACAATGGCTAGCTGATAATAATTTCAGAATAATTCTAGATCATTTAGATGGATAATGGTACCAAGCCAATCATCAGGACTGCTATATGCTTCCCCATTGAGGGTCTCAGCAAGATATTGAAAACTTCTTACCTTGGTGATGGAGACTGATCCAAAGTTTCGCTATTTTTTTTTTTGTGGTGTGCTAGAGTGGTTGGGTTCTGCAAAATCACAATCCTCACAGTTTGCCACTACAATATCCTTTGTTACACAATGGCACAGAGAAAACCGGCTACATTTTATGTAGATTGATTGTTTTCACACATTATATGTGTAACTTTCATTTTGCTAGGGTAAACAATGGCGTGTGATGAATATCGGCATACCAAGGCTGTGCCACTTTTCATGAAATTGCTGTCTCAAATCACCTTACAGCTATATAATATTAACACCTAATTGAATCACCGCGTGACGCAGAGCAGCCCAATTTGCAATGCATTCATTTCGTCTTGAACTGGAATCCTACTGACAACTCCAATTGGAGAACCCCGAACATAGCTATTGAATTTTATTTTTAGGAATCCGGGTTGTGGGGGGATATCATGGTCTTTAAATATATTTATATTGTTACCAAATAAAATAGTATTTTCCAAAAAAAATGCCATCAGAAAAACTATATATTTATTGAATAAAGAATGTTTTAAAAAAATAATGTCATTATTTTTGTAATTTTCAAATATATTTTCATTATAATGCTACTATAGTGACTTTTACAATAGTCATTAGAAAAAAATAAAATCATCCATTGTTGAATAAATAGCAATCATTTATTATACGAGTCGATGCTGGTTTTGGTAAGATCTATTATGTAGACATCATGTCTTTATTCAAATCTTGGTTTAGGTTCAGGACCCTTTTTTTTTGGGATTGGAAAATTATTGAATCTAGACTTTCCACCAATGAATTACAAATGGCCTGGGTTTATAACAGCTATTATTTTGCTGAACATATTGATATTAAAAATTTGAAAAATTACTTAATGGTCAATAATGGTTTTGATGAGCGACTATTATAGTGGAACAATGCATTATTCAATTTTTTTTTTGTTAGAACGGATGACTCATACACTTCTAGTGTGAATACATTCAAGGAAGTCAAATAACAAGTCTTGGAGCTACATCTCTACCTATCATGATCCGAATATTACGGAGCAACGGGTGGCAGCCACCCATATCGCCGGTGCCTCTTGGATCTAGCCGATCACCGTAGTTGAGTCATCCTCGAGCAGAACTGCGCTGACCCGTAGAATATGCCGGGCTTGATACAGATCAGCCTAAACTGCCCTCATCTCCGCCCGAAGAACAGAAAATGTCAAAGATCTGTTATCCACCAGCAACAATTACTTTGGAGTCTCGGTCTCTGATTGGAGCCTATACTCTAGGCCTCTAATCGAAACCCGCATCGCCCCTCCTGCTGCCATCTAACATGCATCCGTCGAAGTTGACATTGAAGAAAGTCGGAGATGGAAGCTCCCAGCTGAACAAAACTTAAAGCCTCAATGTCTCAATTTGGTAGATCAACTGCAAAACACTCTTTGACAAATGGTTACAAGTTGCCTGACCCCATCGTGTAATCATGCATTATGATCTTCAAACAAGACATAATTTGACTCTATGTTCATTGATTGGTGCCTGATTGGTAAAAAGTTTATATCTATGTTTTTAATTCTACCAATCCCATTGCCATATAAAATTAAAATCATTAAATATTATGTAGTAAAAATTTATTTTTTATATATTTTTGAGCATATTATACCAACAAAATAACAAGTTGGTATATCGATCATATATTTCCAGTAAAATTATCTAGCAACAATGAGGTTGAACCTTACATGCTAAGCATGGCAACTAATCTAGCATACATAGATGCTTCTACTTTTTTCTAATCTAAGTATTTAATTATTTTTCAAATCAGATAATCTTTAAAAGATAAAGTCAAATGAGAGATCCAAGTGAAAACACATCACAATCATCACCTTTAAGATTTTGTTGAGACGAAAAGTTATCGAATTTTATAAGTATTTTGACTTCAGAAACATATAGACTTACATAATTAGAACTTAATCTCTACGAATTATATAAAATCATAAAAATATAGCCATGCAATCAACCCAAGCTATTCTTTTATGATTTTATATAAGGAAACGTGTTAACACGAAAAATGGCAAAAAATAAAAGATATTACGTACACATAAAGTCATGTGCGAGAGAGAAGTTATTAATTGAGAAATATCAGTGTAAGGATAATTCCGCCATATAATATTCATGTCAACGTCACTAATTCCATTTGAGTTTAATTGGGAGGGAATTTAACCCCCGTCCCCTCCCACTCTCTAAAACTTGCGCGCCGTAGACTTCCCATTGGCTTCCGATTTCCACAAAGTCCAAAAAATCCAAAACCGAATCCAATTTCGATCGAAGCCTCGACATCAAACTCATAACTGAAAAAGAAATAAAAATAGAGTCTTTTTATTCCCTCCGCCATGAGCACTCGAAAAGGATAGATGGCGGAGCGTGACGGAGGAGCTCCGCCGCCGCCGGCGACGACCATGGCAGAGGAGAATTGGTTGTTAGTTCTGTGGATCCTACTAGTAACAATTAAAAAACCTTTTTTTAAAACAAAAAGTAAGTCCATTCACATATACTAAGTAGATGCTTGTTTATTGATTATCAGACTATGATTTCTAACTGTGTTAAAGAAAGGTGACACTGAAAGGAGGCCTAGTTAAGTTTCTTGGAAGTTGGTATAAAGTTCATACGTGAGAAAGTTCTGGAGTGGATGCGAAAGCTACGAACCCATCAGTATTGGTCATTTACTATTTGAATCACTTCTTAAGCCTCATTTTGAATGCTGGGTCGTGGATAGGGGAGTTCCCATGAAAAAACCTTCTTTTCATGTTGGTGTCAATGGCGTAAATTCCAAAATGACAAGAAAGTTATAAAAGATGCGAACTTGAAAAAGCTTTTGGAAAATCCAAATACTTGCTTGTGTTAACTGATTTTAAGAATTAGAGATAACTTTTGCCCTCTCCGGAGTCGAGAAGTTGATTAATTATCAAGGTGTAAGCCGCTACTGACAAGCCAAATTTTGATGTGCTCATTTTGAGAGCCTTGTCCTAAGGAAATTGGTGAGCTTATGGAAAAATTAGCTGACATGACCCCTCAGATTGGTTTCTCCAGCTAAAATTCTTTGGAGTTCTTGGCTCTCATTACATTGAAGGAACTTATCATAGTTTTTGAAGTAACTGGATATTATCCTGATTATTATATCTTCTCTGTCTCTTTATTTATTTTATTCTATTTTATTTTTGTGAGAAAGTGGGAAGACCAAATTTGAGTTCAAACACAGAACATTTCCCGGCCTAAGTTTCTACTTATGATGTTCCTGGGAAACAAGTTCATAACTTGCATTCACATGTCAGTCTGTGGGATATTTGCATGGATACTTCGGTTTACCTCATCAACAGGCCCCGGCACAGATCACAGGGCAGGCTGCAGAGTCTCATTCTTACATGCAAGATCAAGCAGAATATCCATCTGTCTCAGCAGCAATGTCAACCTCCTTCACACAGCCAGCTTGTTCTTTGATCAATACATTATCACAGCAACAGATGCCACCTTTGTCATTAGATGCAAATAGCACTACTGTCAAATCTGCAGATGTTTCCCATTCTGATCATAAATCTCAGCATACATCTCTCAACGTTGGCAATCCGGCCAATGATGGCTGCAACTGGCTCAAATACGGGCAAAAGTAGGTGAAAGATGGTGAATTTCCTAGAAGCTACTACAAATGTACATATCCAATTTAAACTGCCCAGTCAAGAGATGGCCAAGTAACACAGATAATTTATAAGGGCCAGCATAATCATCTGCTGCCCCCACAAGATAGGTGTGGCAAGGAATGTTGGTACTTCGCCAAGCAGATGCGATGAATTCAATGGGACCTTCCATTTTCCTGCTAATCCTAAAACTGGCACTGCACATTTCAGCAAATCAACTGAGATTACATCTAAGAGAGATCGAGATTCCAGCCATGGGACACCTGAGCAATTGTCAGATGCTAGTAAAGGTGAAGTTGGTAATGGTGAACCAGGGACGGACGAAGGGGGTGACAGCATGCAAGATCCAAAACGAAGGTCGTGTTCTATTTATTATTTTCCTTTTCAAGAATGGTAGCAGGGGCACCACTGCACCACCTTTAGTGTTTCTCGAGCCAAACACTTGGGAACCATGTTTGAAGGTTTGAACCCAGAACTTCCTCCCAGATGGAGGAGTGGTGCACCATCTGGGGTATAGTTAGTTTGCTGAAAGTTTGGTTGTTTGCATAACTGTATTATGCTTACTTTGCACCTGGTATTCTGAAAAGTTCTGGTTCTCATTGGGCAGGAACATGGACACCAGGGTGATGGAATCAACCTCGCACAGGACGATAACATAACCAGGGATTATTGTGCAAACAACAAGTGAAGTTGATCTTTTGGATGATGGTTTTAGGTGGCACAAATATGGACAGAAAGTGGTCAAAGGAAATCCTTGCCCAAGGTTGCACATCCAATCTGACTCGTATGCTATAACTGCCAGTACTAGGAGTAGATTTCAGTTCCACTACGTGAAGATATTCATCGGAAGCATATACACTGACATTTCCAATTTATATGTGTACTTCATGTGTCTTAATTTGACTTGGTAAAAAAACATTTGATCTTTTCAGAAACATAGATAGCTGATAGTTCTATTGCAATCTGCAGGAGTTATTACAGGTGCACTAATGTGGGATGCAATGTGTGGAAGCACATTGAAAGGTCTTCAACAGATCCTAAAACTGCTATTACAACATATGAGGGGAAACATAACCATGATGTGCCAGAAGCTAGAAACAGCATCCACGCCACTGCGAATGCTGGTGCTGCTACCAGCAGTCTACAACCAAAAGCACAAGACATTGTGCCAAAAAAAAAAGAGCACAAAATACCACTTCTAACAACCAACCTTCCCTTCAGAGAACAGAATTTAGAAATAATGTCCAACTGCCAATTGCAGTTCATCCACTCAAAAAGGAGCATGATATTGCTTAGACTTTCTGTGCCTGGATGAGTGTTATTGAGTGAATGTCGTGCAAACACTTTCTGCAATCATGACAGACTAAAGAAGGCCTTAATTTAACACCAAAATGGCAGCAGAGTGAGAAAATGGATAATTTTTTTGCAGGGATGGTTGCATCCTGTAATTAAATGATTGTCATGTATTGTTGTAGTCAATAAGCCTATCATTTTCTACAGTCCTGATTCTGTGACTCCTGATGCATTTGTTGTTCTTTTCTTTTGTCCATTCTTTTTTGCATCCTCTTGTCAGAATGCTGATGATTAAAGTGATACACCTTGCGGGTTCTCCACGTAATGATAATAACATCTGGATGAAGATTTTGTATACATTTTGTGAGCATGAGATCTATAGAATTTTCCTCCACTGCCACTAATTGAACTGCTATTTAAGACATATGCTCAGTCATAATCTGATCATGACTTCTATTAAATGCCTTTATTTTTTTTTTAATAGCACTCAGTTTCTATGCTAAAGACCAATGATCCCATTTATGTTTTTTGGACATGTCTGATTTCCTTGTCTTGCTGATTCACGCTTCAAAATTTTGCTATTGATTTTCTTTTATTCCAGCTTCTCAGTATTAAATATGCAAAGTTGTTTAGTGCTACTCCAATGAGCAGGGTTCGGAAAATAAGCCCTCCTCTGAGGACATCATGCAATTCCAGTCCTTATCTTGTTGGTAAGATGGACTTTTAACATGAGCTGTGATTCTGTCCTTGAACAAGAAGGTGCTAGCTTGTGATATCATGAAGCTTGCAGTTGGATGCTTAGATAATATGACTGCAAAATATTACCAACTTTTATTTCATCAAAAAATTAGTTTGTTTTTTCAGCCAATAACAATAGGAAATGACAACAACCTGTGGTTGTTGGTCGTAGGATCATACTCATTTCAGTTGCAATGAAGTATTTTTTGATGGTGTCATGTTTGCTCCAATGTGTCATGCAGGCTGATAAATTATAACATGCATCGTAGATTGCTAACCATCTGATCGAGTATTTTATGGGGCCACTGATTCAGTTTGCCTGGCAGGTACAGGCGAGGGCAGTGCAAGGCACATTTCACATACTATGAATTTCAAACCTGGTAAAGTGGGTGCGAGCATAATGTAGTTCAAAACTATTCTCCATTTCATAAGATATAGATGCAAGATTTGCTATACTAGTCGGTACGGTACCATACTATTACCTAGCCAGTACACAGTTTCGCATCATACCAACATTTGATACGCCTTGCCGTCTAATATAGCACCATGTACCAATATTATAATAAGATGGTACTGGTACGGGGTCCAGTATTAAGACGGCGAGCCTTGTGTCGGCGTGAATGGTGTCCATTCAGTTGGACCAGCTGGTTAGTGCAATGGCAATCAAAGGTAAGGTCATATTCCTCCATTTACTTGCTAAGAACTCTTCTTCTTATGTCTCCATATTGTGTTCGTCCTCCTGCATAACTTGTCTCTGCATCCTGTCATATGCTACCTGAAAGAGGAGGTTGAGGGCAAAAGCAAAAGCAAAAGCAAAAGCAAAAGAGGGAAGAACTATTGTGGCAGAGTGCTGTGCCTACAGAGAAAAGGTACCAAGGAGCTTTGCTGAAGGTTACAGAAGAAGAGTAGTCTACCCTTCACTTTGAATGCCAAATCTTAACTTTTTGCAGGAAATATTTAGCATCCTTCATATCCTAACCAATTGTTGAAACAAAAAGGTGTCAAAATAATTTACTGCAAGTCATGGTTGTATTTTTTGAGCAAAAACTTCTAGCCATGGTTTAAATTATCATATCCATGGTTGAGCTTTCATGGTATGGAAAGAATCCATGAATCAATTGACTAGGTATAGCAGAAGATCTATTTTAAAAGCTTGATTCTTACAGGAAAACTCAATCCTCAAATGGGAAAGATACCTTTATGAGAATTGGTCTTGGTAAATAGAGTTGGTTTCTGGAGTGACAAAGCCATGGTGCCATACATAGTTTTCTGTTTCATGACATGGTCAGTCGGGAGCAAAATGTCAAGAGATACCAACCCACCTTGTCCACTTCTTTATTTTAAAGCATCCAAGTCAGCTCATAACTTGATACTGGATGAACGACCTGATCAAAATACTAAAAGAAAAGAAAAGAAAAAACATCAGAGAAAAAAAAAAGGAAGAAGATGCATAAAGAGATGCATGTGCCAAAGTTCTCGAGCTTCTCTTCTTTGCATATTATAGTGTCGGCATTGATGGACTCATGCGGACACCCATAACATTGGGTTACTCGAGGCATCCATGATGTGTGTTCTGTGTCGAATGTATTAGTTAAACATAAAGAGCAGGTAGGTGCATAAGTACCTACTTCAACTCTTGGTGTAGAATCTCACCCTTTCCAAACTCATAGGAACAATTTTGCAAACTAACCAGGAATTTCTAACTTCGCAAACCTAGACTGGTTCAAGAAATTGGAGGTCTTAATCTGATTCCCTGCAGCACTATTAAAAGTAGATGACCCATCAATTGGTTGGTTTTGGTGCAGAAGATGAACAGAAACATGCCTAGATGTGAAAGTAGCATAAATTTCTTATCCTAGTTAAGATATTAGAAAGTAGATGGAGCACCCTATCATCCAAATCTAACTTGTATGTATGTGTGTGTATATATATATATACATATTGCACTCTCCACAAGCTTATGAGAAGTAGGTGCATGCACTTTAAGAAGAAGGTGCCCATCACCCAGTGACTAGAATAATCAACAGCAATCTGTGTTTTTGATCTCAACTCCCAACCCAACCACCCCACAAATAAGCTTTTGTGGCAGGTATTTCTGCCTCTTAGCCATAGGCAAAAGATGGGCCCACACAGAAGCTATATTTTATGGTCCCCAATTTCAGTAGAGCTCAACCTCAGTCCTTGGAAAGCAGGATGCTCCCTTGGGCCTCCTCTTGACTCCTCTCTTCCTCCCACCAGTGCCATTAACAGAACAAACAATTCAACCAAACCCAATTCCAAGTTCTTGGCGTTCCATGTTCGTCTCAAACATTACACTGCACATGAGATGGCAGAGGATTTGGTTCTCCAGACTTCCAACGGCTATATTATTGCCTCCGGCCTCCAACGGCTATGTTGGCCTTTGATCCATCTTCCACTTCCCGCGTTGATATCGGGGTGGGTTCGTTGAAGAATCCCACCTATCACACCCTTCCTTCTCCTCCCGTTTCCCGCCAATCTCGCGGCCGAGGTGGAAATCCGATACAGGGCGACGCACCCCATCATCACAAGGTGGAAGAACCCGGCCGATAAAAATCCCGCCTTTCCTATCTTTAGCCATGCCGTGACCCGCCCCCATCCTCTGCCGCCCCGATTCTGCTCTGTTCCCATCTCCATCCATTATCTCACCTGGGTCTCTCTTGGATCCCCTCTCTCTCTCTCTCATCATTCCCCCTGTTCCCTGGTATAGGTCCTCCGGCGCCGCCGCCGCCGCTAGCGCCCCCCCACCCCCCGCCGATGCCATAGGAGACGTAGATTGCGATGGGCTGCGTGGCGTCGAAGAATGCGGCCCCCGTGACACCGGTCATCGACTCGGCCGGCGTGTCGGGAAATCTAGACGCCTCAGGGGAGATTCTTGGGGTGTCGTCATCGCTGTTTAACCGCCCGAAGCTCGGGAGCTATGAGTTCGGGGACCGCAGCGAGTCCGGGGAGTCAGGGAAGATCAACAGCACCAGCAATTCGATGAGCTTTCGGCTGGGGAATCTGCATCGGTACATCGAGGGAGAGCAGGTTGCTGCCGGGTGGCCTGCTTGGCTCGCTACTGTTGCTGGAGAAGCCATTCAGGGATGGGTGCCCCGTAAAGCTGAGTCTTTTGAGAAATTGGAGAAGGTAATGAGGAGAATTTATGGTAAGCAGTTGTTTTGAGGAGAATTTACGGTAAGCAATTTTGTTACTCTAATGCATGTTGAATCACAAGATTGTTTATGCAAACATGGAAGATTTAGGAAAATTAGGGATCCGACATATCACCTAAAGATCAATCCATCGAACGAATTCTATATTAGGTGCAGCATGGATTTATGATAAAGTTCTGCGCATTTCTAGATTTATTGCTTCAGTGGTTCTTCGATGTTTCTGTTGTCTATTGTCCTATTATGGCCTCAACATCAATATTCAACAGCTATGGAAAAAGTGCTTGTGATTTATGAGAGAATATCGATTTATGTTTTTGCCATTGTAATGCATCATTATAGACTTAAATCAACAAAAAGATCCGAAAGGTTTGCAAGATTTTTCAGAAAATAGTGATGTATATATTGGTAATCTCCACAACTGGTTAGGAGACCGCGAGATGTTCTTATGTTCTGATTTCGGCTAATGTTTTCTTGAGATCGACAACTGTTTTGTTGTACGATATTGGGATGATTTTCTTGCTGATGACATCAAGTGGTTGTACATTGCATCTACACATTCTATGTTTTTTGCTTCTTTACATGTCTATTTGCTGATAAGATCTTATTTAATGTCAACTGCATCTGAAGATCGGACAAGGTACCTATAGCAGTGTGTTCAAAGCACGTGAACTTGACACAGGAAAGATTGTTGCCTTGAAGAAGGTCCGGTTTGATGTTTATGAGCCCGAGAGTGTTAGGTTTATGGCACGCGAGATCCAGATCCTCCGCAGGCTGGACCACCCCAATATTGTCAAATTGGAGGGACTGATTACTTCCCGATTGTCCTCTAGTATATATCTTGTTTTCGACTATATGGAGCATGATCTTGCTGGGTTGTCAGCTTGTCCTAACATCAATTTTAGTGAATCACAGGTTTGCCCACATTCTCAACAAGTATGTGAAATTTATAAAGTGAAGAATTGGAACAGGCGATCCTAAGCAGAAAAATACTTTACTGTGTATATGTATTGTAGATCAAATGCTATATGAAACAATTACTATCTGGACTTGAACATTGCCATGCACGTGGGATCATGCATCGTGACATCAAGTGTGCAAATCTTCTGATTAATAATGAGGGCATCCTGAAAATTGCCGACTTTGGTCTAGCAAACTTCTGTGATTCTGGGAAAGAACAACCGCTTACTAGCCGTGTTGTGACCCTATGGTATCGCCCACCCGAACTTCTTCTGGGTTCGACAGACTATGAAGCATCTGTGGATCTGTGGAGTGTTGGTTGTGTGTTTGCAGAAGTGTGTCTTGGGAAGCCTATCTTGCAAGGGAGAACTGAGGTAATCATCTTAGCTGTAATCTTCTATTATATTATTTATATCATATGCATATTTCCTTTATTCTTAAAATGCAACAGATTATCTTCCTACTTTTAGGGATAAGAACAAGTCCATTGATTAGCCATGATATGACAGAACCATGACAATTCTGTTTCTTTTCTTTTCTTTTCTTTTTTAATTAAATAATACCACAGAATTCAATTGACTAAAGCATAAAAAGGGAAAAAATGACTAGAAGTGAAAAGGAACCAGAGAACAACATATTATGGGAAAAAGATAATAAAAGATCCTTCCTTTTCTCGGTAGTAAATGGAAGGCAGCTCAACATGCAAATGTCGAATCTTCCCAGCATTTCCAGTGTAAAATTCATCCTGTAGTTTCTTTAAGGATCTGGGTTATGGACTATATTACGAACATATCAACTTAATGAGATACATTCTGAGAAACTAGTGAAGAAAACATACCATCACTCAATTGCAGAGTTAGCCAGGGTTGATCAGTACAGTACCTGAATGATGACAATTGCAATGGGTGCATGTCTGACTTCAACAAGATTTATATGAAATCAAACATAGGAGGAGAATTGTTTCCAAAATTTACAGCTCAGGAATATAGGTGCATAATATAAACCACAGGAAATAGATTCAGAATAGTACTAAAAAAACTAGATAATATATTTGCATTTATGACTCTTAAAAATGTAGCACCAGCCATCTAGCAATGCAGTGGAATACATACGATTGATAGTTGCGAAAACTATTTTTTACCATCCAACAGCTTGTTCCTTTATATACAATTGAATACATTCCGTTATATATGTGCACACATATTAATTTGTGTTAATATTTCTTTCATAACTTACCTTATGTTAAGTTATGAAGTTTAATTATCTTTCTGTTATTTTCAGGTTGAACAAATACATAAGATATTTAAGCTATGTGGTTCTCCACCAGATGAATATTGGAAGAAGTCCAAGTTGCTCCATGCAACGCTTTTTAAACCCCAACAACCTTATGAGAGTCGCCTTCGAGGGACACTTACCTTTTTACCAAAAAGTGCCTTTAGCTTGTTAGAAACTTTTCTGTCTATTGAACCATATAAGCGTGGCACAGCCTCAACAGCTCTTGCATCTGAGGTAATTTTGTATATAGGAATTCTTTTCTCCTGTTTTGGTATATATTTCATCTTTTATAGTGTGGTTTTTATAGTGTGGTTTTCTTTCTTATGATGCTTTATATGAGATAATTTAGCATATAGTTGTCTAATTGCAGTGATGCATATAGTTGCAGTGGTTTTATTTTTTATTCACTTTTTTATGAAATATCTCTGATCAGCAGTTTTTGATTGAAAAAGAATGAAACCTGATACGGAATTATACATTAACGAAGAGGATATAATGAATCACAGAGGAACCAAATAGTGATCCAAAAATAGCTCATTTTTTCCATCGCTCCCAACAAGAATCCGGATTGATGGAAAAAAGAACCTATACACAAAAATTTGATGGTTGTGCTCTGTTCTAACTTTAGATTTAGTACATTTCTCCGAACAACTCAAGCATCTAAAAAGTTACTCCGACGTCCCACCTGCTTGGTCTTTCTTTTGTTGAGGAATTCTGCCTAAAATGTCTTATATGCTGTCTTCGTTAGAGATTTGATGGTTGATATCCTCCTAGACCACACCTGCCTGGGCTTTTTCTTGGTCGAGGAATTCTTCCTAGTGCGTCTTCTACATTCTTGTTCTCCAGAGATTTGCTGGAGAAGGTCTCCCCAAATTTCCCATCAGGTAGCACCTAGATTAAGCAATATGAAATCAACTACAAGCTGAAACAACTGTGGTCTAACAATACTCTACAACTTTTGTATGGTAGAGTGATCTACCTAGCATTGTTCTCGTTTGTGTCTGCCATCCCTATTGATATGCATATTATAATGACCCATAACCTCATCCAAAAAGGCTAGCCGGAAGGTATTATTTGGGTTTCTTGATACTATATATATACCCAAGTTCCACCCAGCGGATAACTCAATATGGGACTAAACATATGCTCCCATAGGTTCTCAAACACTCTTCCCATTTAAGTCCTAGCGTTCTTGCTAGACAAAAAGTCCAAATCCAATCACAAACACCATAATTAGCTTGTGGTCAATCCTAAAGGGCCCATGCTGCAATGACCCCTAGTCCATATGGGCCGTGGACCTAGTTTGCTCTAATACTATTTGTAATGATTCAGAACCTCACTTAAAAAGACTAGACAATATTTGAATTCATTGACCTTGTATATATATCCAAAATCTACATAGTACATAACCAATGCGGTATTAAAGACAAGCCTACATAAGTCCTCACATATACTTGGAGATGGATGTTTCTGATTATCAAAACTGATGACATGTGAATAGTCAAAAGAAATACTACCAAGTGCCCTTCTTTCAGAGACAATATACCTTAAAACCATGTTGCATGTGAGTGGAAGGATGTCAGTTTGGAGCATGATCTGGTGGCTGCACATCTGGCTCGTGGTTGTGGGATGACTTGCTTGCATCATGAGAAATGCAAACAAGCAGCAGGTGGTGCAGTTTTATCTAGTACTATTGGTGGTCCATAGCTTGGATACTAGCTGCTTGCATGATTGGCCAAGTCTCAAAGCGGTTCATTTGTGACTATATAGTCCTTTGAGGCATTAACTACCAATTAAGTGCAAGTAATATGTGCAAAGTAAGCGACAATGACACATTAATACAGTGGTTAATGATCAGTTGATCATATGTCTGTATGCATTTCTTTATGTATAAGTGGATGGAATCATGCATTGTGGCACTTAAATGCTAGACTTGAAAGGATCAGGTCATAATTTTCAGTCCCCCAACAAAAAAAATATATATTTGTCTAGTGCACAATAAATTTGTGGGAAAGTTTTTTTCCAACATATATTAATGTTAGTTCTACAATGCCTACTGATCCTATCCGCTCCAAATTATTACTGGTCATGACCTCAATCCAGCTACTTGGTTAGCAAAGGGAATACAACTTTGATGGCCACTTATATCTATTTCAAGCTGACCTCTATGACAATATGAGAAGCTTTACCCTATGCTCTCTCTCTCTCTCTCTCTCTCTCCGAGTAAGAATATGGTCTTTAATCTTTGAAGCAAAGGGGTCCAGGAGTTCAAGGACTTTCATGACCTTTATCAGATCTAGGAGAACTTGTTACAACTACAAACTTAGGTGGTAGCCCAAGCTCTGGCATATAAAAAGCTCAGCATATGACTGTACACGATAGCATTTTGGCCCCAGAAGGCATGCTTAAGCTAGAATGTTCTCTCCTTTACTGCTTTTATCTATCATAAGAAATCGCCTCAATATGACAGTGATGTTTGCGGCTACTTGTCCGAGATTTTATTTTTCTGTTTTTTTACCTTATTTTCTATTATAACTACTTCCGATTTAAAATATTTGGGCATCATGTTGGTGTGTCAAGTTGCAATTACCATTTGATGTTTTTTTCCTCATTCTTGTTCAGTATTTCAAGTCAAAACCATACGCATGTGATCCATCGAGCTTGCCAAAATACCCACCTAACAAGGAGATTGATGCAAAAGCCCGTGAGGACTTGCACAGGTAAGCTTTAACAGTCTTATTACTTTGAGGTTCCAAAACAAGAAAAAAATCCTTTCCTAAAGAGAAAGAGAAAGAAGAAGAGGAAGCTGATTTCTAGAAAGATGATTATCAACTGTTCTCCTATTTGATGTGTTAGATTGTCTGGTTCATGCTTTGCAAGTATATTCAGTTCATGGATATTTAACCTTAAAAAATTGATTGTCTATCAAAATTTAACATCATATGCATCTAAGATCCTATGCAAATATTTGGTTTACAATATTTTGCTTCCATAGTTGCAAAACCAGAAACTTTCTCTTGTTCTTTTTGTATTAAACAATTAAGTGAACCCTTATGTGAACTTAGCCGCATATAAGTACTAAATCAGATGAAACATATTTGAATATTATAAATTCCATCAGTGGTTATTAATGTATCAAGTGCATGTCTGTTGTACCGGCCCGAATCGGACAGTATAGAACGTACCGTATTGTGCCGGCTCGGTACCGGTATCCGGTACGGATGGCGTACCAACACTCGATATGCTAAAAAGATCTCGTACTACCGTACCGTACCGACACTGTGCTAGTGTGACACCGGTATGAGGTCCGGTACCGAGACGGCGAACCTTGATCGAGTGACTCATAAAATGAGGATGTGATTGTCAAAGCCAAAGTTACCATTATTCCAACTTTGTCAGTAAAGGAAATCTAAATTCTTATCTTTGATACCTTCATTAGACAATTTGCCTTTTAGATTTTTAACCAGTTTTCTATGAATTCTTTTAGGAGAAGGGTCAACAGTAAGCCATGTGGTATAGAAGCCACAAGAAAACCTTCAAGAATGTATAGAACTTCACAGGAACCAGACGGGATAAATAGAGCCGCATCTTGCCGAAAGGTCTCTCTACCACCACCTTCACTCCCTTTCTCTGAGAGTTACATGATTCAGAGAACAGAATTTTTTTTTTTTCCTGCAGGACTCATGGAAAACAAATGGAGGCAATAATAGTGGTGCCAAGAGAGATCAAACAGTAAAAAGTAACACTAGACTATTTGTAGATCTGCAGCCAGTACCAGCAATTAATCCCCCAGATGAGGGTCGATATTTAAAGGAGACCTGTCGAAAAGACATTCCTTCCTCAGGTCCCTTGCAGGTTTCTGCTTCTAGTGGCTTTGCATGGGCAAAGAAACCAAAAGAAAACCGTTTATATATCAATTCTCATTCTAGATTCAGCTCAAGAAGCCACACATCTCGTGCACTAGATCATTCGAATATCTTGCCAACAAAAATTCCTTCCAACCTGAAGGGACAAGCTAACAGAGACACTGGACATGCACCATATTTGAATTCTAACAGCTGCAAGCAACATGAGATTGCAAAGCATGGGACGCTCACACAATGGTCACAACCAGAAATTCCAGAGCAATATGAGATTGCAAAGCATGTGATTATGAACCAATGGTCGCATCCAGGAAAGCCAGACTCATTTGATTCCTGTGATTCTTATCATTCTCGGGATTTATTGGATGTACTTTACAAGAGAGATGCAAAATCAACTAAGCATAGCATCTTGGTACTGGTCCAGCTAATCTACCTTTTTTTTCCCTACTACTCTGTCAATATAGCTAGAATTTAACTGTCCACTTGAAAAATCTCAGGAGTACCAGGATCGAGACAGAGTTGAGTTTTCTGGGCCTCTACTTTCTCAGACTCATAAGATTGACGAACTTCTAGAGAAACATGAACGGCAGATCCGCCAGGCTGTTCGCAGATCATGGTTCCAGAAAGGTAAAAGTGAAGTCTCATTTCAAAAGGCAGTTGCAATTAGCATTTCATGTGTGTACTCATTTTTCTGTGGTGACAAATATTCCCTTCGCCTTAGCGTCATGTGGACATAATGTAATCTGAAATGGAAATTGTCTGAAAATCCCTTTTCACCACTACAATTCATCTCTCTCTCACACACAGACACGCACACATCAGGATCGTTTTTATGCTTATGCAGGACCAGAACTTTCAAGCAGTTTTCGCTGACATTATGACCACTATCTCCTTTTTCACTACTGAGTTTGACTGAGTTTTCTTCACTTATTTTTAACTTATCCTTCCTACACCTACCAAAAAGTCAATCTGGTCATGGTTTTGAGCCACGACATCAGCCCAAATTCTTGACACCTTAAAAAAAAGGCAACACTTCTTGGCTCCTTAACATAAATGATTAGATATTGCGATCTCAGTGACTGGAGTCGTAAATATGTAATCGCTTGTTGAACTGATAATTATGCTCTGCAGCGGTACCATCTAAAACTAATATGATTATTATGCTTATGGTTCTGGAATTGTTAGTTAGAATATTCTGTCAAACTAGTAGAATTCGACATTCTTGGATTTGGCTTATCATTCATTTCCTTCTCTTTAATTGAATAACTTTTACTTGAGAACTTCAATGTTGCTTGCTAGAGAAATATTTGGTTCTTCATATGCTATCAGATGAATGACAATGGCTATTGTTGATATTCATGGGCAGGGAGAAAGCAAGGACGTTGAGATCTATGGACATGTTATGTTCTACTAACTGATATAGGTGTCCTCAGAAATTCGAGAAGAGTACCCTAAGCTACACCAAGAACAAAATCCATGGCGGTGGCCTAACAATTAAGGGTGAAGATGATTTCAAGTGTCATACATGAATCTTTTCCATTGGTAACCAAGTCTAAAAGTGAAAATATTTGATTATTCATCAGTAAATTGAGGGATCCACTTTGAGTAACCAGCTGTTACTTACAACGCTGTTGACACTATTGATGTCGAATAAGTTCACAAAGGTGCGAAAAATGTGGAATGAGTCTTAGTCTTTTATTTTGCAGCTACTTGACATTTCAGATATGAAATTATGGAGGGCTAAAAAAGCAAATTCCTCTGAAATGTCGGTCTTCTAACTGTCTCAAAAAGAGGCAAAGCTTTTGCCAAGATAGTTCCTATAGAATCAAAAGCGCACACACATTTTCTTTTAACCCAACAGAAAATTAATCAAATAGATGTTGCTAGTTCTTTGATATGCCAAGGAGATTTCAAATCCGTGACATTAAAATTCTGCAATCCAAACAATAGGGCAGGGGACAGCACAAGGTATATTGTTCTGGGGCAATTAGACTCTGTCATTACAAACAGTTAACAAGTTTCTCTCCAATCATGCCATGATCATCTCTCACTCTTTTGATCATAACACTCCTCAGAACAGTATATACTATCTAGGAAAAATTCTCCAGTTCTTTGGAAAATCGATGACAGCCATTTTCATCATGTGCCCTTGAAGAAAATGATGCCATAGCAATTAGAAAACAGGACCTCACTGCATGCATTAGCAGCTACCATCATCCCTACTTCATGAGGTCACTGTAATATTATGCAATAACAAAGTGCATTGTCCTCAGTGCATTATAGTACAAGGATGAATCTACCATTATGTATCAACTTAATCAGCTCTAGTTCTATGTAATTACCAGGGTGTGCTAATTTATAGATTAAAATCAACTACACAATGTTGGCAATTATTTTACACCTATCAGTCAAAACTCATGGAGGGTCCTTGGTCATATCAAGAATGGGGCAAGCTTAGTTCTTGGATTATGCTTACAACTTTCATTGTGATTGTTTAAAGCCCCTTCAAACAGTACATAGTAAAACTGGTGAGGGGAAAGCTTGTCTTCCTCCCTTCATTTTCTAGAGAAAAAAAAAGGAGGGTATGTGGTCCATCGTATGGGGGACACGGTGGGATCAAGGACACAGTAGGTGGAAAGAGAGACTGTCAGGCAGTAGAAGACATGGGCTGCTACAAAGCCAGGTCTCAGTTTTGCACTGTCCCTGGTCCTTTCTCGTGAGCAAGCTCCATCGCTTACCAGAAATGGCCAAAAGAAGCGCAGAGCCATGTGAAGTCCATCCAACCCAAACCTTAGTCACTATTTATCTTCAACCTTGCAAGGTGTAACAATCGAAAATCTTATCTACAAAAATTAGGTGAAAAATATTATTTGGATTTTTCGATCTTGTCTAATTACTCAAAATCTATCTATGTAGCCGATACGAGATTAAATACATGTTCATATAGATCCTCACATACTTCTTCAGCCAGGCTAAGGATCCAAATCTATTCAAATCCAATCACAAGTACCATAAATCTAACCATAATCACTATGATTAACTCTTGCTTAATTCAAAAAGACTAGGTTCACTTTAATACTATTTGTAATTTAAGAGCTTCGTTTAAAAAAATTAATCAAAAAGTATTATTCGGATTTTTTATTCTATATTTAAATTTAAGATTACCTAGTATATAGCTGATGCGGGACTAATATGCCCTGTTTAAGTCCTCGTACAAGGCCCACAAAGAGCCTATCCTCTTTCATACGTATCAACGAAATGATCCGCGCTTGTGAAGAAGATGTAACACACCCTCCCAATTGGTGTGTAAAGCTTTATATTATATACCTATGCCTCAACAATTAAAGTCCTGCTCTCAAGTCTTGACCAACTTTCCACGAGGTTACAGGAATACAGCAAGGAAACAGCATACTTCACAATGGCCAGCTTTTGTTTGCGTCCGAAGAAAAAGCAGGAGAAACCAGTGCAATGAACTGGATTCCTACCTTCCCTACTCCATGGAGAGCAGGCGTCCAAGTCTAATTAGTTCCAAGATTAGCGGTAGCAAATTATTCTTAGCAGCAGGCTCTACTTGCATCATTCAAAGTGCAGCACAGCATTGTGTTTCTGTTCCCTCTATTTTCACCCCAAGGATCAAGCCATGTACGCATAAAAATCGGGAAAAGATTGCAAGAATAGGATCCTTGAGGTGATGGCCATCCGTGCCACCTTTTTGACCAAAGTTCTGGTGGATTGAGAAGAAAAGCAAGCGTGCGACTGTGCAATGGCTAAAAGTCACTACATTTCCTCACACCCTCACCAGCCAGTCGTATCACAAAGCCTGAGAGAGAGACAGGAGTAATGACAAGAGCCTAGAGAGAGAGAAGGGGCTTTTGGCAACTTTAATCATGAACAGAGGGAAAAGAGAAAGTAATTCCAGCCATGTACTAATTAACATCAGGCACACCTGACAGGTCTTTGCTCCCATGGGAAAAGCAGGAGAGAGAGAGCAGGGAAGAGCCCCATAAATCTCTTATTGGCTTAGGAAGGTTTATAGTGTAACATCTCAGTGAAGTACTCTCCTCTGTGGTCTTTCATGTCCTTTCTTCCTCTCCTCCCCTCAGCTCTTCCCTTCCTCCTCCCAACCCCCCCATTGCTCATTTTTCCTTCCCACTGATTGGACTGGAAAGACTATAAGAATGCTGCTTGCTTGGTTGCAGCTGTGATCAATCCCATCTCTTCTTGAGAAGAGAAGAGTGAACACATTTCTCTCTGTAAGGTGGAAATGAGGAAGCATGGGTGGCAGCTTCCTTACCATCCTCTTCAGGTGTGTTCCTAAGTTTTTCCTTTTGTTGTTTCTCTTTCTTCTACTTCTTGGAAATGGTTGGTGATCTTCTTCTCTGATTTCTTTGTGTAGGTGGTGGCAATAGCTGTTTTTCTGGCTCTGGGTTTTGCTTTCTATGTGTTCTTTGCCCCCTTCGTGGGAAGGAAGCTCTTTGAGTATGTCATTATCGGGCTTTACACTCCATTGGTAATTTTCTTGCTCATCCCTGTAACCTTTTCTTCCATTGTTTTTTTATCTTCATTTGTCATGCGAAACTATAAGTTCTTTCACTTTTTTCCCCCTTTTTTTTGCTAATCTGTCAGTTGTTGTGGCTCTCTTCTTCTTTTGTTTTAATTGCTTCCATTAACTTGGGTTTTTTTTTGATTTTTTTTTTAATTTTATTGTGCTTCTTCTTCTTCTTGATTTACATTTGCATGAACCAATCCGGTCGAAGGTACTCTCTTGCTAACGTGGGTAAATGGAATGTTATGCTAACGCCCCTCTGATATGGATTTCATCTAATAATTGAAAAAATTAGAGCTTTTTGTGAAATTTGACAAAAATTTCATCAATGGCTATCAAAATTTCATCAATGGCTGGGATGCCTCAATGTGTCTGCTACTTTAGCCCAAAGGCCACAGGGGTTTGGTGCTTAGTTTATTGTTGTGGCTGATGGAAAAATTTACAGTTGGGTATCTTTCGGATCAGCTCCATGCCAATACCTGTAAACAGTTTCATCTTTAATTCCCACTCACCTTCTCATAAATATTTCCCGCTAGCACATTTTCCTCAGGGCTTTGAGTTTGTACCTCTTTTTTGTTGATTTGGACTATGATTCAGAAAGCTTAAGCATCTAAAATTGATTATTCTCGACGTAACTGGTTTAACTTCCTGTAGTAGATTCTGAAAGACAAAATCAGTTAGATGACACTTTGGCAATCTTTGCTTCCCGATCTTTGTTAGGATAACTGTCACGCCCTGAACCCATCACCCAGGTCCGGTACATGACCGGCCGCATGAGCCATAGAGCAATGCCCTAAAGATCATGCAAGGCCTAAGATAAACAAAAATCCAATAAAACCACAACTGATTAATTTATTCAAATTGACATATCCAACATGTCCAGATAATTAATTTAAGTTCAACTACAAGATCTTCAAATGTTCATCGACTTCAAAGAAAAGTAAACTAACTACAAGATCTATCCAGCGAATAACCGATGTGGGACTAAACACGCGCCCGCACGAGTCCTCACAATAACAACTTCATGTACGAACCTAATTGTTCTCGTTATATTCATTTGCTGCCTAATCACGTCACACATTGCTTGTTTTAGCTCAATCATGATATAAGATAAAGGGATTGATGCTCTTAGCATGCTGCTGAAGTCTGTGTTAGATATTCTTTACAAGGATAATTATTTAGGAATTCTGAGATTGATATGTGCACCTAGTGGTAGTTTTGTGGACATCTTACTACAGTGTATAATTTTCCTTAAGTATGCGTTGCGTACCATATCATTTTCTTCCAAGCATTGCATTAGATACTTGTATCAGGCTTAGTATTTAATTGATAACATAAAATTATGAGCTCAACACAAGCATACCTACTAGTCTGAGAGACAACAGAAGAAAAGGAAGCAAGGTACAATCACTTAACAAGATATTTGCATGAATTGGGAGCAGATTCTTATAGAGAATTTCTTTTGGGAGACAGACCTACCAACTCTGTCCACAAGTGTTCATATGTTAAATTTTTGCAGAAGTTTCAGGGGTTCGGTCGGTAACGTTGAATGTCCAGATTATAGCTAGTATCCTGGAATGATACATTTACCCTGATTTGCAGTAATCTCTATGTTTTCCAGCTTTTTAGTATAGTAGACAATGGTTAAACAAACTGCAATCATGTGATAGTTATGTTATTTGAACACATGCTATATTGCTTATTTCATGGAAGACATCATAAGCATGATATCATATATATTTCTGAAGCATCTTTGAAATCAATATATTGGACAAACTGCACCATAGCCCAAAGGTTGCAAGCCTACTCCAAATTGAGGAGGTTCTATGTTAAAATATTAGATCTCTGAGTCTTTGATGCTGGTCATTTTTGCATCACTTCTGTGGAGTAACTCGTGCACACTAATGGCCGTTCTCAAACAAAAGTCAATAAATAGGAATACTAGGAATCATGTTCTGGAAGTTTATTTATTTTTTTTGGGTGGATCGTATTGCAAGATAGATACCTGTTGCAACAAGCAAAAGTATTGATGTAGTGGGAACTTTCAGGTGACATGCGTCTTTTGTCTGTACGCTTGGTGTGCTGCCACAGATCCTGGGGACCCAGGAATTTTCAAGTCAAAGAAGTATCTTAATATAGAAGACAATGGAAAGCAGACTCATCCCAAGATATCTAGACAAGGAGCTGAATTAATTTCCTCAATCAATGAAGCACATGCTGTGACAACAACAGGAGTTAAACCACTTGATAGGGACCACGCTGATGATACTGGCGGAAAGTCATCTGACAAACCTGAAAAGGAAAAACCATCTTCTTGTGGTATGCATATATTGATGGTTTTGTTCAGCTGGCGCCCTCTTTCTTTTGTATGTAGCCAGCGCCATTCACACGAGCATTCTTCTGAGCGACAACCAAGTGAGGATGGCATGTTTTACTGCACCCTTTGTGAAGTTGAGGTATGCACCAGGCATCTTGCAGTTATACTTATTATTATTGATGATCTATGGTTAGAATATTTGGGTCCTATAAACTGCAACATTCTTAATTTTGTCCTTTCGAAAATTGTGTACTGTCTAATTTTGCAGAATAATTTTCTTATCAGGTTGTTTGGTTTGCACTTCGTACGTAACAATTTCTTGCCACCTTATTTCTTTTTCATTTGGTGATGCAGTTGTTCTAGTTTAAATTGCAGCAAAATAACATTTCCTTTTTCTTCTTTTCTGTGTTACATAAAAGGTCTGGTTAAGGTTTGTCAGTTATAATGATGATGGCATATTTCACATAAACTATATACATAATGCATCTAATATTTCTGGAACTCCCTAGATGTTCATCCCACTCACAGGCTACAAGTAATTTAAGGTCTTCTGAATTCATCTTTCCCAAACCTTGTCTACCATATATCACCTTATCTCTTAAATAATTATTTACATGACACATATCTCCCTTGGAATTCAATTTTAATTCATCAAACTCCTTCCAAAAAATTGTCTGAGTTCCTTGCTAGCAATTGTATTTTTGGCGCATTTGTGCTGAGAAAATTCATTAGCTCCTTATCTGATATCAACTGAATAGCTTGTAATGTACCTTTGACCGTTATATATCCACAGCTTTGTTCTTCATATCATTGCAAATGATTGTGTTTGCTTACTTTATATATATGTTCATGCAGTGCAGAGGCATAGACCTAGAATTATATGCTTCACCATCACGTACCTTTTCAAACTCTTCTTGCATATTGGTATTGTAACTGATATATGAGTTGCATTGATGTTTTTCATACCTTTCTCTTGTACATGGTAACAGAAGCTTCATGTTCCCTTTCAAGGGAAAAATGTGCCTCTTATACTAGATGTGGTTATGATTTGGAACAATCTCTGGTGGACATTGTGCAGGTGTTCAAGTATAGTAAGCACTGTAGAGTTTGTGACAAATGTGTTGATGGCTTTGATCATCACTGCAGGGTACAGGATTTTGGTTACCATAATATTCTCCATTCCTTCCTTTTTCCAATAATGGTGACAGCCTAACGTCTTCTACTCCATTACTCTTGTAGTGGCTCAACAACTGTATAGGCAGTAGAAATTATCGAAGGTTCTTCATTCTCATGGTTTGTGCACTTGTTCTGGTAAGCATAAGCCCTCATTTGTCAGGATCCATGGCATTTGAAAACATCCCATACCCTTGGGGTGTTCATGTCCTTGTAGTGACCTGGCACATTTATGTCCAGTTTCCCGATGAGGCGACCTAGACCTGCACCCCTAGCTGGCAGTCTAGAGTTGTATATAGCATTTTTGTTCTGGGTCCTTTTCATTCTGGTTGATTATTGACAGGTCTGCGTGATTTATGCACCTTGGGCTTGAACCTGCAGCTTATTCTACAGTGGTCGATAGGAGTCCTTGTGTTGATTCTTAGTTTTATTGAGCGGAAGCGATTTTCTGGAGAGATAGCCTCAAAGTTGGGAAGCAGTTTCTCTTTAGTACCATATATTGTTGTGGTGGTAAGTTTGTAAAATCCTTCCTTTTCCACTCTAGTGATGCCTTGCCATTTGTTTAAGAATCCATTGATCCACTTGGATAATGCTAATATGTTTGGCTAAGTTACACACCAATTCTTTTTCCAAAAAAAATATATTAATGTCACAATTCCGTATTTTCTCTTTAAAATTCCTGACTTGAGATTAAAATCAACAGTGCAATTTCTGGACGGTGTCCTGGAATACTGATTTTGTTGGTTAACATTGTGATGGTATGTTTGGCAGGGTTTTTGCACCTTCTTAGCAATGGTTGCCACTTTGCCGCTTGCTCAACTTTTCTTCTTCCATGTTCTTCTGATTAAAAAGGTAATCTTTAGTGACGAACTGTGGCATTATCTGCATTCTTATGGTGAAAACTGAACCTAATATTCTCCTACTTTATGTAATAGCTGGTTTGTTTCATCGCCACACAAGTGCTAGACATGCATTGACATGGGCGCAAGCCATTAATTGTATTTCTTGCATTAAGTGCTAATATGAACTTACAATCTAGTTTTAACTTGGTAATCTTTAACCAGTACACTTCTCTAGATTTTCTCCTCTTATGAATTGAAATTTATAATGGATCTTCAATTACCCAGACACATGATAGGGTGCATCAGAGTTGAAAACAAACTTAGTGATGTGAATCATGTTCTCTTCTAATCAGTTCAAGAATTTTTTTTGTATTCTTATCTGTTTGCTGGTCTCTTCTGGCTTCAGTTCATTTGCCTTTTTGTACTGTTTGATTAAAAATTTCCTTGTTTACTCACAATAAATACAGTCTTAAACATGAAGGAAAGTATATAAAAAGGGAAAACAATTCATTTGCATACTGCTTTCTTTATCCCATTATTCATTTTTTTGTTGAATGATAAATGTACAATTATTGATGATGATAAGTCAAAATTGTTTGAACAAATCAAAAGGTTGCATCTAACTACATGAACTGCCAATGTCCTGTCCGTCCTGATTATGATTTCTACAATTATTAAGACCAGCATAGTTTTTTTTTTCTCTCTCCTGAGGTAAATAAGGCGGCATGTATGTCTTTGGGAAGCAGGGAATCAGCACATATGATTACATCATAGCCTTGAGGGAGCAGGAGCAGCAAGGTGTTGGTGGTCAGCAGAGCCCTCAAATGTCTCCAGTCAGCTCTCTTACTGGACTTAGCAGTGTTAGTTCCTTCACTACATTTCATCGTGGTGCATGGTGCACTCCTCCACGATTATTTCTTGAGGATCAGGTATTTTCTTTGTCCTATCTTCTTTAAGATTTTATTTTTTAAGATAAAAGAACTTTATTAAGATTAACTTTTGTCAAATGTCAAAATGTATATCTGCAACATCAACATTATGATATAGCATGATTGGGTGGGTTCCCCTCGACTTCCATCAAAGGGGGGAAAAAAGAGAAAAAAGCACCCATGATTGGGTGGGTTCCCCTCGACTTCCATTTAACCAACTATGATATAATATAGTTCCTATATTCAGAGAAATTTTTGTGTCTCCAAGGTAGCGAGCAAACCAATCATCTCATAGTTGGTTATATTAAGGGCCCACTCCAGCCTGCAAACTCAGTACCCAACCAAGACGAGACCCAATCTCAATATTGAATGGGTCGAGTATGGATCCAAAGTCAGGCCCATTGAAACTTTGGGGTTGGGTATGTATTTGATATTTTTAGACCTGACCTGACCAAAACCCACAGAATTGCCTGGTTTCTTACATTAAAACACACACACACACATATGTGCATACCCACATAGATAGGCATGTATAAAATATAATTTTTATTTATCTATCCTTCATTTTGTAAACTCTTAGTATATGAAATTTTGTTCTATAATTTAGAGGGGTAGAAAGAATAAAAAGTAATGACATGTTCGACCATGTTTGGGTGTCCGTACCTAAGTCTAAGTGTATCTCTTCAAATTTTAATCATCATTGTTGTATGGTTAAACATCAACTGCTTGTTGTTCATCATTTAATTTTTGTAACGTATATTGGATGTTGCATTGAGAAACTTCTGAAAGTATGGATTCTTTAGCTTGATTAACTCGTCAACATATACTGCTTGATACCTGATGGTTACTTGGACCCGGCCTCCACCTAACCCAAACTCAATGCACATTTTTTATTACCTGAACCTGGACCTGACCCAATCCTTCAATGGAGGACCAAAAGCGAGACCTGATCTCAACGTGTATAGGTCTGGGTTTAGTGAAACCTGGATCAGACCCAATTTGATACCATCCGAAGTTATATTTTTGTCACATCAGTCCACTCTTATTTATATTAAAAGATCTATACACCTTCTCCATGAACCAGCCATGCCATTGTTCTGCATAAAGAGTGAAAGAAGTTGGTTATATTTTTTGTCACATTAATCCACTCTTTATAGACCACTCTGCCAACTTTCAATGCCGTCCTAATGGCTTCCAAAAAGAACATTTTATGTTTTATGGGCTGTTTGGTTGATAAGTTTTACTAAAATGGATTTGTTCAAAGCACAAAATGAACGAGTTTTCCGAGAATGTTTGTTTGGTTTCTTTCGATAAAACTTGTTTTGTCCAAATTGGCCGAATCATAAAACCTGAAAAATGAGTTTTGTGAAAAAGGGTCTCCCATCTGTCAAAAATAAAGAAAGGTCTTCCCCTGTTTTTATGGGAACTCTCTCTTGCAGAGAATCTTGTTTATGATCTTCTATTTTGCAAAACTCATAGCGCCACCAAATAGCCCCTTAGTGATTGAGATAGCCCATCTCTTCTTATTCCATTGTATTGTGCAATAGAAATCTAATTTCTATTCAAACTTGTTACAATCTATGACTCGAATATTAGATACACTTCCCTAAGTCTTCAAACCATCAAAATCAAGTAAAATTGAGCAAACATACTTATGAATGTAGGCCTTTTAAAGGAAGCAGATGATTCAACTCTATTTTGACTAATATTTGATAAATAGGGAGTAAATATTATTAGCTATATCAATAAGTTCTGATTATCTCATCCTTAAAGCAACCAAGTCATTTGTCCTCGAATACCTTTTGCCACGTGCTTAAATTCCATGCCTTTCAAATACGTGTTGATATATTGGATATTTTGTAATACATCATAATCTTCAATATCAAGGAGGCAAGGATCTTGTGTATGCTGATGCAACCTAAGCAACCAAAAAAACTATATGTGATGGCAAACTTCAAACTGATGAGCACAAGTAATGTAATACTTATACGAGTTGAAAAATGTTGCTTGTAAATTCAAAAAGTAATCCCCATCTAAGAAGAAAATTCAGCCTCCCAATCGTAGCTTTACTCAAAATGTTCCACCTATCATAAAATGAAAGTGTAGAGACTGAGAGTATTTATTTATTTATTTATTTTTTTGAGAAAGAAGTGTTGAGAGTAAATTGAGTCACTAATCTTTGCTTATGTATTTGTACCAAGGAATGCTGAACCGGCCCGTACCGGCTAGTTCAACCCGTACCAGTTCGGCGTTAAAAAATGGTACCGGTCCAAACCGGCCCGTAACGGCCAGTATCGGCTAGACCAAATTTTTTTTGAGCTTTTGGAGGCCGAACCAGCGGTACCGATTTGGTACCAGTTCGAACCGGTCCAAACCAGTACCGAACCGGTCCAGTGGCCGACCGGTACGGCTACCGGTACCAGTTCGGCGATCCTTGATTGGTACTGACTTTTACATCAAATTTAGGGCAATCTGAAGTCTTTGAACTTATATTTTTTAAAAAAGATCAACCATAACTTGCTCACTTCCCGGTCTTCGAAGTTCTTCTAAGTCAAATTCTCCAACTTATCAGTCCATCTTTTCCTTTTATGTACTGAAGAGTAACTTATTGGTATTTGTTGAGAGATTAGGGAACAGATTTGTATAAAGAGTCCTCCTCTACAACCAAAAGATCTATTGAGATGTTGACTTCAGGTTCATCACTCAGCTAATCACCTTAAAGGCTTAAACCTATCACATTAGAGAAGCCCAATATATTTTTCGTCATATGCAAGAATAAGTTATGCGCAGAAAAAGTGAGCTAGGTGAGTTTTTAAGCACTACAGCTTTGTTGAGTAGGTGAATTGATGCTATGAACAGCCAATGTTTTAAAAGAAGATGAGAAAGAGCAACACCATTGTTCAACTTCAGCATGTTGTAGGATATGAAATTTGTTATTTCCTTTTAAAAATTTCTAGTCCCTTCATGTGTAATATTTGCCTTGCAAAGAGAAAATTTTCTTATATGAACTTGTCTTCACCTTATTGCTGCCTCTTTCTCAAGGTTCTGTAATAGGGACTTAACATTAACATTTCCATTTGTTCTAGTTTGATGTTGTTCCTCCCGAAATTAGCATGTCCACAAGTTCTGCCAGCAAGGAAATGGTAACAGAAGAGTCGGCAAGGAAAAGGAATGCTGCAACTGTGAAAATCAGTCCTTGGACCTTGGCACGATTGGATGCAGAAAAAGTTTCAAAAGCAGCTGCACAAGCAAGGAAGAAGTCTAAAATCCTGCAGCCTATTGGAAGACAAGAGGTACCACTGGGGCAAGAAACAGATAGTAGCTTTGGCAGCAGCAGCGATCGGATGGTTATAAAGACCGACAATCGGAGAAAGGCTAACAAGAGAGGTAGGATGCCTATTGGCATCCCTCTAGAACCCCTTGCGAAAATATCTGCCGGTGCTACTGAGAGTAACTGCAGTGACCTGGCTCTGGAAACATCCAGCAGTTTGGCACCTTTGCAGCTCGAAGCGAGGAATGCTTTCCAGACAAGCCAAGCCATGTCATCTACTGGAATGGTTGCGTCTTCTCCAGATAGCAGTTTGGGCTCACCCGATCTCCATCTACTCCGTGTCTCTTCCTCTGGAGCCGAAGATGCAAAGGGCCCCAAATCCTTCTCGGCGTGTGCCATTGTCCATAAGGGAATTCCGCTCTCAAGATCAACCAGTGATGGGTATGAAGCATCCGGCGGCGAAGACAGTGATCAGGTCCCATCCAGAATTGTGCACAGATCTGTCAATTGGAGTAACCTGATCTTCAACTCAGGTCAGGGTTACATGGTAGATAAATCGGAAGTATCATCCTTGGCAGGCATGCAATCTGACAGGCAACTACTTTGATCAAACATAGTGGCTGAGGTTTGTATCTTTTCATTTCATTAGGAGTAAAGATCATGCGATTGCTAAGTCAGTGTGCTGTTGGAATCATTTTAGTTGGTGACTTGATCGCCATTCTCTGTCCTGAGGTTCTGAAAAAAAATTGTTCGGTTTACAGGTGCTCTGGTCGTATGTAGAGTTATCTGGCCTAGAAATTGTGGTCAAGACTGTACCAGATGGTTTGCTATGTTCAATCTTGAAATTTAGCAGTTATTTTTCTTGCCTTTCCTGTGCTCTGTTTATACGTTTGTTTCCTGTTGTACTCCAAAACTTATTGCCTCTCTGTTGCTTGCCATTATAAAGGAAAATTTTTGGTTGGCATTCCAAGTTGGATCCATGCCACCGGCTTTAACATCAAGTTTGTCAAGCTTCCAAGCATCTTCTGCTGGACATGAGAAATCTGCTTCCAAGTTCTATGGCATTATTTATGCTCTCAATTATCTCTGCAGCTACTACAATTGCACGGATAATTTCCACAACAGAGTTCTGTTGTAGTACGCATGCTATAAGTCTTTGCTGAGGCTTCCCTAAAAAGGTGCCCCTCTTCTTGAACCAACAACAATGGACTATTGGAAATTTGGTGTCAGATTAGCAGAGAACTGGCCTTTTTCTTTGCTACATATTGGTGGAAAGTTATTCATTACACTCCTTATAATTCAGGCAACAGGAAAAAGGTTTACTAGAAAAATTCTCTTGTTCCCATTGCTTCTATGATCTGTGACACCATATGAAGTTTGCGAAAAAAAAATCTCTGTATGCTTCTCCTGGATTGGCATGATTATTTTGCCTCATCAAAGCAGCATCTGTAGAGTAGTGTTCTATGTGATGATTATGATGCTCTGCTGTAGCTTGGATGTGGATCCTCCTGAAGTCCATGAACAATCTGAAAGCTGAGGATCATGAAGAGAGAGAGAGAGAGAGAGAGAGAAGGGATGATGTCTGACTTCAGACTTGCGGAGCATCTGTCTTTTCTGGTTCCATTTCTGTTTGGCAATCACTTCTACTCTCCCAATCCAACATGCAGCTCCTGAAGAACATGCAGCTCATGATGATATCAATAACAACAATGAGGGAATACATGTAAGTGATCGAGAAGGGCTCCTAGATAACTGATAGAGTGAATTTTTCTGACAGATGGTATGTCCTCACTACCCTGTACTGAAACAAAGCTTCGACGGCCGCCATCCCCAGATTGGCAGGCAGGGCGAGGGCTAATGCAGTTGCGAACCAGCCCCTGATGAGCATGCATGCATACCTTGAGCCCTTGACGACCGGGAGGTACCCACTGCTGTTCTCCATTGCTGATACTATGATTGCCAGGTTGCAGATTACTGTTGCAATGGCAATGATAAACGGAATAGAGAACCGCAGCAGCTGCTGAGAGGAAGAGGAGGGAGTTGCTTGAGGAGAAGCCAAGGATATCCACAGCATTGAAGACAGGGAACAAGAGGGAAAACATGGCGGCATTGGCTGAGAGGATGACAAAAGTGTTGAAGAGATGGGTCAGTAGAAGCGAGCGATGAAGGTGGAGAAATGAAGAGAATGGGGGAGGGGCGTGACTGTGGCGGGGGAATTCACGAACAGTTTGAATGATGGATGCTTTAGCTAGGAGTACGAAGGTGAGGGTGAAGGGGAGTGCGAAGGTGAAGGAGAAGATGGTTTGAGAGAGCTTGAGGTTGAGAAGGGAAAAGAATTGGGAGACAGGAAAGCCCGCGGCTTGGTAGGATGACGGTGGAAGTGGGGATAAGTGCTTGGGAGAGAAGAAGGGAAGCTGAGACCGGGAAGACGAAAAAGGTGGCAATGGAGGTGAAGGACCGGTAGCTCTGGAACAAAGCATGAATGGAGCTTCTTACGATTGTGGTGGCCATGCCCATGGTGGGGTGGGCGTTCTCCTGAATGGAGGGATATAGATTGGTCTCACATTGCAAAAGAAAATGTGAGGACCCGTGCGGTATGTGAGGACCCGTGCGGGCGTGTGTTTAGTCCCACATCGGTTATTCGCTGGGTAGATCTTGGGTACCCAAACAATACCTTCCGGCTAGCCATTTTGGGCGAGGTCCTGGGTTGTTACAAATGGTATCAGAGCGGACCCGGCCCATAACTTATGTGGACTAGGAAACATTGCAGCATGAATCCATTAGGGTTGACCACGGACAGATCGTGGTGTTTGTGATTAGATTTGAATGGATTTGAACCCTTAGCCTGACGAGGACGTCAGGGCTTGAACGGGGGAGTATGTGAGGACCCGTGCGGGCGTGTGTTTAGTCCCACATCGGTTATTCGCTGGGTAGATCTTGGGTACTTATACAGGATCAAGGAACCCACATAATACCTTCCGGCTAGCCATTTTGGGTGAGATCCTGTGTTGTTACAAATGGTATCAGAGCGGACCCGGCTCATAACCTATGTGGACTAGGGGACACTGCAGCACGGATCTATTGGGGCTGACCACGGGCCAATCGTGGTGTTTGTGATTAGATTTGAATAGATATGAACCCTTAGCCTGACGAGGACGTCAGGGCTTGAACGGGGGGAGTATGTGAGGACCCGTGCGGGCGTGTGTTTAGTCCCACATCGGTTATTCGCTGGGTAGATCTTGGGTACTTATACAGGATCAAGGAACCCAAATAATACCTTCCGGCTAGCCATTTTGGGTGAGATCCTGGGTTGTTACAGAAAAAGCGTAGCGTCTTGCTAGAGATCGTTATCCCTTTCTTAGAACTCTTTCCTTTTTTTTAGTTCCATGTTGGAAATGTAAAAGCAATTTTTTATTGCTTTTATAGAAATTTCATCCTTTGACGCCAAGTCGGGCTTGGAGGGAATTGAACTAGTAACCATATGTGTGTGCACACTCGACAAAACGTTGCTCGCCAGCCGTACCGTGCATGTCACATGGCAAGGTGGAGCACATATGTTTGTTGTCAGACATCTCGTCGTGTTGCTACGCTATTTTCGAAACATCACGTAGGGCCAGAACCATTCTATCGCTTTTGTAGAGCTCGAAAATGGTAATAACCTAGATTTTTGTAGAGTTTGTGGGTTGGTCCGGAGTGTCCAAGCCTAACCCGACTTATGACTAGCCTTGCTCATGGACCTGTGGGCTAGCTCGAAGAGGTCAGGCCCAAAAATAACATGTGAGGAAGAAGACTCTGATCCTCCGATTCTGACAAAAATCGAAGACTCTCAGAGAAAATCCGAGTTTATCTAGAACTTGGAAATCTCATCTACTTAAACCTCCTTCTTCTTCATTGAAAATTGTTCACGATTTCTCCAAGAATTGCCACCGATCTCAACGATTCTTCTCTGAAATCCTTTATTTGGATTGTCGTCGGAAAGGGTAGTCAAAAAGCCGCGCCAGACCGATCCTTCATCTCTTTCTCTTTCTTCTACCCATATATTGGCCTTTATTTTCCTCTTTTTTTTTAAAAAAACTTTTATTTTGTGCAACTGAAGGAGCGGTCGGATCTAGCAATCCAACAAGCGCATGCCCATTGGAAAAAAAATTGGGCTAAACCAAATTTATATATATTGGGAATAAGATCATCACAGTCTCGCAAGAGGGGGAAAGTCCTGTCTCAATCTTGTCTATCAAACTGATTTTTCTACAGCTTCCTAGATATAAATTAAAGTTGAATTTTTTATTTTATTGCATTGTTGCAATTTCTCTGTGTAATACGGCCAACAGATTGTCTTTTGGAAATTGCTGGAGTGGAAAAAGGGTTGGTACAACAAAGGAAGGGAAGGATTGGATTTTCCCCACTTTGCCTTTTTAACTTTGGAAAAGGGTGGGTCCCCTGGGTCAAGCGTTGGTTAGAGACTTAAGAGTGGAGGTATTGATTTGATGTTCTTGAAGAATGATAGGCCAACTACTAAACCAACGGCGTCATAGCTGGGTTCATTGGGCATGGCCTTTCTCAGCAATATTTGGACAGTTCCTGTCATTAGTTTCCCAGTTTCCCTCACTAAGAAAACATTATGGGGCTTCTCCAATATGTTTGCTTGGCTTCAAGGCATCCCCAGTGATGAGAAAGAGCTGCTTGTCCTTGATATACTGTGGAGATACTCTATTCATCATCTTCGATTGTTACATGTATGGAATGAGTCAATATATGAAAAGATGAGTTGACACTATTGTTCTTTCTTCTTTTTTTTCTTCTTTGAAGTAAGCAAAATCTCTTCTAATAGTAGATTTTTTTGTTTTTTGATTGAATTGGTTCTAATAGTTGATATTGAAACTGTGAAAAATTATGTTTCCCATAGCTGAACAAGAATACATGGCAGGAAATTAAACCAAAAAAACTTTGGTTTTGCCTCCAAACCATTCACAGTTCTGCCCTTGAGATTGTGACATAATTGCATGTGGAAGTGCCCAAAAGAACCTTGAAGAAAGTAAGCACTGCCCATATTGACGAGCAAAAAATATCACAACATACTAGACATAGCATTTCTTCCACTGATATGGATGAGCAGCAGTTTGATGGTAGCAAACGATAGTGTTCATGACATCATAATTACGTTAGATTTGGTGTTATCCCAACCTTGATTGCAAGCTCGTCTTGTGCTTTGAACCTACCTGTTAACTTTTGATATTTTCTTAGGAACATGCCTTTTTTTTTTTCTACAACAGATGACTCATACATTTCTAGTGTAAATACATCCAAAAAAGTTAAAAGATAACGACTCTCAAAGTGCTCTAGGCAACTCCTTCTCACCAACCCAGAGGGCCCCCACAGAGTAGTTAGCCACATACGAAACCATCCAATCTGTAGCTCCTTTGGCCTTTTTATGGATATGCTTGGCTTGAAAGGCGACATCTCTATCGACCATAGCTCGAATATTCTGGAGTAAAGAGTGGCATCCACCTACACTGCCGGTGCCTTTCACCTAAACCTTCCTCTGCGGAAGATATAGGGTTGGATTGGGCCTTGGGCCATATTTGAGCCTAGTTTTGGTCTAGCTCCGGGCCTGATTCCAGCTCAGTCTTCATGCTTGGTTTGCGCTTGAGCTTCGAGTCAGGCTCAGGCCGAGCCAAGCATTTGAATTGGTCCTCGCTCAGAATTCCTTGTGGCCCTAATTTTATACTTAAAACAACCCAAACTGTCTTGGGTCTAGCCCAATCTAACCTGAAGCCAGCCCACTTGAGGGGCATCGAGCCAGCCTGGGCCCTGTTCCCGTCCTGATGATTCACTTATTATATTTAAATCTAAATTCTATATTTCAAGATTTTTATGTGATACATATGAAATAAAATTTAAAGACATGTTCCTTTGTATTTTAATAATTATATGGAGACTCAAAATTCTTGTTGGTTAGAATGATCCATTCTTCGATCACTATATGAAGCACAATAAATAAAATATGATGATGGGTCTCTCTATAGTTTATTTATCACAAAATTGTTTTGCAGCCATTATATGAAGCATGAGTAATGAAATTTTGATAGATTCTCATGTAATTCATTAATTATATTTAAATTCAAGTTTTGCGCATCTATATAATTAGCAAGACTATCCACTATTAGTCCTTTGATAGGTTGCTTTGCTGTTTATTGGTTATAGGATCAAAATTTTATATTTCCATATGGTCACTATAGAACTATTATGTGGTCCCTATATATGAAGCCTTAAAAATAAAATTTTGTGATGGGTCCTCCAGTGGTTCACAAATTATATGAAAGCCACAAATTTTATCTTCTCATAAAATGAGCACAGAGTTGCGGCCATATATTCTTCTGTTTGTTAAAAACCATTTAGACTAACAAAAGGTTTTCAGAATCCTATAATCCTCTGCAAATATATAATAAATTCTATTTTTCAGAAAGAAAAAAAAAACAGAAGGACCAATCCAGGTCTTTACCATGCAAGAACAATTTAGGCCCCATAGACCCTCTCCCTCTATAGCTTAAAAAAAAAAAAATTCCTCCCAGTAAAATAAAATATGCTTATTTTCCTGTCCCAATCTATACTTGCAACCGATTCCAATTAAGGAATCAACAAAGTCACTCCTGAGTTTTCTCTGGATGAATCACGCAGATATTTTCTATTTGTTTAGTCAGTTTCTTTTTTTTAATTTTATTGGTTTTACTCGTATATACATATATGGTGCGAGAAGTCAGTGTACCAAAAAAAAATCAATGAGGACGCTCGATCACTTCCAAGTCTAGCCGGACGACATCATATCCAAATAGATCTTCAACCACACATCACGCCTCAAGAATCACATATGTAAGCCAATCAGAAGGTCAATCGCGCATCGGATCTAATCAAAAAATTCAGGTTAATTAAAAATACGAAACAGGGAACTGATAACTGCACCCAACATGTCCGTCCTTAAACTCTTCTCTTCCAAATGTAAGCAGTAATATTTATAAATTCTCTGGAAGACATATAACACAATAAAGTAAAGTACCAGGAACCGCCGATCTCTTTCGTGTGCCGTCCGCCTCTTGCCAATTTCGTCTTCTTTCCTTCCTCTTTTTCTCCCTTGCTTTCTTCTCTCCCTTTCAAGCAAAAACCTCGAGCCACGCGGCGGCTCCGCCCGTCGCCACCACCACTACCACCATGGACGCGGTGACCGTGGCCTCGTCGTGGCCGGACATGCTCACCGGCGTAATCTTGGAGACGAAGCGCGTCGTTGCTGCCCACTCCCGCCACTTCCTCGCCCTCACCGTCCTCTTCCTCCTCCCCCTCTCCTCCCTCCTCGTCGCCGCCCCCTCCCTCCCCCCCTTCTCCCACTTATCCACCCTCCACCCCCACCCCCTCCCCCCTCCCCGATCCCTCCTCCGCCTCCACCACCACCTCCCCTCCACCTCCCCCGCCGACGCCGCCCTCGCCCTCGCTTACGCCGCCGCCGCCCTCCTCGTCGCCCTCTTGGCCGCCGCCGCTGTCGCGAGCAGCGTTCACCGAGGCTTCTTCGGCCGCCCCGTAAAGCTCCTCCCCGCCCTCCGCTCCCTCCCCGGCCCCCTCGCGCGCCTCTTCCTCACTCTCCTCGCTTCCCTCCTTCCCCTTGCCGCCCTTCTCCTCCTTCTCTCCTCTCTCCTCCTCCTCTCCCTCCGCGCCGTCTCCCGCCCCCACCTCTTCCACTTCCCCCACGCCGCTCCACTCACCTGCTTCATCTTCGCCGCCATTACCATCCTTTCCGTTATCTACTTCCAGATCAATTGGTCGCTTGCCGGCGCGATCGCTGTCATGGAATCAAGCTGGGGTTTCGGGCCGCTCCGGAGGAGCGCCCACCTGGTGCAGGGGATGAGGTGGGCGGTGTTGTGTCTCTACCTCTTCTTTGTCACCGGGATTGGGGTGATGCTGTGGGGTTTTAGTCTCTGGAGGCCGGTGGAGACGACAGGGAATTGGAAGGAGGTCGTGCCAGTGGTTGCAAGGACTGTCTTTGGCTCTGGGATCACGGCGGTGCTGCTGCTGTATGGGCTTGTGACCAATGTGGTGTTGTATATGTACTGTAAGGCGCTGCATGGGGAGCTGGCAGAGGAGATTGCTGAGGAGTTTGCTTGGGAGTATGTTTGCCTCCCTTTTGATGATCGCAAGGTCCCGCATGTTGTTTCCGTGATTCGTCAGTGAGCAGGGAAGGTTTGGAAGGTTGGTTCCTCCATAAATATGTAAGCTTCGTGGTGTTTGTTAGTATGCCTCTGTAATATAGATCTATAAATGTAAAACCTTGATTAATTTATGCATCCATTGTAACATCATGTGCTTTAAATACTGTATGGAAACTACTTACCACTGATACAGAAAGATCTTGTTTGCAGTTTATTCTTGGAGAAAAGCTAAGCCAAGAGAATATTTTATTTGATCTCTGGAAGATCACTGACTTTAATGTGGATTTTATTCCATCATTACTGATTTCCAACTTGGTTTAGATCATTTTGTTGGTGAAAACACCTAGATGCTTTGTTGATTGTATGTAGTAATAGCTGTAAAATTATACCATTATGCTTCTAGATTTGGTTGAATAATAAGTGAATTCATTTTCACTAGGAATTTTATTCCATACATTCTCATGGATATTAATTTGAGATGTTTTCATGAAGGAGTGGTATATGTGTATCATGTAGAGAAAGATTACTAGCCCACTCTTAGTCATTGTGTAAAATGCGGAAATAGCAATATTCTGGTTGATATTAAGCTCTCCACAAAGGGGCTTCTTGTGAAAGCATGTCTTCTTTGCATCATTTTCCTTGAAGTTGCATATTTACTAAAGAGATCTTTTATGTGAGAGAAAGAAGTCAGATGAATGAAAGGCCAGATATCATAACAAGGCTTCCTCCACATCATATCCATTCTTCTAAATCAATAAAATATTTATTTGATCTCTGGAAAAAATAACTTTAATGCTGATTTTACGTCATTTTAGCCAGTTCTAACTTGGTTTAGATCGCTTTGTATGTGTGATCACCTAGTTGCTTTGTTGATTGTATCTCATAATAGTTGTGAAATTATACTGTCATGATGAGATTAAATATCATGATGAGATAGATTCCTCCTTCACATCATATCCATCGTTTCCTTCTCATAGAAGGGAATGTCAGATGTTGGATAAACCATGCATTCATCAAATCAGCAGTTGGAAATCAAATATAGTTTTAGTGTACTCACGAAGTTAAGGATGTTTTGACATCCTGGAATTAGGTTTTGATAATCAAATCCTTTTTCAAAAGATGAATTCAAGATCAGTTATTTACAACTTTTGAATATTTTCTAGGTAACTTGGCCAACAGATTTTACTATTATGAGAGGAGTCCTCAAGGGCGGAGTCCTCAAGGGCATTGTGTAGTGTAGTTTATATTATGAATATTTGGGCTGATAATATGTAAACTCCCAAAGTTTTCTTGGCAAACTTTAGTCAAGTTTGGTTGTTTCATCATTCTTATAAATCCGACATATTCTGCTTTTTTTTTCTTCTCTTCATCTTGTGATCATATCACCAGAAATGCAATACTTCCTTTTTTGCATAGTTAACTTCACTAAGTTCTAGTTGGAGGAAAACTAATGGAACATGAGCAGAATAATTTGCAGCACAAACATTTTCTTAGCTGCTGTCATGTAGATAAAAAATCTGGAAATATTACTGAATCAAATGTGGTATGGATTAAAAACTGGCATTGGTTAGTGTCCTACCGAAATGAAATGGTTTTTATTTTAGTTCTGGTTTATGTACCGAAATGAAATGGTTTTTATTTTAGTTCTGGTTTATGTTTGTGTGTCTAGATTACTTTCTAAAAACTGTAGCATGAACAATGAAGTTTGAAAGTTTGGGATGAACCCTAGTTGTGACTTATTGTTCTTATTGGATGAGTGAATAAATAGATGGGACATGTACTAGTTTAATGTTAAAGTGGTCAAAGATGAATTTGCAGTCAATACTTTCTACTTTTCCCCCTATACTTGACAAATTGGATTTGTTCTTCTTTTCTTTATTTTCTAGTTTCTTATTCCTTGAGGCAGAATGGATGGGGCCACGGTAGGATACAAAAATACCATCTGACATCACAATTTGTCACCAGGGAAGTGGCTTGTGGCGGGTGATTTGATGTTTAATGTTTACTCTTCTTTAAATTGTTACCGAGCAATTATTCTCTCAGGTAAGATACCAAATTAGCAGGTGATTTCATCTACCATGGAAACAAGCCCAGTCTAGTTTTTACTCAGAAATACATTTCAATTGTTTGGAGCTGCACCATTCTTTCATTTTCTCAACCTGCACATGCTAGCTTCCAGGCTAATTCTGTTGTTGGCTTATGAGAGAGCATTAGATGGATAGTTAATCTCTAAGACTTTCGTCTCTTCCTTCGTGGATGAAATATTTCTACCAGCACAAAAGTATGGTGCCATCTCATTTTAAACGGACATGCCATAAAGCATTATTGATCTCCTTGTTGGAGAACAATCCCACACAAAAACAAATAGAATTTGTTGCAATCTGTTTTCACACTGAGCCAAAAGTTCTAGAAGCCAGGAAATATGAGTCTTATGCAAGCTCAGGCAGTCGTGTAGATTAGTAATTAGGTGATTATTATGAGATGAGGTAGGGAGTGATTCTGACTGCTGCCTGCAGGATTGTCAAGTTGTACATCCTTGTATTCATATTTTCATATCACACTCATATGCCTACTTGCATGGTCGACATGGTCAGATTTCTTTGATGCTGGAGGGATGGTAATTTGTTATGAATGTCATAGATCTCTACTGGTTCATCTCAACAGCCATACTATGCTGGTATATTCTTGCTACAGATTGTTTGCTACGGATCGCTTAGCCTATTGCCTAAATTAAGATTTGCATAGTAGCTTCATTCAGGGTGTTGAATGCTTCATTTGCACTTGAACTCTCCATCCCGGTGCATATAATGCCTCCTCCTTGAGTTACTTTCAAGGCTTGTTATCTTACCCAACCTGTCCTTCCATGCAGAACTCTTGCACACAGGAACTCTTGCAGGTGTATAAGATCTGTATGTTTATCCAATGAAAACTTGTCGCGAGAAAGGTCATGGATCATGCTAAGATTGTTGATAGCATGTACGTGCTGCATTTTCCAACAGGCTGAAACTGCTACTTAAAGACACACTGTACTGTTTAATTGCCACAAGTTTGTTCTGGGCTGTGTTTGTATGTTTTTGGTGCCTGTGTTTTCAAATATATGGCGGCTGTTAATCGCCTGTGTTTTCAAATGTATGGCGGCTGTTGATGGAGCATCCATGTAATAGTAATCAAACAAGCATGACTTGCTACTCTTCTATCTGCATTATTTGATTGCTTCAGTAAACAAAAGTAGACTGGCCTTTTCATCCAAGTTGTTTGAATTTATCCTCTTCCTCTCGTATCCAAAAATGATCTGTTGCCATATCCTATTTTGAGTTGTGAGTGATGAAAGTGAAGTCTAGAATTGACTGGCAAATGTATATGATTTGATACGGAGGCGTTCAGTTGTGCCATATTAGATTGCATGGATGCCAAAATGTGAATCTTGTCATGCATAAAGGCTTGTAGTAGTTCTTGAAGAAAATCTGCTGCAGAAAGCTGGAAATCTTATACGTACAGCGACGTTGTTGTTAGATGATTATTAATATCGAAAGCAGACCGGGCGGATCTTGCAGTATGCTGAACGCTCATGTGGGAGTTGTGATGTGTCCATAACGCGTCTAATGTTTTCTTATGTGTTTCTAGGTTGTGTTTTAAGCAAACCAAGTGAACTTTGCAGGGTGCTGGATGCTAGATGGTGATTTAAGGCGGTGATGACAATTGATAACATGTGCAGTGCAGGGAAGAGTAGATGGCGGCCGCTGGGCCTCTGGTGTTGTTCAACCAATCATAGACATCCATGTTAGGCCGGTGAAGCTCGGAAAATTATCTAACTTTAGTCTCGTCTGGTTCGCGGGAAGGGCTTTAATATTTTTTTAATACTAAAAAATTTTTTTAAAAAAATAAAAATAAAGTGATTTTTGGCTCACGAAAAAGTAACTTTTTTATGTTTCTTATATGAAAGACTTTCCTATGAAATGTGAGAATCATATTTGTATAGGAATATAACTTTTCTGTTTCTTTTCTTTGAAAATTTCAACCAAACAAGAGATATCTCATTGCTTTTTCGTTTACCACACTTTCTTCCCTTCTTTTTCCGCGAATCAAACAAGCCTTTAGCTCATGCATAGAATTTTTATATTTTTTTTATATTTAGTTGAGTATCTATTTTTTTAAAGAAATTATATAAAATATTATTTATATTTTTAATAAAATTTTTTATTACATTCTATCTAAAAACTTAAAAATATTTTTTCAATTTTTTTTTTTCAATTCTTGGCCAATAAAAATGAGACTTTTTCATAACCTACCCCTCTCTCTCTCTCTCTCTCTCTCTCTCTCTATATATATATATATATATATATATATATTATAAAATATAAAATTTTTATTTTTATAAAAAACTATTTTTTATTTTTTAAGAATTAATTAAATATGAGATATTTTTTATTTTTGGCTGGCACATTATTTGTTTGTTTTTTTTTTGAAAGAAGGGGAAGGGGGAGGAAGGGACAAGCCCACCCCCGCGTAGCAGCCTCCACTGGGCTCCCACCCCGTCAGGAGAATGTTTGATGCAGACAGAAATAATCGTGTGTTGGACATTTCGGCCGGTTTGACTCATACCCTCTCCATCCGTGGGCCGGCTTGGTGACCCCTCTAGGCTCCGGTACGAATCTTCGGTGTGAGTACGTCATATCTGGCACCATCGATGTTACTAAGGGACCAGTAATCATTTCAAATCTCATATTCGATCAGAAAGCATCCGGTTTCCTCAATTTAATCAACGCCCATATATTTCAAATTCAGAACCACATGATTGGAAGTAAAGCTCCGTTAGCTACCACAACGGCGGGACATTGTTTGTTTGGTTGGAACCCCTCCCCAATCTGAATAAGACGGAGCGCTTGTAAACTCCGCTTATAAATTTCGAAAGAATAGGATTATAGCGGTTTGGCCCTCTCCACTCCGTTATCTTAGAAGTCTGGACTCGGACTTCTTCTGGTTACCCACCCAATTCCGGCGTTATGGAGCGCCGGTCACTCACATAAGATGTTCCTCGGGCCCACGCGATGTTGGCGTGGCAGCTGGCGTATTGCGTCAACTCCCACGAAACGATCAACCCCTTCTCCAATTGTGTGTCTGTAGGGTGCCGCCTAGCATTACCGGAAGGCCAAATCTTGTCGCCCTTTTCGCTGCGTCGCCGTCGAGACGAGAGAAGGGAAGGGGTGAGGAGATGGCGATCTGGGCCTTGTTGCTGACCTTGGTATCGACGCTTCTGGCCCTAACGCTCGCCTCACTCTTCGCGGCCGTGATCTCGGGGCGGAGGCGGCGGCGGCGGAGAGCCGTGGGGTTCTTCCATCCCTACACCAACGACGGCGGCGGCGGGGAGAGGGTGCTCTGGTGCGCCGTGCGGGCCGTCCAGGAGGAGAATCCCGATCTCGACTGCGCCGTCTACACCGGCGACGACGCCTCGCCGCAGAGCCTCGCAGCCCGGGCCTTCGATCGCTTCGGTGTCAAGCTCCTTCGCCCACCTCAGGTATCCCTCCCAAGATTGCTTCTTTGGCTTAAAAATCGTATCTTTTTCACTTTCATTGGATTTCCAGTGACTTAATTAATGGATTCTATGATTTCTTATTATTTGTTAGTCGAGTTCTAAGTTTATGCAATTTGCTTTAGATTGAAGTTGTAGATTCGGGTGTGGAATTTTGAAGGTTGTGGCTAATATTTCATTCCTTATAGATTAAAGGTTTTAGGGCGGCTTTGATATGGCCAACTTGGGAAGAACAAATTACTTTCTTTTGTTTGTTTATACTACTTTGGATCCAGCCTTACCACCAGATAGTTATAGAGTTGTCTTCTGATAAAACTGATTGGCTGCATCTATTTCAGTTAGTTTGATTACTAACGTTCTTCTTGATGAACATGGTGATCAGTCTTGCAATTTTTCTATGCAAGCAAGGTAAAAGAATATCTATTCATATTACCATTACATGGCTATTTAAAACTCTCAAGGGAAAATTCAAGATTGGAACTTGATAAATGGACACCTCGCTTGCTTGTTTAGTTTATAGCTTTTGATTTGTTTGAATCAACTGAACGCTTGTTATGCCTACTATCGTTTGTAGGTTGTTCGCTTGTCTAGAAGGAAGTGGATTGATGAACGGACCTATCCCCATTTCACTATGATTGGACAGAGTCTTGGTTCCGTTTATCTTTCGTGGGAGGCTCTACGCAAATTTACACCACAATATTATTTTGACACGAGTGGTTATGCCTTTACATACCCACTTGCTCGGGTGTTTGGGTGCAAAGTTATTTGCTATACCCACTATCCAACTATAAGCTCAGACATGGTCTCTCGTGTTCGCCAACGTAGTTCAATGTACAATAACGATGTTCTGGTTGCCAAAAGGTATGTCATTCAAATGCAAAATATATTGACAGAGATTGAAACTAGTTCTTATGATTTTGGAAGTTATTGATTGTTGGAATTTTCTTCTAAGAACTGGAACATCTTAACAATCCATCTGCAAGTTTATTAGTAATGTATATGCCAAAGATGCCCTTTAAATTTGAAAACACTACATGCCATTCCCATTAAGTCATAAGGATCCTAGTTGTGGGAATAAGAGTATGAGTATAATAATTATTTTAGCTGCATCAAGCAAATATCGAAATTAGAGTGGATTTGAGTGCAAGAGGGGGGCACCAGTTATCCCAGAAATTGATAAGAAAGAGGGGAATGCATGGAACGTGCTTGCATAAAATATTGCTGTCTGATAAATCATAATTGGAGCTTTCTGAGTTTGTAATGATTTAATATCAATATCTAGTGGAATGACTTGAAAGCAGAGGAAGGCTTGGACAAGTTTGACAACTGAATATTCTAAACTAAATGCGTGATGTTCTAGGAGACCAATATTTTGTCTACTAAGGACCCAGTTTATTTATTTAGGATGGTAGGAGGAAAATTCTCAAGCAATGTTCTAAAAGATGTTACATTGACTGCCTAGGCAACCTGCCTAGGTCGGGTTGCCTAGGTAGCTATCTTGACATTTTACATCATGTCTGATTATGGGGGGTGAAATTTTAGTAGCTTTTGCTAATTGATGTTTCGATTAACTTACTGCATCTTATTTTGATGTCATATGTTACCTTTTCTTTTAGGTTTTTCCTAATACTTACTGGTTATCTTCGATTTATTATTTTTGGGCCATCTTGACCTCTAGATGCTTGCCTAGAACCTAGGGCCTAGGTGGTCCCCTAGCTGCTTGGTTGACATTTATAGTCCTTCAAAATATTGTTCTCTTGTTACAACAATATATTCTTATGTCATTCTTCCGAGAAAGCATGATATGATGACATAGCACTTAAAATAATTAAGTGTGGTTACATAGGTCGGTGGTTTTCTTCTATTGCTTTGTAGAGCACTTCTTGCAAACTCTAGTTCATTACTTTGGCAAGAGAGGCTTCTTTTCATGTTTTTGTGAATAGAGAGTTGATGTGATGGTATGGTGGCCAGTCCTTGGAATGAACACTGTAAATTTTTGAAGTTAAGAAGTTAGGTGCTTTGCAAAACCTCATCCGGTCTAGATCACTGTCATTTTTGGTGAAAACAAGAGATGTTGGAGATGGTTGTCTGACTAGGCTCTCTCAGTATGTCCTTTGTGGTTTCGTGATTGTCAGAGACTCGGTGGGAAACAACATAGGATTTTGAACTGGAAACCTGGAAGTAACTTGGAAAGTTCAAACTCTAAAGCTTCTCTTGATTGGAATCCTTGGAGAATGTCCTTACTTGCTAGGAAATGGATTAAGAGATGATAGGAAATATATTTTCTGTGCTGTAAATGATGAAAGCACATCCAAGATTCTAGGGTATTGTGACATGACTTGATGAGAGAGAATGATTTGATATATCTTGGAGGGGGCAGAGAACCTTGTTAACTTTCTGTAAAGCTAGAATGGTATTTCCACTTAACCGAAGAAACAAAAAATAGTCAATATTTTTTGAGATCTTTAGAAATTTAGTTGTTGGTTCAAGGACAGGCTTGTTAATTTTTGGGAGAAAATTAAGTGCATTTAGGTTTAGTGATTTTTGTTGGATGGTTCTGTTTTCTGTTTCTTGTGCAGGTATGGTGTTATCTTTCACCATGTTGAGGTTGAAGGGGAATAGGGATTTCATTCTGAGTCCTCTTGAATCTACTTGGGTTTTGTAATTGAACGCTATCTTGGTAGTTAGTTGATCATAATTTTTTTCGAGTTCTTTTATTTGTAAGTTTCTTCATTATCAATCGAAGATTTGTACCTGCTCGAATTAATGACCATAACCATAAGTTGGTTTTACTAATCCTCATTTGCCATGCATTTGTATTTAGGACTACCTTTCCTCTTATTTCAACCTGCTCCGTCTCCTTTTTCATAACTCCAGCCCCTGTTGCCTTCATTAATATTGTGTAGAAATTCCTGCGCTAAAGTAAGAAAATTTTAGTGAATGTTTTGTAAATCGAAGTGGGAATTGTTTTATCTGGTTATATTATTGAATTTCACATTATCTTTTACCCAACTTTTTCAAATGATTTATGGAAAGAAGTTGTTTGGTTGATAACGATGTTTCTATGGGATTATTCTTGTCTTTATTAGGTTGTGAAAAACCTCCTCCTTCTATTTCCCTACAAATTCTTTTAGGGAGGCTGTAGGCTAAGAATACATCTATGATGAGCCAAAGTTTTGAAGGATTCATTTTCCAGCTTTTGTTAGTTCTACTTGAGATGTTTTCTATTGTTGTTTCCAACTCTTTCCCATCCTTTCTCTTCTTTCTGTGTTGAAGCGTGGTGTGTATCTTATACTAGGATCCGCTCTGTTGTCTTGTTGTTTGGACTTGACATGCAAAACATGCTACCCCTCATATTCCACCCATTTAATTAGATTACACTGTACAAATGTTTGATCACGCCAATTCTTAAAGAAATGATTCATCAGAGAAGTTGATACTGTCTTTTAGAAAGGTCAAAGATGGCACATGGCCTTCAATTTCATTTTGTTACCCTTCAGTCAGATAACCACAATGATCAATGTGTGTGTGTCTGTGCATGTATTCTTGTCTGTTGAGATTCAGTGAGAGATAAGTTGTTTTACTCAGATTTGGTCCTACTGCTTATATTCCGAACCTCATTGTGTTTAGCAACAGTAACATACTAAAAATTTATATGGGGACAGCTTTACCTGTTCTTCCTGGTATATAAGATGAGTTGCAGTAAAATTGCAACTTTAGCCAGACCATAAAGAGGTGAAAGAATTTTTTTTTAACATTATTATGGATACTAAATGGCTTCTCAGAGGGAGGCAATAAGGCATTTGGAGCATCTTGCCATTTTATGCATTATTTTTTGTAATGATAATTTACCAAATTTTCATTTATGTTCCGTTCATTTGTCACCATTGATAGATATAACGAGGGCTGGCGCATACAACTTTCACTTTTTCAATACCCCAAAAAAGATAAATATTAAGGATAATCCTTATCATCTGTAAAAAATCCAAAATTTGCCTGTTGAGGGTCATAATCTTAAGAATAAATTTGTCTTAGTAGCTTTGGTGCTTTATATAGTTGATTTTATCTTGAATGAATTTACATGCATATCTTAGCTTACTTATAGGTCTTTTTATTTTGAGGCAGCTTTTGGCTATCCCGATGCAAAGTCCTCTACTATACATTCTTTAGTTGGTTGTATGGGTTGGTTGGATCCTGTGCACATCTTGCAATGGTGAATTCATCGTGGACAAGATCTCATATTGAAAGGTTGTGGAGGATTCCTGAACGTATTAGGAGAGTATATCCTCCATGTGATACTTCAGCTCTTCTGGTATGTTTGTTCATATATTTTTGGTATGCTTCTTGGTCTGTTATTTAGTGACTTTTCCCTTGACAGATAAAGCACCGGTTATTAGATTTCTTCCCCCACTTGTCTTCTGTGTCTATTAGAGCTTTCAAGCATGGTGATGGTAAATGTGACTCGTAAAAAGGTTTTTAATTTGAATTACCATTGTATACTAGATCTTTATTATTCTACACACTATATTCATAATATAAAAGAGATAGTTGTGAGGCTTGAGTTCATCATTGGCTTTCCTAGCAAGCAATGTTCGCCATCTCGGTACCAGTGCCACACTAGCACTATCGGCACGGTACAGTACGGGGTCTTTTCGGTGTACCGAGTATCGATATGCCACCCATACTAGGTACCGGTACCGAACCGGTACGGTATACCCCATACCGCCCGGTTCAGGCCGGTACGGCGAACCATGCTAACAAATGTTAACTTCAAATGCTAACAACACTTATAAACTTTGTTAGGGCTCCATTAGACGATTGCAAAATGATATTATATGTTTCTGGTAGTGAAACAGTCAACAAAGTTGTGATAGTTTGCCTTGTAGACTGGAGTACTACCAGTGACTTCCTTCGAAGTCTCTTCCTTTGAAGTAACTAGGGCCCCTGGTTATTTTTAAAATCAAGTGCCAGCACTAGTACCCATGCCGGTCACCTTCCAGCACAACAGATGGCGTGCTATGCCAACTGTGCCAAAACAACAAGAAAAGAAAAAGTACTTAAAATATTTTTGCAAAAAATGAAAAATAGAGTTTAACAGGTATGGTGCTGAGCCATGCTGGATACCAGTACTGGCCTGACAAGCCAACACTTGAAACGTTGGCTTGCAAAAAGCAAGTTCTTTAAAACTGCTTAAAGTTTCCTTGAAGTTCTTCTAGTTTTGCTTAAAACTCCCCCATTTGTTAGAAGTAACAAGTTCCCGTACATGATAAAACCAGTCTCTGAAAATTGTACATGTCTCTTGCAAGTTTAAAGCTTTTTATTTGGAAACTCTATGATCAATTAGCAGCTTTGGCATGTGGTGACTAACGATTACGAGGTCAACCTCTACAGAAAAAGAAATGGTTTATTGTTTTTAAAGTTCTCTGAGTAATTATAGTTTGTCTTGAGTAACTATAACATGCTACCATATATCTAAATCTCAGGTAACTATAGCTTTAATATTTGGTTTTATAATAATTATTAAATAGGTACATTTTTATGCTCTCTGTAGATGTTTGAAATGTGGACTCGTCTCTTAAATAACATGCAGTCGTGTGAAGATTGTTTCACCCTAAGTTATAGTTCCATTTGAGTGACCCACTAGTCTGGTTGCATTTAACCATCGCTCATGAGAAGTAACTGTTGGATGTTCTAACAGATGCTTCCTTTGGAAAGGCCAGCCAAATCTCCTGTCATTATATCTGTTGCCCAATTTCGCCCAGAAAAGGTACATTTGTAAATATTGTATTACTATATTTATGTTCATGGGTTGAGCACTCATGATTGGAGAATATCCTGATATTTACCATCATACCACTTATTCCTCTGTCAGGCTCATGCTCTTCAGCTAGAGGCATTCTCACTTGCTGTTCAAAGACTAGACCTCGAGTTACCTAGACCAAAGCTCCAATTTGTCGGTAGTTGTCGAAATAAGGAGGACCAAGCAAGATTACAAAAGCTTAAAGATAGATCTAGTGAATTAGACATGGATGAATTTGTGGAGTTCCACAAGGATGTGACATACAGGTTGGCATGGCATCCTGACCTCTTTTGTCTTCATTAATTCAAAAACTGTCAGCTCATCATCATCATCATCATCTGCAATCATAATATTATTATTATTATGATTAAAAAAATAATCATCACATCTACTGTCAAGTTTTCATAGATGACATGTATCTATTAGATTTTAAGCAAATGTGCACCATATTAGATTTTGACATTTACTCCATTGTATTAGTTTCTACATTATTTTTTTTAAGGAAGTTTGAAATTTTACAAATATGAGGCTGGTTTGTAGTCATTTAGCAACTGAACTTTAAGGCTTGAAGAGACTTTTGTCCAGACCCAGTGATAACTCTTTCACTTGGCCTGGCCATATCCTGAGAGCTGCAGTGACAGATGCTATTAGTGCAGAAGCAGTGGGAAATTCTTGTCCCTTGTCACACAAACCACAACCTTTTAAACAAGCTTAACCACTACAAAGCAACCCTGCATATGCAGAGGAAGGACCATCAAGCCACATGAGTATTTTTTTTCTTCCTCTGAGTTGAACACCAATTTAATGGAACCATTTGATATAAAAATTCAGATGAGAGAATCAGAATGATGGATGGCAATAGGAAGGACTAAGATAAACTTAAAGGTGATTGATTTTAGATTAGTTGGATTCAACAGGCATCAGCTCCTGCTGTTGGCACTCCTCTCCTTGGTGCTTGCACTAGGGAGAGGTCTTAAGTTCAAACCAGGGCACTAACATTCCCACCACATTTCTGAATAGGAATTAAAAAAAAAAAAAAAGGTTACTGGAACATATGGGATATGGAAGAAGCAAGTCACTTGCACTTCCCAAGTCCACCTCTGGCCATGGGTGTGTGATGCACATGTTATTTTGTCTTTCGTTACAGTTTCATATTCATTCAGTTATTTGCTTCCAGTGGTCTTGGTGCATATAGAGATCTACTTCCATTTCCCTTCTGTTCAGAGAATTCCATTTCCCTATCAATTGCTATATTTCTGGTTTCTTTGCCTCCTATGTTCAAACAGGGAGTTGGTGCAGCTTCTGGGAGGTGCTGTAGCCGGGCTTCATTCTATGATAGATGAACATTTTGGCATCAGTGTCGTGGAGTACATGGCTGCTGGTGCTATTCCTATTGGTGAGTGTGTGATGATATCCTCATTTGAAACATCCCTTTCACCTTTCATAAAAAATTAGGTTTCTTCATGACACCCGGTAACACCGTTTCCATGTCAGCCCATAATTCAGCTGGGCCAAAAATGGATATTGTTCTAGAAGAAGATGGACATCAAACAGGATTTCTAGCTTCAGACAAAGAAGAATATGCTGATGCTATCCTTGAGATCTTAAAGATGCCAGAGACTAAGAGGCTTGCTATCGTGGCAGCTGCAAGAAAGCATGCTCAGAGGTTTTCAGAGCAAAAATTCTACGAAGATTTTAAGGCTGCAATCCGCCCAATCATTCGTGGCTCCAGTGCTCCTTCATGAAACGTAGTGGATCACTTCTCATATGTTCCTTCTTCTTGAAAAGAAAGGGGTTGGAGTAGATGACTGAGTATAGGCACAGATTGTAACTGCTTGGCACTGCTTATGCCTGGGCCATAATCTTCTAGGCTTCCAACTGAGAAATGGAAAAACTACAGAGTGGGCAGCTCCTTTTGAATTTCTTATTGAAGAACCAGTAAGGGAGTTCATTTATCATGTGTGAGTTGCTGAATCTTGTGACAACAAATTTTTTGATACATCTATTCATGTACAGGATTAGAAAGCATTAGTGCATACCTAGATTCTTATTATCAGTCTAAGAATGGAATGATGTCATGTTTTCTGAATCGATTGATTGTGAGATGACTGGATTTTTATGGATTTAGCTAATCTGACAGGACCCAACTCTTCAGTGAATTGAAGAAAAGTGCAAAGAAAGAAAATAACTTTGTAAATTTCATTTGATATTAAGCTCTAAATCTTTTGTGGAAGAAAAAAAACAAAAGGTATGCATCAAGACATTTAAAGGCCCGGGTTTCAAGAGATATGTAAAGTGAGCCTCAAATGAGAAAAGTAGTTTTCAGGCTCCCCTCACCAAGGTCTCATGAACTCTAGCAAGCAAAGTCCGACTATAGGATCAAAAGGTTGCGTCCGAAGCAGTTGTTCCAAATCTTTAGTAGGGAGACGGGCTGTCTTCGTTCCCACCTTTCATTCCTTTGTTTTCTTCTTCTTTCTTCTGTTATCTTTCTTTTTTCTGGAGCAAAGAAAATCTTCTCTTCTATTATATCTTTCCCTTGGTTCATCAGTGAAGTCTAGGAGATGCAATTAAATAACCTGTTCATGTGTGGTGGTTTCTCAGTTACAAAAAAACCTTTTCAGGTTTCCTCGTCTTTGTCTCTTGATCTCTTCTTTTCAGTCACCTTTCATTCCTTTTTCCACCAGTAAATCCTGACATCTCTAAACGAGAATTGTTTCACATGACAGCTTGCGAACGAAGAGTTGTCATCATCATTCTCTTCTTTCTTCTCTTCTTTTCTCTTAGATCCAGCATTGAATTAAAACCATGTAGATGGTGAATATAGTGGTACGGAATATTATTTTTCCTTAATATTTGATACAGATGAAAAGAAAACTATTTCATGTCGCATGCATTTAACAAAAATGTAAATCTTCAAACCCGCACATATTAGCAGGATTCCAAAATTTTTGAAGAATTCAAGATAAGTTCAGTACTCACATTTGCTTTTTTTTTGTGCAGGCTCTGGCTATGGCAATATCCATGAAAACAAGGTTCGAACTTGGATCAACGGTTGACATGCCATAAGATTCTATCTAATCACCATTCTCGAGTTGCAGTTTACATTAACTTCTGATAGCAGATGCTTTGAATACTTAAAACTAAGTGGATGCTTTGAATACTTAAACCATGTATTATGTCCAGGACAAGGTAGCTCATGATGCTAGATAAGGGCAACATCTATGAGACTAATCGCATCTCATTTCTATAATTAGGAATTAGTATTTTTGTAAATGCTTTCGAAGCAACTTATCTCATATACTATAGTTCACTCAAATTGAATTGCTGAGATGGCTACGATTACGCATAGTTTGAGCAGAGTGCATGTTCGATCATCCATCTACTTTAAATGCTTGCTTCAATGTTTTTATGCAAGCTTTAAATCTACAAATATTCTTTTCATCAAAACTTCTTAAATAGATAGGAAAGTTTGAGATTAAACTCTTGAATATCTATCATGCATGGATGGATTGGATGTGCTTGAAATCTCTATTAACTATTGGGGCAATGGGAAATGCTACAATTTAGCATATGAAATGGACTTTGAAGCCTTCCTTATTATTTGTGCTTGGAATCTAGTAGGCTGAAGCTTTCTGCTGTTCTTCTTGGCATGCGGTATGGTATGCCTGTTTTCCTCCTCCAAGAACTCATTTGATTAATTAATACTAAAGACTAGTTAATCCTGTATATGATGAGAAAACCTCTAACGCGCATGCTAAAGACTAGTTAATGCTGTATATGATGAGAAAACCTCGAAGTCCAATTCATTGTCGGCACTTATCTCATGAGAAGGGGAGTCCGGATCATGTGCTTAGAAAATTAAATAAAAAAAGATTAAGACTGTTGCATGGGTGTGAGGACCGTGCGGGCGTATGTTTAGTCCTACATCAGTTATTCGCTAGATAGATCTTGGATACTTATACAGGATCAAGGAACCAAATAATACAATTCTGTGCGAGTGTATATTTAGTCCTACATCGGTTATTCGCTGAGTAGATGTTGGATATTTATACAGAATCAAGGAACTCAAATAATACTGGCTAGCCATTTTGGGTGAGATGCTAGGTTGTTACAATGGGTTGCATATCTTCTCTCAAAAGTGCATTCCTATATATCGGTTTCATTCGTTTGTTTGTTTTTATTCTCGTGGGAGCTAATACCTGGACGAGTGCTGTGACACTGCCCAATTGTATCCTGTCCCTACTATTTGTATGTTAGCCATCTACCTACCACATGAAGCCTCACCATGCTAAACAATAGGTGCAACTTGTGTTGGGTTCAACCCGAATATACCCACGGAAACCACTCACTGGATGAAGTTAAGGTTTAAATTTGAGTTGGACTTGGATTCAAAATTTCCAACCCAACCAAACCTATAATCCAAGTCCATATATAATAAACATGAGTTATATGTTGTCTTAGCCTTTAAGTTTGTCATACAAATTGATGAATGATTGAAACCTCAAATCAACAGAAGCATCTCTAACATTTCACTTATTTTAAATTTCTTATTAAAGCAAATCTAACCTGATTGAAATAGTAACCTGACTAACCTAATCCAACCAGAAATTATTTTGAGATGAGGCTGGCTTGAGTTGAATTAGAGAATTCCCAACGTGAAAGCAAGTTGGATTGGGAGACATATAGGGTGGGTTGGGTTTAGATTTGCCCTCAACTCGACCCAACCTGTCCAGTTGCGACCTTAGGCTAGACTCCTCTACTGTTTAAAACATATATGTGTGCTCCTACATTGCTATCCATAATTTTTTAAACATTGTTGTTTTATGAAATAAGCTTCTATATAGTAACATCTTTACTAAGAAATAAAAGATAATGTATTGGCAATTAAGAAAGAGATTCCAATTCTCATATTCATCAATATATCTAGATATGTGCATCACACAACTAATGTTAATAACTAGCATGATTCTTTTGTAAACATTTCCATCAAAGTATCCAGAATGCTAATAATATGCAGTCCTAGAGTATACCTAGAATGGTAGTCTTATGCAGGTGTGAGGCTGTATGGACCTCTTTGGCTTCTCTTCTTCTCTTTCCATTGCGGTGAATTGGGGTTAACTATATGGTACCGGCCCGTGATCTTAGCATGCTTGCAGAGAACTTCAGCACGGAGGAGACAGAGAGCAGTTTTCTCATTAGACGGCTCCAAGGCACCTAAGTTGGATAGATTTGCTTTCTCTTTTTGTCAAAAATATTGGAATCTCCTTCATGATAATATGCCTTCATCACCCTTATTCCAAATGAAGAGGGCACACTCATAGCTAGAGATTTGAGACCGATAAACCTTATAAATAGCCTCTACGAAATCATCTCGAAGGTCCTGGCAAACAGACCGGTTGGTTTCCTTCCCCACTTGATGAATGAGGCCCAATTAGCCTTCATCAAAGGTTGTTATATCATTGAGAATTTCTTATATGTTCATGAAATGTTAATATACTGCAAGAGTTTGGGGCACAATGTTATCTGGAAGCTCACACAACATGGATTTTTCACAGTTGACTCTTACTATAGATTTGTCGATAGTGGTGGACTTGTTTGCCCTTATTGCAAAGTCATCTAGAAGGCACCAGTGCCAAAGGAGGCCAAGCTATTTCTTTGGCATGCGTTGAAGTACAAACTTCTTCTGGGTCGCCTCCTATATAGCCCATCATTATAGGTATGTATTTTGGGGTACTTGCGATCGTGTGCCGCAGGCATTAGATCATATTTTGTCTTGTGATTGTTCTGGGCTCTCTCACCGATGTATGTAGTGAGAAGCCGGTTCACAAAAAAAAAGGGAACAAACTTCACACAAACGAGATCCTTACCAAAAAGGGATGAACTATCAGTACAAACTTCCCTCTTTGTAGTTGTAATATGGAATGTATTTCTCATCTTTGCATTAGATGTTCATTCATCAAAACTATCTAGACTAAGAGGATGGCCACCTAAACTTCATTCTTTGTGGATGCCTTTGAGGAAAAGGTATATTTAACCAATCTTAAGAAAAACAAGGGATGATGCATGTCTATGTTTTGGCATATTTGGCTCGACCGGAGCAAGAGAACCTTCAAGGATACCGTCCACTCTTTTCATCTTTGGAAACACTTGGGGTCAGAGAAAATAATTGAAGGATACCGTCAAATTGGGACTTATGTATCCTCTTTAGTTTTATTTTAATTTTTTTTTTCTCTTTCCTTATATCTGTTCGAATCTTCTTTTCTTTTGTACATATACTTACTTTAAATTAATTAAATTGACTAGGGAAAATACCTTACTTCCTCCACATTCCATCAAAAAAAATAATTCAGATGAGAGGCGTGTCCAAATATATTCTCTCATATTATTTTTGGATTAAAATAATTGTAATGCTTATAATAGCCATCACATTGTTGTTATATATAGCATCTGGTTTATAATCTCGAGCTAGCTAGAAGCCTCCAACTCCATGATTTGTGGTGTAGGTAGTCCACTCAAATAATTAATTTATAATTAATTTTAAATAAACGTAGGAAATCAAATCACTTAGAGTCTTAGAGTATAATATTTGCTATTTATAGGCTAAACCAATTCTATCACCTCCACATCAAATAATATACAACGACCAAATCAAATATGGAAACCTACCGTTATTGATGACTCATCAATAGAGTTGCTGATAATCTGGCGATAATGGGTCATTAGCTCCCAATTTTTTTTGGTGTTATTAGCTCTCAATTGTCAAACCCCGGGCCAAGAAGCAACGATTTAATTAGGGAGGTGATCGATCACCCTCAACTAGTCTCCTTCTCCCCCAGACCCCCACCCATAACGAGAGTTACGAGACAAAGGAGAAATAAATAAGAAATAAATTCATGAGCCTGCAGTCAAATGAGACACTGGGGCACGGTTTCTAGTTCCATCGGACTAGGGTGGCGCTTTTGACCGAGAGGAGAGACACCAACCCCAAAGCCATCCTCGAAGCATCCGAATCTAACTCATGTAAAGCCAAGTGGTGCGTTATCCTCGAGGCGCATATCGTGGGCTAGAGAAGTACTGTTTGCAAACGGTACAGCTATTATTATCAACTGGATTCAGGAGACGCTGACGGTATAAGACAGGTGGGTGCCATCCCTGAGACATCTGAACTATGGTCGATGGCGATGTGGCTTTTTAGGCTAAGCATATCTACAGAAAGTCCAATAAAATTGAGAATTGGATCGTTTCATAAGTGCTTTGAAATTTATTATTTTTTTGATTTTTTTTTAAATCTGTCCGTATTATAATGGTAAGAGTCATTCGTTTTTGTAAAAAAAGAAAAAACAAAATCAAGTGCTGCTACGGGGCCCAAACAATGTACCCAAGAGAAAGCTCCATGCCGTATGATGTGAGTTTATCGGTAGAATTCACGGCGTTATGGCGTAAATAACCAATCTTTACGTGATACGCGGCGAGGGAGCTCGCATGGTACCGGCGTTGGGCCCGGAGGCTTTCTTGTAGTTATAAATTCACCAACAACCCAAAAAAAACTTCGAACGCATACACACCCATCGCCATGCAACGTACCACGACCGTCCATACGTCCACCCGCGGCAATGAGAGGCGGAAGGAAGTTGCAAGGAGCGAAGCGAAATTTAGGCAAGGAATTGATAAAGAAAAAGCCCACATCCCTTTACTCCTTCCAACTCCCACTCCTTTTTTTCTCGAGCCAAACCGGGTTGTTCCAAGGCGTCCACAGTGCTACAAGCGTGTGTGTGCGTAAGAGAGAGAGAGAGAGAGAGCTAAAAGCCCTTGAAATATCGTGAGAACACTGTTCTTTTTGTCTTGGTTTTTGACAGGTCTTCTTTCTTCTACAGCTTCTTTTTATGGAGGAGAGAGGGGAGGAAATGGAGGAGGGTAGTTTGATTGCGATGTTGGGCTGCTCGGGAGAGGAAGAGGGGTACCTTTTTGGGCCACTCTCTTCTATATCTCCTCCTCCTCCTCCTCCTACGACGGCTTATATGCTCTATTTCGGTGGGCAAGAGGAGGACGCTGTTCCCTTTCATGGGGTTGCCCAGAAATCAAGTGATTCTTTTCTGTCCTCCCTCTCCTCTTCTCCTTCTTCTACCACTACCCCTGCTACCGTCATCAGCTCTAAGTCATCAAAGGTATGCTTTGTGTCTTTTTCGTTTCCGGCCGTTAGTTAATCTTGGCTTTTGAGTGTGAAAAATAGCTGATGGTGGGCAAAGTAACTTGGTTTCTTAGAAAAAAGTTGGGACTAGTGGAGGTGGAGGAAGGAGGACAACCACAGCTAGTAACTCTACTGCCGACACTTCTGTCACGAGTAAGAAGCTTAAGACTGAGGGTTCCCCTAGCCACGGCTCAATCAAGGTTTGCTCTTTAATTTTTTATCTATGATTTTTTTTGTGGTTCATGGTTGTTGAACTATTAACGGTTTCGTTTATAGTAAAATTTCTGTTTTAATTAATAAAATGTTCATGGTGGGGAGAGGGGATCAGGTGAGGAAGGAGAAGCTAGGAGAGAGAATTATAGCATTGCAGCAATTGGTTTCACCATTTGGCAAGGTGAATGATCTCATCAATCCCTTCTAAAATTAGTTTAATGCATGCATCTCTCTGCTTCTTCTTCTTCTTCTTCTCCTTCTTCTCTTCTTTACAGTCCGAATTAAATGCAAGAAATTCTTGTTTTTTATTACTAGAAATCTAGAATACTAGTAGTAGCTAGCTAGTGAGAAACTAGTTGGTGCAAAATTTTCTGGTCTGATTGACTTTGACTGTGGGGAACGCAGTCGGATACGGCCTCGGTTCTACACGAATCCCTTGGTTACATCCGGTTCCTCCACGAGCAAGTCCAGGTGCGTGTGTTGCATCTCTCTCTCATTTACTATTCCTCTCACGGTCTCACCTCCTCTTCCTCTCTGTTCTTTTATTTCAGGTTCTGAGCTCTCCTTACCTGCGACGGCTGCCATCCTCTGCCCACCTGCATGTAAAGGCCACACTCCTCTCTCTCTAAATCTCTTTTCTTCTTCTGTTACTAATCTCGGCACTTTGTTTCTTTGGACTCACCTATAATGAAGGAGGGGAGAGGGGTGGAGGCGAGGACAAATGATCTAAGGAGCCGAGGGCTGTGCCTAGTCCCAGTGTCATGCACGGAACACGTGGCAAACAGCAACCGCGTTGATTTGTGGTTCCCAGCCATGGGTTGCTCCAACTCTTCCTCTTCCTCTTCCTCTTCCTCTACCAAGCATTAGGCCACTCTTAATTTCTTCTCTTCCAAGCGTTCCTTCTTGGGTTCAGTGACTGTTTCTTGTGTTCTTTTCTTTTCTTGTGTCCTCACTCTTGGGGCTCAACTCCCGGCCTTGGGCTGCTGCTTCCTTGTTTTTTTGTGTCAGGGAACAGTTACAGAAGAAAAGAAAGTTCATCTATCAAGAAAACAAAAAGAAAGGAAAGAAAGTTTATAGGAGAATAGAAGGGAATACGGAGGGGTATACAAAGGACCATCCCTGAACATTATATATATATATATATATATATATATATATATATGCTATGGTTCTGTAGCAAAGGGCATGTTAACACTCGGAAGAAGCGAAGCATTGTTGTTTTTGTGGGGTTTACTCTATCATAAGTGTGTGTGTGTGTGTGTGTATCTTTTAATGCATGCTTTGGAATTAAATGGATTTTGATTACAATAAGTACATGCATTTGTTCCTCGCTCTTTTTCAAAGTTAGAAAATAAAGGGGCTCAAGTTTATCAGCCTTTGGTGCTTGACTTGGTTAATGGATAAAGACACCGTACCATGTTTAATTGTATGACTTGTTGACACTTGGGCTCCACCCTGCCCCTTTATATAATCCTTGGACAGAGACTTGTGGGGTTGATTGTAATCCTAATCTTATTTGCATGCTGTACTACCGTGTCTATAATCATATGCTCTTCACCATTAATGTTAAATGTTAGCTTAATTATAACCACAAAAACATGCCTTCATTTGCCTTAGATAAACACAAAAATCTAGTGGGTTATATATGAACCAGGAAGCATGGGCTCTAAGCTGCAGCACTAGCTACTAAGCCAATTAGGAATGTTAGAAATGAGTTTGAATCTCGGACTTCCAAGGCTTAAAAAGCTTACAGGAAAAATTGGACCCTCGATGATCTCGGACTAGGAGACAGTTAGGTAGGTTTTGCCGTCGAATTGACGTGCATCCGCAGGGAAGGAGACGAATCTTGGTCACGAGGCCGGTTTAGCCATGGTTATCCCTGTCACGGTCGAAGGACCACCGACACCCTTGTGAAAATTTCCACCAAAAAGAAAACGACCTTCCTTGATTGGTGAAGACAGCCTTCTAGCTCTTCAGGAAAATAACAATATTCCACTCTTACATCAATCAAGCTGGACTCTTTAACTTTTTTGGTCATAAAATTATATTAAAATGAAAATTCGTAAAAGTTTGTATTTAGTCTCATACTAGCTATGTACTAAATAGATTTTAGATATTTAAATAAAACTATAGAATCCAAATAATACATTCCAACTAGCTTTTTTGGATGAGATCATGGATTGTTACAAATAGTATCAGAACAAACCAATTAGTTTTTTTGGATGAGGTCTTATAGTTACATAAACAGTTCTTCTATATGTATACTCACTGAGGTCAACAAGAGATCTCAAAGCTACTTGGAATCAGAGCATGCATTAGAGTAGACCCAACCGCATATCTAGCTATTATTGATTTATCGGACCCACCAAAATGGAGGGTAGATGATTTGACCGGGTGCACCTTTGGTGTAATGGAAATGAGCTCAATACTTCTCTTTCATGAGAGATGGCCTTCATGCCTCGCCACACTTTGTTTTTTTTCGCTAAAGCAAGTATTTCAAGCAATACAAATATGGATACATCTAACAAAATAAAAAAAATAACATATCATGGAGTGCCCAAAGCAGCTCCCCTCCCAAGCACACAGGGTGCCTCTAGAGTAGTTGGCCACATAAGCAGCCATTCAGTTCACAACCCCGTTGGCCTTTTTGAATACATATTTAGCCTGAAAAGCTTGCCACACTTTCATTAGCGGAGAAAATGGGGAAGACCTCAAACAAATTGAGGAGATCCCACTCTTTAGAGGAGACATCCCACCAAACAAAAGAAATCGACTTCCCCAACGACTAAGAAAGAAGAGAGAGTGACTCGTTGTGGATCCCACACACACACGTCAAGATGTGTCAATAATTGACAAGATGCCTTGGGTCGGCTTGCCCTGGATAAAAAACATCAACAACCTTCAAGCTTTGTCATACAATAAGAAAGCATATAATGTGATCAGTCTCCTATATAAACCCCAAAGAAGTCATCATGGCTGTTTAGAAGAACTAGTTGCTTGATTGAATTGAGAAGAAAAAAAAAACATTAGATTTATCTTGTTAAAAGATGGTAGGTGGCATGCAGTCAACAGCAAGTAAACATTTAGTCATGCTAAAAGAGATAATTTATACAACTAATTAGCATGCCATCAAATAATTTCCATGGTTCTACCTAACAAAGAACGCGACCGAGCTGGTGGCCCAGACGTAAAAGAGACGGATGACTGAATGAATGATATATTATCCTCCTGGTGGATAGCAAATTTGACTTCTGCTTGCATAAGCAGAAATTAAGTATTAATGCAGACAATCCAATAATTATAGGCCTGAGTTAAATTTCTTTCAGCTGATTTTGACAAGAAATCAACAAGAAGAACAGATGGACTAATGATATAAGAGAAACTACTGGAACAATATAGCATGCAAGATGAGAGTTTTCATAAAAAGCAACTGAAAGTTCTTGTCACCTAATGAACATGGTTCTGCGAGCACAAGAAGACTGTTGTTTTAGCAGACCAGAAAGTACTCAAACACATTGGTAGCTTGCAGTAACGTTTTGAAATTAACCCTGTTTAGACGCATTCTTATTTCAATGTTTGATACTACGAAGCAATAATAGAACCATCACTAATTAAGAAGAAAGATCTACACCAATGCATCATTTTCATGCTTGTTAAAATACTGATCCAATCAACTATTTTCTACCCTTGAAGACGATAATGATAGAACAAGCTTTTATATTATACTGGAGGACAAACAAATCACCAGTATCGTACATATTCTGTATAGTCTCGAACTCAAAAAATTATAAAATAATTAGCTCAGTTACAAATTGTTTTAACAAAAAAAATGAATATAAATTTCGGGCATCTCTTTTTTGTGAATAGAATAAATAAAGAGGTTAAAAAATGAGCCACATTTTTAACAACTATGGCGCAAGGCCTTTGAAGCAACTCCTTGATAGCACTGTGATAACCATAACATTAAACATCCGGCCTTGATAACACTGCAATGCTAGTATAAATGAAATTGCAATTATGACTAATGAGTTGATGAAGGCTCCACAATGAGCAACAGAACTTGTGAGGCAAATAAAGAACAATTTACTTGTGCTTTGAACCCAAGTTGAGACAAAAAACATAGGCAAATAAAAGACAAGAAACTCACTAATTGGTCTAGGCTAGACTAGTAGCAAGCAGATTCTACAAAAAAAAAGCACCATAATACGAACCAGTATTGGATGGTGTACTGGTCGGCGATTGGTTTAGCATAGTACAAATCCATATGTGCCATTCCAAGACATACCGACACAGGGAGAGCCGAAGAGGGAGAGTGAAAGGGAGGGAGAGGGAGAGGGGGAGAGAGAGAGAGGAAGGAGGATGGAAGCCATGGCAAACTAGATGTTGTCAGACTATCACGAGCGGCTGTCGAGAGGAGGGCATGTAAGAAAATATAAAATATATAAATAAATTTACCTCATCTAATCAGTTTAAATTTTTAGGACAAGTGGTGATTTCAACATAGCACTCATCGCGAGCAAAAAAACAAGCAGGGGGCGGGTTAATAAGAGCGAACCGAGGATGAAATGGGGATTTAATAAATCTTAGCCAGCCATCTTGAATTTAAAGGCTCAATTGTGCTAGTTCGATACATCCTAAACCAGCCAATTCGGCACAGTCCAACTATCCTTGCTAGAATTGAAGAAAACACTAACGAAGAAAGTTGGAAGTTTACTATATCAAGTTCGTGACTAATTTAAGCCCTAACTTCAAGAATACCATTAATAAATAAATTAACTATCTTCACCAATGTATGCTGGATATCATATTTGAAGGGCTTATAGGTGGCATATACACCAAAGCATTATATATTTCTCAGGTATCCTCTGTTCTTCAGCTTCACGTGGATCTAAGCTTCATTCTTTATTATGCTCCAGCTTCTACATGGCATAATGACTAATGAACATTTTGCGAGATCATAAAGCATCACAATGAGCAAGAGAACTAGAGCCTAACTATAACCAACAAGCCTTATCACTTCCATTTGGTGCTACATTTACAAATGCAGCTCATTCTTGATTCCTACCCATGCTTATATTTATGATCTACATCATCTCTCCCTCCATTTCAGCTTCAATATGCCTTCAGTTCTTCTTAATTTTCACATCTAATGCATTATAACAAAGAAGGAATTTATAGTTGAGACTGATCACATGGCAGAAGGAACGTTTGCTGGAACAATGTGTGCAATGAAAAAGAAGCAAGGCAGAACTGGTATCTGGAAAAGAGTTGAACTAGTAGGAATTATGACAACAATTAGTTTGTGATTCTCTATGCTTATAGTAACTAAGGCTTATACTGTAACATGGCTACCAAATTATACAACCAGCTATATTAACACTTTATAATTTTATATGTCAGTCAAAACTTTCTCAAAGTAAACAACATTTTCTGCAACTCAACCGTGTTGTGTCATGGCATCTTAAAGCCCCTAGAAATTCAAAGTCCATCAGGTTCTTGTATCCACATTTTGTCTTTTGCCTGTGAGTTCATCTCTCACGTTGCAAGCTCAGATAACAGACCATTTCCCAGTTTTTTGGATCATGGCCACCTGAAATTTTATAGAATATTTCATTTATTGATACCACAAAAATGGGGTATCATCCCCTTCCACAGAAGGTTACACAAGTAGGTCTTTGAAATTAAAACAACAAATGGGAACTTGAAACAGACCAATATATATGAGCATTAATACTCAAAAAAAATGATTCTTTCAGTAGTGATTGATAATCAAGCTTATAGTAGTACTTCTGTTAAACCTTAAATCAATTCTCAATATGTATGCTAGGTTTTCCTACAAAACAGGCATTTACCTATATAACTTGAATGGTCCTTCTTAAGTTTCATTTCAGCAAGACCATATTTAACTCTCAGATCAGATAAAAATGTTGCGCCTAGCTTTAGGGTTGGTAGTAAATACAAATTCGGGATCCTTAATCAAATTAAATCTGCACCACACATTATAGGGTTGGTAGTAAATACACTGTCATGTCTAGATTTTAATTAATTTAGCCGACCACCTGGCCTTGAATCTTGAAATGAGTTTGTGTTTATGTTCTTGCGGCAAATACTACTTGAGAGATTAATGCCAAAAGGCATCCTCGTGCACGGGGCTCTTACCATTGCAGGATCTAGAGAGGGTCAAATATATGCAGCCTTACCTTTGCATGGAAAGAAACATATCCCGAAATTCAAAGCCATTATACCCACGTCACAATAGAAAAACCTTACCACTGCATTAAGGCCCACCCTCTGAGAGGTTAATGCTAACTGCAAAAGAGATCCTTTTCTAAGTGGTAAGTTCATACTTACATCAACCGGTACTTCATATACCAAACAAAGTTCGTTTGTTAGGCCACATAGAATTTTCTGCTAAAAATAAACAAAATAGACACCCAATCTATATTTCATCAAATTTTATGACTTTATCCAAGGGACAACTCAAAAATGAGAATTCAAGCTTATATTCTCTTTGTGGTTCGACATCTGAGTCCATAATACTTCTACCTCCACAAACTAGGTTAAAATTTTTCCCCCTTTAACAATATGACCAATAGTAGATGGTGATTTTGTATGTCCCATCGACAAACCTATCTAACTGAAGTATGTAATTTTATGACTCTATCCATCTTCGGGATCAACATGTAATTTTATGATTCTAACTGAAATATTGACATCATCAGCATGCTCCCAAAAAAAACATTCAGATGATTGCACACGCTTGTACGTAGCAGAGAATGGAGACGAAAAGACAAGTTTCCTAACTCAATTTTTTCCTCCTTCCACCAAGTTTTATTGCAACTGCTAAACTTCTCAAAACATTCCACTAGTTTGTTCCATTATTTTTTAATTAAAAAATTTACAGTGCCAATTAAAAATAAATCACAGGAACAGTATACCGGAATTCCTCCATGCAAATCCAACTCAATGCATGATTTCTCCTCTTCAAATTATTCCAAAATCAAGAAAATAAGTTATCAAAAATCCTAATAAACAATTCAACCGCCTAACTTATCACAATAATTTACATATGTATAAGATGACAATTCGCTCCTTCAAACGCCATTGCGCTCCTCCCTGGTCTTCTCCTCGCCATTGCATGCGCTGGGTCTCTTCAAACTCCTTGTGCCGTGGAGCAAGCTAGCCGGCCGCTAACCTCACTAGATTTGATTTAGATTGCATTTTTTTTTTAAGTGGGTTCTCTTGATTTGGATTCACTCTTGGAAAGCCAGGACCTTGGCTCCAAAGAAATGTAAGCACTGATCAGGTTATCCGGCCCCAGTCTACATAAATAATAGGAGTTGACAACTCGTCCCTTTGCTCATCAGTCGTCAAATAATGTTTGTCACGATGATTTGGACGAAATATTTGTGAAATATTTTATGAAATATTTTGAGCATAACAATGGATAAAATAGTTGTAAAATAGGGTTTATCACAATGATCACACTCCTCTCCATGGCAAGGAGCAACTGTAGGCTCGAGTGGCATCTCCAAATATTTGGATCTAAATAATTATATTCCAAGTGCATGGGACTTCTTCCCTTTCTTCCCAAAAAAAATAAAGTTATGTTTAAAACATATATTTAGTTGAGTATAGGACCAAATATAAAATGATACAATGCAGGTGAGACATCTTTTCTTTCTTCGAAAACGTATATACGTGAGTATGTCTACAAACAAGTATATGATGTGGTGTTTAATTAGGCTGTTCAGATTTATATGCCATTTGAGCAAAGGAAATGATATTTATACATTGATGAATCTTTTTGGACTGTCAGCTTGTTAAAGATGAATTTGAGTTGATGAAGAGGCTTCCTGGGTCCAAATCTGGATCTAGTTTAAGAATCCAAAATGAATTAACATTCCAATCAACTTTTCAAATTGTTCGGTAATGATTAGAGGAAGCCCTGTATCTTGGTTGAGTTGTCACTAGGAAAAGCATGATTTAGACCTAACCGCATGTTATTTCAAGTTCTAGATCCAAATTAAACCATTTGACTGACGGGATCAAGTTGGGTCAAGTATAAGAAAATTTATTTTAAATCAATTTGATAATTCAGGCTAAGGTGGGTGCGCAGACCCAACATAATGTACTAGGTTCTATGTCAAATCAAATATAGGATCAAGGTTAATGAAATTAACTTTTTTTAAAAAATTATACTATTCATTATACATTTAAAAGGTGAATAAATAAGGACATGGATAACAAGTAGAAAGAATTAGAAAACCAAAATTAATATAAATTTCTGCTACCATATCTATGCCGTTATTTAACTATTATTGGACCTTCGACATAGACGAAAAAGCTTAATCCCATCGTACAAACATTTGCGTGGAATTCGATAATTATATGGTTAAGGGTTCTTAAAGCAAAGGGTTTTTGGATTCAATCAGATTAGACCAAGCTTAGTAGGATAAATGGGACCATTTTAGCCCAACTATTATATGGATCAAATAAAGTATGAAAATATATGACCTAGATTGACCCGCTTTTTCGAGCAAGTCATATTTTTGAACCACAAGTCTAAGTAATAGGTTGGACCAGGTCAAATCCAGATGGCACCAGGTCAAGTTAGGGGTTAACCGAACTCATTTGTGGCCCTAAATGAAGGGTCTTTGTGGAATGGATTAAGTTTACAATTTATAGGTGAACATGAGTTGAATGAGGTTAGTTTGGCCTCCAAGCAACAACAAATTATGGGCTAAATTGAATGGATTAATAATCTACATCAGCGTTTTGTTTCCAAAGGAAAATAATGTCGGTTCAATATATAGGCCAGATTCAATCAGTGAATTGAGTATGAGAAAAAAAAGGAATTGAATATATCCTTTCATCAAAGGTAAAATAAAAACAAAATCCTAAATCACTATTGAGATCAACAAAAGCAATGGAAATAAGGAGTAACTTATGCGCCAAAACAGACTATGCTACTTCAGTGAAGCAGATGTAGCAGCAATATGAAAGAAGTTTGGCTCGAAAGGCCAGTAAGTAGCACAACTTCTTTCAAATTAATGCATTAATTCTCACCTCACTAAACAGACAATAAATTAGCCAAAGAAAACCATTGCACTCAATTAGATTTCATCCTTCTATGCTCCACTGGTTTGCAACTTATGCATATATTTCACATAAATTTAAAGTACGGATACATCATAAAAATAGTTATTATAGGGAGATAAATTTGAGCATGGTCATAGTTGAGAAAGAACGTCGGTCATGTTTCCACATGGCTTGTACAAGGCCTCCAAGGGTTCAGCCTTGGGCATGGTGAGCCCCAAGCCTTCAGTCATGTCCATCTCCTCCTCCCCCGTTCTCTTCCTCTCAAAACACTGAATCAGAGACCCCAAGGCTAACCCCATAGTTCTCATGGCCAAGCCCTCCCCCGGGCACCTCCTCCTTCCAGACCCGAAGGGGATGTTCTTGTATCCCTCTGCGTCCACTTCATCAAACCTCTCTGGCCTAAATTCCAAGGGATTCGTCCATAGCTGTGGGTCCCTTTGTATAGCATAAGCATTAACCAATAAGATCGTGCCGCGTGGAACACTATATCCCTGTACGACACACTGCTCGGATGACTCGTGCGGCACGAGAAGAGGGCCTGCTGGGAATAGACGAAGAGTTTCTTTGATGACATTCTGGAGGTAGTGGAGATTGCGAAGGTCATGGTCAGTGACGAAGCGGGCATGACCGACTTGCATGTCTATCTCGGCTTTAGCCTTCTTTAATGCCTCTGGATGATTGAGAAGCAAGGCCAACGCCCACTCCATGGTTCCAGCAGGAGTTTCCGTTCCCGCTGATATTAGGTTCTGAAATAAAATGATAGTCATTGTTAGATGTGCGAAAACGAGATAAATAAAATCATTAGATGAAGGCCACCAAGGTCCTTTTTTTTTGTTTTTTTTCCTGCAATGTAATTTGAAGAAGATGTTGTTTTTTATCCCAGATATAGCCCACACTGACCTGACATCAATTTTTATTATTATAGGATATTAATCTTGGTTCTGGATTCAAAATAAGGGCCTCCAATATGGTCAAGGGATATGGGTGAGCTTCCTATCTTATTTTATTGTATTTCAAATAGGAGATAACAATCATCCTAATCACCGTAATTGTCTCCGATGGATGAGAAATGTTATAAAGTAATACCTCATGAACTTTGTCCCAAACTCATCCAGGAGCGTTTGTGAGGTACTTCTCCTCACCAAGTTTAATTACTCGAAGATGGAGTCTAGTTGTGCTACTCGTGGGTACATCGACCAAGGAGCACGTGAAGTTTTTATTTCCCAGCATGGTTAGGTATCAATTGCTTGGACTTTGGTTCTGTTACTGTATTTTAATGTTGACGTCGTACATTCATGGATGATACATTAATTTATTTAGTGGTTGGTATTTTATGGAGGATGGAGGAGTACCACGCCAACTTATTTTGAGTTTTAATGAATGTCACCTTCCCACCTTAATTTCTTGCCAGAATCGGTGGAGGCAGAAAAATAAACAAAGAAGGAATTCTATTCATTTAAACATTTTTTCCCCCATCTCTCTCACGGGGAAAAACTTCCACTGTAGAGAACAGTTTGAATAGAGTTTATGATTCTTGGTGAGAGAAGTAGATCGAATCAAAGAAGTTACTATGAACGTACCAGAATTATTCCTTTGATGATCTCGTCCGTGTAGTAACCAGGCTCGGCCTCCTGCATCTCCAACATAACATCGATAATAGTTTTCTTTCCCTCCTCTCTTCCCCTCTTCTTTCTTCGCTCCTCCACCATCTCTTGGAACAACTCGTCCATCTCCCTCGCTAACCTCGCCATCCTTTTCTCGGCACTGTTCCACCCTGCCCACCTCACCCATGGCAAGAAGTCCTCCAAAGTCGATGCCCCGCCCACCAAAAACACCTCCTCGATAACTCGCCGGAACTGCCGCCCCTCCTCTGCCACCTCCGTGGCTTCCGCCCCGTAGTACCTCCTCCCGGCTATCATCTGCATGGCCACATTAAACGTCAGCTCCGAGAACCTCGACTTCATCTCCACCTTCCTGAACTCGGCTTTATCTCCGTCGCCGAAGAGATGGCGGAGGAGCGACCGGACCTCAGCAGCACGGGAGGCAGAGAAGGCGGCAACGCGGGCGGGGGAGAAGATCTCGAGGGTGGCGATCCGGCGGAGGTTGCGCCAGTGGGGGCCGTAGGAGGAGGCGCCGAGGGTGGTGCAGTCGTAGCCGAAGTACTTGTTGGAGAGGAGCTGGGGGCGGTTGGCGAAGGTGATGTCATTGACGGTGAAGCAGTCCTCGGCGGCGCAGGGGGAGGAGACGAGGAGGACGGGGCGGGAGCCGAAGCGGAGGAGGAGGAGAGGGCCGTGGCGGGCGGAGATGGCGGAGAGGGTGCGGTGGATGGGCTGGCGGAGGAGGTGGAGGTGGCCGACGACGGGGAGGGCGAGGGGACCGGTGGGTGGACATCGGAGACGGGCGTTCTTGGATTGGAAGAAGCTTTTGGAAGTAAAGAGGAGGGCCAAGAAGAGCACCGCACAGTAGTAGAAGGTGGCCGTTTCCATTTTCTTTGATCTCCGCCACTGGATTGCCTCCGCGTCCTCCTTATCCCTTCGTTTGCGTGTAAGGCGGACTTCAAGCCGATGTGATGTAAGCGATGGCGATATATATTTTTTTGTGTTGACCTAACACTCGGTCCTTTTTTAAAAAAAAAAACTGGACTTTTTTTTATTTTTTTTTGACAAACGAAAGGGAAGAGGGGAAAAAGAAAGGCCTCTCCCTACTCCCTACTAGCAACTCCACACTGCCCCCCATATTCGATGCGGGTAGACAAATTTTATTCATACCCTCTTCTACCCATGAGTTACCCCACGTGTGAGTTCACCCCTGCACCACCTAAATATCAGCAGACCAGATTGCGATTTCACAAAATAAATCAGGCGAGGGGCATCCGGTCTCCATAATTAATCGATGCCCAGCATTTCGAACTTGGGTCATTCTGATAAAATCAAAGTTTTGTTTCGGTGGTTAAAAAAAATAAAAAAACCTCAGACTTTGAGGCGCCGCCCTTGGCCCATTAAAACTGGCCATTAGGATCCCGTTTATTTTTTTATCCACAGCCATCAGAGCTGTGGATCCAGACAAAAGAAAAAATAAAAACAAAAACTAGATAGAAAATCTCCAATTATTGCACGGCCTCCCAACCAATTTATCGTCTGACTATTTTTTTTTATAAGATAGGCAGATCATATATATATATATATATATATATATATATATATATATAAAATATTACATAGAGCAATCGAAATATTTGATAATTTGCTCCACCAAATAAAAGACAACTTAGTCCACAATGCTCCACCAGTCACACTACGATCGAAGTTGATCTTAAAAAAATTCGAAAATAGAGGTTCCCGATGATAATAAAATACCAATGGTAGATATGGGTTGCCATAAAAGTCCGCCTTGTCATCATCCAAGCCATAATACCCTTTAGTAGATGGATTATATATGTCCTTCAACAGATGGTTGAGGAATCACCTTTTATCCAGCATCACCATAAGTAACAACAAAATACATTCCCATCGAAACTCCTACCAATTCAATATTGGGGGCAGAAACTGCACCATCGAAGTTAGTGTTTAAGACTCCAAGAGAAGGACCGACAAGATTCGCAGAAAAATATCAGTTCATCTTCAACTACAGTGAGTCGGTAGCTTTAGTTACAGCATGGAAAATTTAGGTCTCCAACTTAGTGCTTGCTGTCTCACATGCAACCCTTTTTTATTATTATTATCTCGTGGTCTTGTGGTAGTAGTATAGAAAATTTTTACGATCGGCCCGGAGAAACATGTAGTGGTATGTGACATAACAAAATATGCTCTCTATCTAAATAGCCCTGCAATGAAGGATCCACAAACCACCTCAATGATGAGGTGTGTTGGTGATTACCAGGGGAAGCAATTCTTAATCTCTCTTCAAACATGCCCCCAACAGTCACAATCTTTTAATTCATGAGAATCACTGGGACCAATTTGTTGATGGCCAACTCTGACTCCCTTGAGCTTGCAATTTTATTGATAGCTTCAGAACAAGAAGATTAATAATGTTTTTACAAGAAAGAAAAAGATTAAGAACAAACAAAATAACTGGAGAGAATTGGAGCAAACGATTTGATCATTATTTATAACATTTTCTTCTTTACTTTAATCTCTTTTCCTCTCCTTCTTTCTTACTTCATTTTGATGCCCAACCTTATGTAGCTCCTCTCTTTGTAGCCCAGACTTGAACTAGTCCTTTAAAATATATAATTGATATATTCGATATGAATTTGCAGTTTCAACCAAATTAAAGAAAGAAAGTATAACATTCTCCTAATATTCATATATATGTATATACACACACACATACACATACACATACACATACTGTACGATCTTTATTTAATTAATTTTACTGATTTTATTTTTCTATTTTGATGAGCTACTGTGGGTCTTGCTTTATTCACTTGCTAAACGCTTAAAAATATATTCCCTCTAGATCCTTTATTTTCTTTTTGAGAAACAAACTTCCTCTTAATTTGAAATCCAATATTCAAGTTATCAGAAAACTGATAAATTCAAACAGGATATTTATATTTAGAAAACGGCAGAAAGGGGGAAAAAAAGTGCAGCTCACGAGATATCTTATTATCAGTTTTGATGGTTTCCAAGAAAGAGATGAACCGAGAGCATAAAGCCGGCCCTGAAGCTAATTTGACTTAATTTTTTTAAAACAAATAATATCATCTGCACCAACAACGTTCTATATATGTTTAGTTTTCCAAAGCAAATGCATGTGGGCGGTGCAGAAAAAATGAACAAGATAAAGTTTTCCTCTAAAGGCTGTTGTCAAATTAATATTTTTTGGAAAGAAAAAATAATTTAATAAAAATACTGCCAAATAAACAGTTTTTGAAGACTTGCTCAAATGTTAACCATATAAAAATTCTGTGAGAAAATAGAAGACTGACCGGTTTTCTTACTGGCACCCCTTTTATTTCTGGACAAAAAGGAAAGAAGTCATGCCATATATTTTATTATGATAATATATATATATATATATATATATATATTATCATAATAACTAGAAATTCCAGCCCACTAAAGAAGGAATTGTATCTCATATGGGGTGCACTAAGTGGTCATTCATGCCCCCAATCACAACCACTCGTTTCTATGAGCTCCATTCATCAACCGCTCATCTCAATGCATTACTATAGAAATGAGCACGTCGTATAGGATATAGTTCCTCCTAAGAAGCAGACTAACCAATGACTCTTATCTTCTTGCAGAAATTATTTAGACAATAAAAATCTTGACGGTCCAAAAACCAAACCAACATGGATATTATCCACTACGCAGCCATCTTCTTAGCAATTCTCCTCATCCTCTTCACCCTACTCCACCAAGCAAGAACTCACCACCTTGTCCTCCCTCTCTCCCCATATTTGCCCATCTCCATCTCCCAAAGAAACCCCTCCGCTTCTCCCTTCCTGCTCTCTTCGTCAGTTATAGCCCAATTATCTCTCTACGCTTCGAATCCTAGACCACGATGCCACTGAGGAATGCCACTCCAAGAACAATGTCATCTTCACCGACCATGCTGCCTCCTCGCCGTGAAACACCTTGGCTACAAATACACTACCATCGTATGGGCTTTCTATGGCAACAACTGGCGGAACCGATAAAATCCTCCCAACAGCTCGACTCCACTTGTTCTCTGGTTTATGGAGAGAGGAGGTCATGGTCTTGCTTAGATGGCTTGTTATCGACTCTAATGACAAGGACTAGTTTTGGAAGGTGTTGAGGATGATCACCGAAAAAAGGTATTTTGGGGAGGATGTTGAAGTCTCTGAGGCGGCTAGGAGGTTTCAAGAGATTTACAACCGATTCCCTCCATGCAAATCTAATTCAATGCATGTTTTCTCCTCTTCATATTTGATGATGGAGTGCCTAGGACATACATATATGATGCAACACAGATCACAAGTCCCAGCCCCATGGGTCGCAAGTCCCAGCTATATAGGTTGTGGTCCCGTACATATAAGTCTCAAGACATGTCTAAGTTTTGATAATTAATTATTTTTTTGTATCAGTTAAAAAAGTTTGATGTTGGGGGCTAAAGGACTCCCTATCCGACTCCATAAAACAACCCCTTACAATCAGATTTTTTTACGCTATTACAAGGTATTACAAATCTGATTTTCAGATCTCAAAATTTTAGAAAATTTTGATTTTTGTAAGATTTCTTTTCGAGAACTTTTGATATTATTAGAAAAATTAGTACTTAGGATTCTTCAAGTTAGAATAGAACTAAAATTCCATATTAGAAGGTTAAAGAAAAGAGTCCCCTTGTATAACTTATATATACTCTTACTAGAGCTCCTCTTGTAATCATCTTAAGATTCTTGAGTTACTGGTTAATGAGAATTCTCTTATGAAAATTATTCTTGCCTTCTCTCAATTCTCTCTCTCTCTCCTCTTTTTGACGGATTCCTAGAGTTTGTGGATGAGAGTGAGAGAGCTATATGCTTGGAGTGGTCGCCCAATGAAAGAGAGTGATTCATCCCTGCTTCTCATCCAACTACTATCACATATTTCTATAGTGGGGTTTCTACCTCACCATAATCGATTGCACCGACATACCCTTTCTTTTTCAATATTTTAGTCCAAGTTTCAATACCTCTCTGGCCTTAGTTGGCATCAGTGTATGGTTTCAAAAAGCTGCTCATCAATGCAACATTGAAAGGTATGTTGAACGTGAGCAAGATTTACATGATATTGAGCTAGATGAATTTCGTCGCCGGCTTCAACAACTTCAGTAAGAAAATCAGCGATTTCGATGACATCAAGCATAACACAAACACTAACATCGTCAGGGTTCCAATTACTACTCTGGTAGAGAACTCTTTGATAATGAAAGCAAGTGTTCTAATAAGAAAGTAAAAAATTTCAATCCGTTCTACAACTGGCAAGCATCTTCATCGAGCTAAGAAGATACCCAACTTTGATATCAAAATAAACATCCCCGACTTTGAAGGATGCCTGCAACCTAATATCTTCCTTGGTTGGTTCCACACCATCAAATGAGTTTTCGAGCTCAACAAAATTTCCAATGATCGGTGTGTCAAGTTGGTCCCATCATGCTTTAGAAGTACGCATCAATTTGGTTGAAGAATTTGAAGTGATGATGTGAGCAAGAAGGATGTGGCAAGATACGAACGTGGGACAAGATGCATCGCGAACTCAAACGTAAGTTTCTCCATGAAGATTACAACCAAGAAAAATTCTAAAGCTCTACAATCTTCAACAGTGTGACATGACTATAGAAGGCTACACAATAGAATTTGAGTAACTTTTTAGAATTTGTGACATCAAAAAACTCAAAGAGCAAACTATAGTGCGATATCTTAAAAGATTGAATCCTCAAATTGAGCAAGTCATGCAACTCCAACCCTATTGAATACTAAACGACGTGATACGATTAGCAACAAAAGTTGAAAAGCAGCAACTAAGAACAAATAATTCATGCTTGTCGAGATATGTAGATGGAGCGTGCAACCGGAGAAGTTCCATATCAAAGACGTCGCCATCCCCAAAAGCCAGCATCTCCTAATTGTCTCAGATAAAGGATAAGGACATCCTTAGCAACCCCAGCCATTCCAACACTGGTGGCTCTAGCCCTCACAAGTGTTTCAAGTGCTTAGGCTTTCAGCATATTGAAGCCGACTGCCCAAATAGAGAGCTCGTCTCTTTCATTAAAGAAGAATCTTGTGCAGAATAACAAGCGAGCAGACAATTAAGTGGGACAATAAAAGTTAAGATGAAGTGTTGGGAGTGCATCTTATTGCAGCTGGTGGTGATATTCGTATAGTTATGCATCAAACAAGTTGAGTGGGGCGAAGCAATTATATAAGTGACGCCATTGTTATTGGGCTATCAATTACAACGTGGTCCTGGTAGAGAAATCGGCATTCCTGATTGATATCTACTTGATGAAAATGAAGATGAATGGGAGTGCCCCTTTAGAGCAATTATATATGCATCGATCGAGAACCTTGAGCTTCCTAATCATGGGGAACTACATAATTTATCTGATGCGGGGGCCTTTTCAGAGAGGTTGTCAACTCTTGCAAGTAGTGCTGATCCAAGAAAGGGTCCTAAGAAGCGCCAATTAAGGGAGCGATTGCTGCTACAGCAATCTTTAATTGGGAGGAAGAAATTTACATAGCAAGAGCACCTGGAAGGTTGGTCCTCATGGGATTTTGAATTGCTGATTATCGATCAGGAATTCAAGATGTTAGCTCTCAAAAGGTTGTAAAGCCAACAGTTCATGGAAGTAATGAGCTGAGTAGGCTTATTGCCACACCAGGAGATGCTTCCTTGGATGATTTATTTCAAGATCCAAACTAAACCATTTGACTGACAGGATCAAGTTGGGTCAAGTATATGAAAAATTATTTTAAATCAATTTGATAATTCAGGCTAAGGTGGGTGCGTACGTAGAACCAACATAATGTATTAGTTTCTATATTAAATTAAATATAGGAACAAGGTTAATGAATTAACTTTTTAAAATTGTACTATCCATTATACATTTAAAAGGTGAAGAAATAATGACATGGAAAACAAGTAGAAAGAATTAGAAAACCAAAATTAATATAAATTTCTGCTATTAATATTGTTACCATTATTTAACTATTATTGGATCTTCGACATAGATGAAAAAGCTTAATCCCCATCATACAAACATATGCATGGAATTCGATAATTATACATGGTTTAGGGTTTTTAAAGTAATGGGTTTCTGGATTCAATCAGATTAGCTAGACCATGCTTAGTCCCGATAAATTGGACAATTTTGGCCCAACTATTATATGGATCGAATTAAGTGTGAAAATATATGACATAGATTGACCCGCTTTTTCGAGCAAGTCATATTTTTGAACCACAAGTCTAAGTAATAGGTTGGACCAGGTCAAATCCAGATGGCACCAGGTCAAGTTAGGGGTTAACCCAACTCATTTGTGGCCCTAAATGAAGGGTCTTTGTGGGATGGATTAAGTTTACAATTTATAGGTGAACATGAGTTGAATGAGGTTAGTTTGGCCTCCAAGCAACAACAAATTATGGGCTAAATTGAATGGATTAAGGATCTACATTAGCTTTTTGTTTCCAAAAGAAAACAATGACGGTTCAATTGGCCAGATTCAATCAATGAATTGAGTATGGGAAAAAAAAGGAATTGAATATATCCTTTCATCAAAGGTAAAATAAAAACAAAATCCTAAATCACTAGAGAGATCAACAAAAGCAATGGAAATAAGGAGGAGTAACTTATATGCTAAAACAGACTATGCTACTTCAATGAAGCAGATATTGCAGCAATATGAAAGAAGTTTGGCTCGAAAGGCCAGTAAGTAGCACAACTTCTTTCAAATTAATGCATTAATTCTCACCTCACTAAACAGACAATAAATTAGCCAAAGAAAACCATTGCACTCAATTAGATTTCATCCATCTATGCTCCACTGGTTTGCAACTTATGCATATATTTCACATAAATTTAAAGTACGGATACATCATAAAAATAGTTATTATAGGGATAAATTTGAGCATGGTCATATTTGAGAAAGAACGTCGGTCATGTTTCCACATGGCTTGTACAAGGCCTCCAAGGGTTCAGCCTTGGGCATAGTGAGCCCCAAGCCTTCAGTCATGTCCACCTCCTCCTCCCCGGTTCTCTTCCACTCAAAACACTGAATCAGAGACCCCAAGGCTAACCCCATAGTTCTCATGGCCAAGCCCTCCCCCGGGCACCTCCTCCTTCCAGACCCGAAGGGGATGTTCTTGTATCCCTCTGCGTCCACTTCATCAAACCTCTCTGGCCTAAATTCCGAGGGATTCGTCCATAGCTGTGGGTCCCTTTGTATGGCATAAGCATTAACCAATAAGATCGTGCCGCGTGGAACACTATATCCCTGTACGACACACTGCTCGGATGACTCGTGCGCCACGAGGAGAGGGCCTGCTGGGTATAGGCGAAGGGTTTCTTTGATGATATTCTGGAGGTAGTGGAGATTGCGAAGGTCATGGTCAGTGACGAAGCGGGCATGACCCACTTGCATGTCTATCTCAGCTTTGGCCTTCTTTAATGCCTCTGGATGATTGAGAAGCAAGGCCAATGCCCACTCCATGGTTCCAGCGGAAGAGTCCGTTCCAGCTGTTATTAGGTTCTGAAACAAAATGATAGTCATTGTTAGATGTGCGAGAACAAGATAAATAAAATCATTAGATGAAGGCCACCAAGGTCCTGTTTTTTTGTTTTTTTTCCTGCAAAGTAATTTGAAGAAGATGTTGTGTTTGATCCCAGAGAGAGCCCACACTAACCTGCAGACAACAATTTTTATTATTATAGGATATTAATCTTGGTTCTGGATTCAAAATAAGGGCCTCCAATATGGTCAAGGGATATGGGTGAGCTTCCTATCTTATTTTATTGTATTTCAAATAGGAGATAACAATCATCCTAATCACCGTAATTGTCTCCGATGCATGAGATATATATGTTCTAAAGTAATACCTCATGAACTTTGTTCCAAACTCATCCAGGAGCGTTTGTGAGGTACATCTCCTCACCAAGTTTAATTACTCGAAGATGGAGTCTAGTTGTGCTACTCGTGGGTATATCGACCAAGGAGCACATGCAGTTTTTCTTTCCTAGCATGGTTAGGTATCAATTGCTTGGACTTTGTTTCTGTCACTGTATTTTGATGTTAGTCGTCGCACCTTCATGGATTATACATTAATTTATTTAGTGGTTGGTATTTTATGGAGGATGGAGAAGTACCACGCCAACTTATTTTGAGTTTTAATGAATGTCACTTTCCCACATTAATTTCTTGCCAGAATCGGTCGAGAGGAAGAAAAATAAACAAAGAAAGAATTCTATTCTACTCATTTAAACCTTTTTCCCCTGTGTCTTTCACTCGGAAAAACTTCCACTGTAGGGAATAGTTTGAATAGAGTTTATGATAATGCTTGGTGATAGAAGTAGATCGAATCAAAGAAGCTACCATGACCGTACCAGAATTATTCCTTTGATGATCTCGTCGGTGTAGTAACCAGGCTCGGCCTCCTGCATCTCCAACATAACATCGATAATAGTTTTTCCCTCTTCTCTTCCGCTCTTCTTTCTTCGATCCTCCACCATCTCTTGGAACAACTCGTCCATCTCCCTCGCTAATCTCACCATCCTTTTCTCGGCACTGTTCCACCCTGCCCATCTCGCCCATGGCAAGAAGTCCTCCAAAGTCGATGACCCGCTCAACAAAAATATCTCCCCTATAACTCGACGGAACCGCCGCCCCTCCTCTGCCACCTCCGTCGCCTCCGTCCCGTAGTACCTCCTCCCGGCTATCATCTGCATGGCCGCATTAAACGTCAGCTCAGAGAACCTCGACTTCATCTCCACCTTCCGGAACTCAGCTTTATCTCCGTTGCCGGAGAGGTGGCGGAGGAGCAAGCGGACCTCAGCAGCACGGGAGGCAGAGAAGGCGGCAACTCGGGCGGGGGAGAAGATCTCGAGGGTGGCGATCCGGCGGAGGTTGCGCCAGTGGGGGCCGTAGGAGGAGGCGCCGAGGGTGGTGCCGTCGTAGCCAAAGTACTTGTTGGAGAGGAGCTGGGGGCGGTTGGCGAAGGTGATGTCATTGACGGTGAAGCAGTCCTTGGCTGCGGAGGGTGAGGAGACGAGGAGGACGGGGCGGGAGCCGAAGCGGAGGAGGAGGAGAGGGCCGTGGCGGGCTGAGATGGCGGAGAGGGTGCGGTGGATGGGCTGGCGGAGGAGGTGGAGGTGGCCGACGACGGGGAGGGCGAGGGGGCCAGTGGGTGGACATCGGAGACGGGAGTTCTTAGATTGGAAGAAGCTTTTGGAAGTAAAGAGGAGGGCCAAGAAGAGGACCGCACAGACGTAGAAGGTGGCCGCTTCCATTTCCTTTGATCTCCACCACCGGACTGGCTCCGTCTCTTCCCTTATCCTTTCGTTTGCGTGTAAGGCGGACTTCAAGCCGATGTGACACTCGGTCCTTTTGTTCGACTTTTAAGCGCCCCCTTTGGCCCACTAAAACCGGCCATTAGGATGACCCAGTTTTTTTCTTCCTTTTAACCATAGCCATCAGAGCTGTGGATCCAAACAAAAGAACAAAGAGAAACGAAAACCAGATGGGCCCTCTTGAAAAGGAAATCTCCGATCATTGCATTGCCTCCCTACCAAATTATCGTCTGATTATTTTTTTTAATAAGATGGACTGATCATATATATATATATATATATATATATCACTACAGGAAAACGGGTTTTTCCCGGCGTTTTTTTTTGTCTTTACCGACGCTTATAAGCGTCGGCGAATTCCCAGCCCACGCTTCACAAAGCGTGGCTCAGACGTCGGACAGGTGGGCGTGGGTCGGGTTTAGCCCGACGCGTTAAAAAAGCGTCGTTGGTCTATCCCGACGCTTTTAAGCGTCGTTCCCCTTACCATACGCCTAAGCGTCGGCGAGAAGGGTTGCTTTTCCCGACGCTTTTAAGCGTCGTTTATTCTATCAGACTCCGGGGGAGAATGGTTGGTTAGTACGGGCTTAGGCCGACGCTTGAAAGCGTCGTTAAAGGCTTGCTTTTCCCGACGCTTTTAAGCGTCGTTTCTTCTTCAGACTCCGACGCTTATAAGCGTCGGGGAGAAGGGTTGGTTACTTCGTGTTTAAGCCGACGCTTAAAAGCGTCGTTAAAGGCGCGCCATTAGGGAAATTCCTGTTGCTTTTACCGACGCTTAAAAGCGTCGGCATTAAATTTTTTTTTAAAAAAAATTTTTAAAAAGTAATTTTTAAATACTCTGTGTACATTAAATTCTTACAAAACAATAGAAACAAATACACTATATAACAAAATATGAGTCACAAACAAGAACTTTGATTACATTCATATTATCATATTTGATTACATTGTACTTCAAAAACATTCTAAAAACATACAAGTCAAATTCCTAAGTACACAATCTACAATATGTATCAAGGGTCGGCATCATCATCTCTACAATATTGTCATTAAGCTTGGGGCGAGCCCAGTCAACCAAGCTCTGCTGCTTGCTCGGGCGAGTCTTGTCCACAGACCGGCGTCCTATTAAGAGCTCAAGAAGGACAACCCCGAAGCTGTAGACATCACTCCTAGCTGTCAAGTGACCGGCTTCACATTCAACAACAGGATTTGCCTGAGAAAGGGGCCTTGCTGTTGTCAATACTCCAGTAGATGTTCCTGATGCAGAAACCTGAAATAAAGATGAAGTTTATTGTGTTAAACATCTTGTATGACAATAGTTTTCCAAGGGAAAATGCTATGACTGATCTATCTACCATCAGGAGAGGCCTTCTTCCACTCTTATCCATCAACAAAGCACCCATTATTGTAATAGGAACCTGTTAAAACAGACCAGTCTTATAATACATTGTTTGATAGAGTGATCAATAAAGACATGAATTCAGAAGGGTAGGAACCTGAATGCATCCCAGCAAAATGGTTCCAAGATTTCCTGAAGCAAATCCTGTGGTGGAAAAATTACACTTGGCATATTACTTACATAAGCTAAGCTTGAAACTGAACACTTAGAAAGTTGCTTTCATAGGTAAATCATGAAAAGTGCATCCAGAACTGTTATTTTACCTGCAGATACAAATATTTCACTGGCATAGAATGTAATTCCATTGACCCCTCCAAATTGTTGAAACACCATTAGGCCAGCACCAACCTGCAAGACCCCATCAAGATCTCCAACATAAGAAGAGAGTGATAGGATCATGAAGTCTTTAAGTTCGCGGAGTTTTGGAAGGTTGCTTACGATGACCGAACGGAGATATGTCTTCTGGAATAGCTCTGAAATCCTAGTCTCAGGGAGGCTCCGGAGAGTTTCTACATATTCCTGTGAAGAAATTTTTGCTTTCCAACATCAAAAGAAACCATTCATCATTTTGAGGTGTTATTGACCTTGTTCTCATGTTTCATGTTACCATTTTCTGTTTCCAAGTTTAAATTGATTGGTCCAATGAAATTAAAATGAGTTTAGTGGAAGAAATGCTTTGTAAAGCAAATGTATAAAGAAATGCTTTGTAAAATGTATAAAGAAATGCTTTGTAAAATGCTTTGTAAAATGAAACAATTAATAAATAGGGCATTTTTTTCTTACTTCTGAATCAACAACAGTAATTGTAAAATGTGATTGCGGACAACTTCACGGCTCTTTCTTACTGCAGATTCTTTGCACAAAAGAACAAGCTAATCTACCAATCTGAGCAGAAGAATAACAAGTCAGCAGTAGCTTCTATTCAACAGAATCCACAACTAAATAATTAATTAGCAGACTATCTAAATTATAAACGAGATTAAAATACAAAATATTTTCACCCAAGATTCAATCAAGAGTTCAAGATTTCCATCTTGTTTCCTAATGGGAGGGATTGGCTGTCAAAAAGGAACTAATACAGATAGAGACAATTAACACCAAGTAAATTCATCCAAACATAATTATATACCATTGGCTTCTTCCATGATAGATGATATTAGATACATTTATATGTGCTTCTAAACTTGGGATAAACCTAATAAGCAGAATAAACTTTGGGAGAACAAAAGGAATGATTATATACAATTAGATGGACACCGGCTGAATTTTAGTTTCTAATTCCAGTATTTGGAATCTTGTTTTTTTGGAATGTATATTAAACTTGCAGTTGATGGCCGCTGTGAGGATACATTTACTTGCAGTTGATGGCCGGCCAGCAGTTTAAACCTGCTGCGGATGACAAGTGTGTGTAACTAGCGAGGTTCAGGCTGCATGCAAACGTTGTCTATTTTGGCATTCCTGACATTCAATCAGAAAAGAAATCTATTTCGGTGCTGTGAACCTTGAAATGAAATCCGGAGTGGAAAAGAAATCTATTTTGGAATAATATTTTAGAAGACTATATAGCCAATAAAGGACAAGAAATTCTCTTAATTAGATATTTATATGATAAATTTGGAATCCTCTCAAAACTCACTAATCATCCAAATATTCCTATTCTTCTCATGATGAACTCCTTCATGGCCCCATCACGCCTTGTGCTCGACAATTAGTGCATTCCTTCAGTCATTATTTTTCTCTAAACACATAATTAATCAAGTAATGAAAAAACTACTTGCAATCTTACAATGTTAGAAAAAACCCCATCATCAGCAACCAAGAACACATATATTAGATGGGAAAAAAGATCAAAAATAAAAGGCCGAAAAAGGATGGAAGGATTAGCAACGGTAGATCTCACTTCACGTTAGGGCATTCCCTAGCGAAGTGGCCCAGCACCGGCCGGAATGGCGGCCGCCGCGGGCGGTGATCGGGATGGAAGCCCCTCCTCATACGCCGGGCCGGATCGGGCGCAACGAAACCCTAAAAATTCTCTTAGGGATTTCGCGAAGAAAGATGGAAGCCGAAAGAGAGAGAGGTCACGACGAGTGGGACTGAAGAGGGAGAGACGGTGGAAGGAACGGAACACGAGGGCTAGCGTTTTACTTGCCGAAAGCGGGAGGGAAACGGCTGAACAGCAACGGTGGGGAGCAGAACAAGCGAGAAGGAGGGAGAGGAGGGAGGAGAAGAACACTACCTCGGGCGGGCGGAGCGGGTTGGGGTCGGTCGGTCGACGCCGGAGAGGAGGAAGATGGGGCTCGGGAGTAGCTAGGGCAACGCCGAGAGGAGGAAGACGAAGGCCGCTGGGTTCGGTGGCTTTAGCGCCGGAGAGGAGGAGAAAGAGGGGGCTCGGGAGTAGCTAGGGCAAGTCTGCGGGACGGTGGGCCTTAAGGTGCCTTCGGCGACGCTTATAAGCGTCGTTTTACCGTTTGGCTTAACCACGCATATAAGCGTCGTCTTAGGCCATCAACAACGACGCTTTAAAGCGTCGTTTGGCTTGAGTCTACGACGACGCTTAAAAGCGTCGTCTAATCCCTCAATTTACCCACGCTCATTAAAAGCGTCGGTAAAATCTAGTGCGGGAGAAGAATTTACCGACGCTTTTAAATAGCGTCGGCAATTAAGCGTCGGCGTTTCTCCCTTTTACTGTAGTGTATATCTAAGACGAATACATCCAATAAAATTGTAAAATAAAATTTTACAGTGAGCAACCAAAATAACTGACAATTTGGTCTATAGTATTCTTCCAGAATGCTCCACCAAATAAGAAGAAATTCCATCCGCAGTTCTATTCGTCTTCTAGTTGATGTGCCTGGTACCTAGGAATACACACTCTTTCGAAACCTCCAAATATCGTGTAGGACCAGATGTGCGTTAGTCGTCCCCGTTTGATCTTGAATCCACCTGACAATAATAGCTGAATCACCTTCGATGGCTATGAGGATAGCCCTCCATACCTACCTCGCATGGATTATGGCTGCCCAAGCCACCTTCAGCTTCGTTCTAGAAACTAAGATATTGAAGGTTGCACTCCCACCAACAGCTACCAGCCAAGAGTCCAAAAATCTTGCTCCACCTCTACTGTCGCCCCCAGTCACACTACCATCAAAACTGACCGTAAGAAAGTTTGAGGGTGGAGGTTCCTAGGTGATAAAACCAACCAAAGCCTGATCCATTTTGTGGTAGATATGTATCACCATAAAAGTTCATCTTGTCGTCGTCCAAGCCATTGTCACGCCCCGAACCCGGGGGCCCGGGGCGCGAGCAGACGCCGCGCACCTGCAGGGCGGATCCCGCAGGCACGCAAGGCAGATTGATCAGATTCCACATCAATAGCTAAACAAAGATAAATTCCAACTTTCAATTCAAATGTCCATATATACATAAGTCAAAAGAAAGTTCATATCTACTAGCTAATTACATCATGATCACTCTATCCCGTAATCCCCATAATCATATATCATCACCTGCAAAAATGTAAATGGTAGGAGTGAGCTAACAGCTCAGTAGGCGACATCATGCAATAAAATCATCATATAACATGTCATAATGCATATAAAAGCAGTTAAACACATAAATCCAAAAATCCACACAATAATCTGTAAACCCAATCCGAGACTCAAAATAACTCAACCGCATGACTACGGCCACATCACCCAGTGGCATGGTTACACCGAAGTGCCAATACAACTCTCCGAAGAGCCGCTCCACTGAGCCAACGCACCACTGTGCCGCACCCCCCGGTGCCAAACTCACGCTCCACTGAGCCGCTCCGAAGAGCAAAATGCACCCCTGTGCCGCCACTATTCTATCACCGGTGGTCGCGGTGTCGGAACTAGTTCCTCAGTACAAGTCGACAGGGCCAACGTATCATCCCATTGGCGGGGCCTAGACTATAGTCACGCGGATTTTAAAAATCAATAAATCAACTTTGTATATCAAAGTCATAATCATACTCCCAACAGTAAAGCACATAACAATTTATGAAATTAAATATTTAATTCTAAATCTAACAATAATGCCAATAATAAATCAATAAATCAACATATGCAAGATACATGTTAAAATTCTACTTTAAAACAATAAGTCACCTACCTGGGTTCGCTTAAAAATCTCTGTCACAGATATCACGAACCCCTGATTAAACATAAATATTAATTATTTAATTAATTTAGAAACATAATTTAAACTAATTCCAATCCCTTAAATTCCTAAGTTCAAAGATCCAAGAATAAATAGACTAAATCCCAAAAATCAGAATCCTTTAACCCAAAACCAATTGTGGCCCAACACAGATTAGGCCCAACTGAACCAAACCAGATTACAGGTCCAGATCAGATCTCGGGCCCAAACCAACCCAGCCCACAGATCCAATCAGGCCCAACTCAGCCCAAAAACAGTTCCCTAGCCCAACCCAAACCAGGTCTGATCAGACCATAACAAAACCCATTCATGAAATAGGTGGAACCGGTTCACAATATAAATCCGGTTCAAGATCTGGTTCCCAAATAAAGCACGGATTTCAAAGTGAGGAAAAACACCCAGGCCGAATAAAGAAGAAGAAGAAGAAGAAGAAGAAGAAGAAGAGAAGAAGAAGAAAGAAGGAAGAGAAGAAGAAGAAGAAGAAGAAGAAGAGGGAAAGGAAGAAGGGGGGGTGGCTAGTGGCTCCGGTCGGCCCTCGGCGGCCGACCGTGGCCCTCGGCGGCGGCGCTCGGCCCGCCGCCGTCGGCCATCCCACTGTCACAGGCCGAGCGGAGGAAAAAGAAGAGAAGAAGGAGAGGAAGAAAGGGAGGAAAGAGAGGGAGACCGGGGCTGGAAGCCCGGCCCCCGTTCACCCACCTCCGGCCGAACTCGTTTCGGCCGGATTGACCCCGGCCGGTCGAAATTCATCAAAAACTTCCCCCGAAACAGGGGAAGTGAAACCGACTGATCCCCCATCATTTCTCTCCCTTAAATCCACAAAAAAAATAGATTCATGCTGTCTTGCTCACCTCCGTTCGTCGACGAGTGGTTTCCCCGGCAGCGATGGTGGCTCCGGCGACGACGGGCTCCGGCGATCTTCTCAAAAGAGGGGAAAAGAAGGGGAAGGGATGGGCTCTCAGAGAAAAGAGAAAGGGAGAGAGAGAGAGATAGAGAGGGAGAGGGAAGAGGGGAAGAGGGAAGAGGGAAGAGGGGGGTGGTGTGCGGAGATCCCGCTGGCCGTTCGGCCGGCGTGGTCATCGTGGGGAGACCACGATGATTCAACTGAAGTCGGCACTCCTTGCCGACTTCAGTTCGTTGGGCCCTTGGATGGGCCCAATTCGGGTCTTCACACTCTAACCAACTAAAAAGAAATTTCGTCCTCGAAATTAAAGAGATCTAGGCCTTTCAGATGCTCAGCCCATTGAGTAATATAAATCCAAGATCTTATTCTTCTCGATCAAAATCAGTGTGATAGATAACTTTAAATCAATTAGCAAAAATTTCATATAAACTCGTAAGATTAGCACTAGATAAATGACTGACTGAAATCTCAGATTGAAATTATCATCTTGATGCATGTTTACTCGAGATCGGATCAGGATCGATTCACAACAGGATTGATTAAAAGTAGTTGTGTTTGGGATAGAACTTGAAATGAAATAGATCTCATACACTTCTCATGGTAGTGTGTTGATCCCTCAAAGAATAATGGCCAACCTTAGAGTCAAATCATTAAATGGCTAGAAATGTAATTCACAAAATGAACATGTACTTATGATCATTAGATAGCAACGGCCTATCTCAAAGATGATTTGCATCAAATCACAATAGCAGGTCTGAGAAGGCAAAGTATTGATACCATGATTCAATATGCCACGAAGCTTTTAACTTAAACCTATAAGATGGGAGCAAATAATGCATGGTTTATGTAGATACTTAACAAATTAGACCATATTTGGCCAACAATCAACTAACCCGAGTCATGATACGCTCAAATTATTATTATTATTATTCTCTTAGCATATCCAAAAATAGCAAATTCTATCCAAGAGATAACATAATCATATCATGATTGATCTGAGAATCAACAAAATCTTTCATTATTGAACAACATAGTCTTTCATAATAACATGTTACCAAAATTCAGTCAATATTTTTGACCAGTTTAGATTGACTCAATCCATCATACTTTCGCTGCGTAACTCTGATCAATATTCTCCAAAATTTCTTAATGATCCCAGATCATCAACATTTTTTTTTTATAATATCCAAGCAAAATTTTATCCTTGCTTTCCGAGTTCCCTAGGTCATTATTAACCCTTGAGATAGTTGTCGTATTTGTACCATCATATAATCAAGTAATCATATTCTAGATCCAAATTTGAACTAAGCCAATTCTAGTTTCCCTTGACAATTCCATTATACAAGTTGATATTTATTTTAAGCTTCGATAATTAAAAGATTTTAGATTAACTTACTCAGGAGCTTACTTAATCATTCTGAATCTTTTCTTTTAGGCTAAACTTATTTGGGCCTCTCATGAAATCCCACTTGCATTTCTCATATGGTGATACAAAATCCACAATCAACTCATAGCCTTGATTTATAAATATTTAACTTACAAGAATCTAATAATCTGGTTCAAAGATTTACAAGAAATTCCACCAAGATATAAGCTCCATGATTTTACATTGAGATCAACTCCTCAAATAAGTAAAATATTTTTTATTTGCAGTACTGCAAACATTTCGGGATCTTGTAAATCTACTAGACTTAGAGAATCTATTAATAAAACAATGATATCCATATCGATCAAAATCCAAAGAACTATACTTTCCAACGATCTTTTTTTTTTTTTTTAACAAGGAAAAACATCAAGAACTTTTTCCAAATCAAACAAGTCCTATTTTCGACTAACCCAAAAACATTTTAATCCACCAATATTCTCAAGATTTACTAATTGACTTCCCATCAAAATATCAATCTTAATTGTTTCAAGTCTCAAGTAGAGCCAAATAAAAATTCTTAAGTCTCATCCCCAAGTATATTTTCCTTCTATATACGAGTTCCATGCATGATCCACATACAGATTTCAATAAATATTTTCTAGTCCAAGCTTTAAACATCTTTTTATAGATGAATCTTAATTTGCCACCAAAATAATTAACTTCAACTAGAAGCAATATCCACAGTGCCTGATATCAAGTTAAACTTCCAAAATAATTATATTGCACGATAATATCTCATGATTAATATTCCTTCGCTTAATTTAGTCAAAATCTAATTAATCATAACTTGAAATACAAATTGCTCTACCAAAGAAAACTCTCAGAATAGCTCATTCACACTTCGGTTACGACCATAATTAGGTTGCATTCTAATTTTAGCATTTCAAAATCATGATAAATTAACTCAAATTTATCAACAACAAAAGCAAATAAATGCCTTTTAGATCAAATATTAATGATCTTAACCAGTTTCAAAATAAGTCAAACCACCACACTTCCGCTGCACTCCCTGATTTAATTCATTTAATTCTCTAAAGTCACAAAATGATTTCTGACTAAAGTATCATTTTGCATTGAATCTAAGAAACTCCAAATTTCAAATTTCCAAGTAGAACTAGAGCAAAACCTCTAGATCTTTTTGTCCTCAATTTATATAGAGTGTACATACCATAACTAACCCCCGATCCTTTAGTCAAGTTTAAGGTCACTATGTGATCTCCACAACCTTTTTAGAATCCAAAATATCTAGGTTTAATTTAAAGGGGGTAATTCTTGTATTCTCTTTGCAATTTAATTAGAAAATCTACATTGATTTTCCTTCCAACAGAATTTACCTCAAACTCAATGGGTTAGAACTGTTGAGCCAATATCACTATGAGTAGGAATTAACTCTATCAACTTCCAAATCCTTCTTTACCAAAATCCTTAATGTCTATGATTAATGCTACCCATGATAACTCACATAAGCATCTCAAAATCGAAATTTCTACTCAATTTTGTATTTTACAATGACAAAGATTTCTAGTTAGGTCATAAACCTTGACTTGAGTTCAAGTTAACACATCCAATGGTCTCCAACAATTATAAGAAAAATTTAGTAGCCCAATCCAAATATACAAATTCAAATAATTAGAATACTCCACCAATTTGCATACTATATGGCCTTAAGAATTTAATCCACTAATAGAAATATGCCGATTTACAATATTCAAACATGTCAAATCCAAATATAATCCCCATACAGATTTAACCTCGAAAACATTCTGCACTAATACTACGAAAAATCTTTCTTAGCCCACTCCAATGATACGGAAGATGTATGTATAAATCACACTCTGATAAGTTCAGTACTCACATTTGCTTTTTTTTTGAGCAGGCTCTGGCTATGGCAATATCCATGAAAACAAGGTTCGAACTTGGATCAACGGTTGACATGCCATAAGATTCTATCTAATCACCATTCTCGAGTTGCAGTTTACATTAACTTCTGATAGCAGATGCTTTGAATACTTAAAACTAAGTGGATGCTTTGAATACTTAAACCATGTATTATATCCAGGACAAGGTAGCTCATGATGCTAGATAAGGGCAACATCTATGAGACTAATCGCATCTCATTTCTATAATTCGGAATTAGCATTTTTGTAAATGCTTTCGAAGCAACTTATCTCATATACTATAGTTCACTCAAATTGAATTGCTGAGATGGTTACGATTACGCATAGTTTGAGCAGAGTGCATGTTCGATCATCCATATACTTTAAATGCTTGCTTCAATGTTTTTATGCAAGCTTTAAATCTACTAATATTCTTTTCATCAAAACTTTTTATATAGATAGGAAAGTATGAGATTAAACTTTTGAATATCTATCATGCATGGATGGATTGGATGTGCTTGAAATCTCTATTAACTATTGGGGCAATGGGAAATGCTATAATTTAGCATATGAAATGGACTTTGAAGCCTCTCCTTATTATTTAAGCTTGGAGTCTAGTAGGCTGAAGCTTTCTGCTGTTCTTCTTGGCATGCGGTATGGTATGCCTGTTTTCCTCCTCCAAGAACTCATTTGATTAATTAATACTAAAGACTAGTTAATACTGTATATGATGAGAAAACCTCTAACGCGCATGCTAAAGACTAGTTAATGCTGTATGTTGCTGGAAATTGGACCCGGGGGCAATCTTCGGTCGAGGAGAGGGAGCGACTGTTAGTCCTCACGGCGGGGCGGCGGTCTGTCGGCGGGCGGCGTCCTCCGTCCGGGGCGGTCGGAGAGAAGGAACAGCAGGTCCTCGCAGCGGGGCGGCGATCCGTTGGCTGGCGGCGTCCTCCGTCCGGGTGCCTGCACACGAACCGGTGGCCGGGTTCTCCGGCGCCGGCCCTCCGACGCTCAAGTCAGGGAGGGGGCAAATAGTGGGGAGAAGGAGATAAACAGTGATTTTTGGGTGTATGAATGTTCCAATCCCCTCTTGAGAGGCCAAGGCTCCCTTTTATATGCGGGGGTCGGTTTACCTGTGATGTAACAGGGCGAGGCCGTGGTACGGCTTGGCATGTTGTTCAGGTCGGCGCTCGGTCAGGCGAATCATTGCACTGATGTCGGCGGTATGGCCGAGATCAGAGACTTATCATAATCGACTAGACCCTGCTGGGTCGATTTGCCGTGGAGAGCTGGGGATCCGTAGATGTCAGGAGCCATGCGCATTTATTGTGGAGTAAGTCGGAGATCCGCATTTATTATGAAGTAAGCCGGAGATTCGCATTTATTGTTGAGTGTGCCGGAAGATTACAGCGGCCATGCGCAATAAATGCCGGAAGGGTGTTAGAGTACGGTCCTCGGACATCGGGGTTTCTCTTAGGTCGGAGGTTTCGGGGTCGGTCGTCTTGTGGCCAAGCGTTCCGAGGTCGGACGCTGACTTCGGCTGTCCGGGGTCGGAGGTTGTACGGCTTCTTAGGGGCATTTATATCATTTGGGGGGAAACTTTATTCCCCCCAACACTGTATATGATGAGAAAACCTCGAAGTCCAATTCATTGTCGGCACTTATCTCATGAGAAGGGGAGTCCGGATCATGTGCTTAGAAAATTAAATAAAAAAAGATTAAGACTGTTGCATGGGTGTGAGGACCGTGCGGGCGTATGTTTAGTCCTACATCAGTTATTCGCTAGATAGATCTTGGATACTTATACAGGATCAAGGAACCAAATAATACAATTCTGTGCGAGTGTATATTTAGTCCTACATCGGTTATTCGCTGAGTAGATGTTGGATATTTATACAGAATCAAGGAACTCAAATAATACTGGCTAGCCATTTTGGGTGAGATGCTAGGTTGTTACAATGGGTTGCATATCTTCTCTCAAAAGTGCATTCCTATATATCGGTTTCATTCGTTTGTTTGTTTTTATTCTCGTGGGAGCTAATACCTGGACGAGTGCTGTGACACTGCCCAATTGTATCCTGTCCCTACTATTTGTATGTTAGCCATCTACCTACCACATGAAGCCTCACCATGCTAAACAATAGGTGCAACTTGTGTTGGGTTCAACCCGAATATACCCACGGAAACCACTCACTGGATGAAGTTAAGGTTTAAATTTGAGTTGGACTTGGATTCAAAATTTCCAACCCAACCAAACCTATAATCCAAGTCCATATATAATAAACATGAGTTATATGTTGTCTTAGCCTTTAAGTTTGTCATACAAATTGATGAATGATTGAAACCTCAAATCAACAGAAGCATCTCTAACATTTCACTTATTTTAAATTTCTTATTAAAGCAAATCTAACCTGATTGAAATAGTAACCTGACTAACCTAATCCAACCAGAAATTATTTTGAGATGAGGCTGGCTTGAGTTGAATTAGAGAATTCCCAACGTGAAAGCAAGTTGGATTGGGAGACATATAGGGTGGGTTGGGTTTAGATTTGCCCTCAACTCGACCCAACCTGTCCAGTTGCGACCTTAGGCTAGACTCCTCTACTGTTTAAAACATATATGTGTGCTCCTACATTGCTATCCATAATTTTTTAAACATTGTTGTTTTATGAAATAAGCTTCTATATAGTAACATCTTTACTAAGAAATAAAAGATAATGTATTGGCAATTAAGAAAGAGATTCCAATTCTCATATTCATCAATATATCTAGATATGTGCATCACACAACTAATGTTAATAACTAGCATGATTCTTTTGTAAACATTTCCATCAAAGTATCCAGAATGCTAATAATATGCAGTCCTAGAGTATACCTAGAATGGTAGTCTTATGCAGGTGTGAGGCTGTATGGACCTCTTTGGCTTCTCTTCTTCTCTTTCCATTGCGGTGAATTGGGGTTAACTATATGGTACCGGCCCGTGATCTTAGCATGCTTGCAGAGAACTTCAGCACGGAGGAGACAGAGAGCAGTTTTCTCATTAGACGGCTCCAAGGCACCTAAGTTGGATAGATTTGCTTTCTCTTTTTGTCAAAAATATTGGAATCTCCTTCATGATAATATGCCTTCATCACCCTTATTCCAAATGAAGAGGGCACACTCATAGCTAGAGATTTGAGACCGATAAACCTTATAAATAGCCTCTACGAAATCATCTCGAAGGTCCTGGCAAACAGACCGGTTGGTTTCCTTCCCCACTTGATGAATGAGGCCCAATTAGCCTTCATCAAAGGTTGTTATATCATTGAGAATTTCTTATATGTTCATGAAATGTTAATATACTGCAAGAGTTTGGGGCACAATGTTATCTGGAAGCTCACACAACATGGATTTTTCACAGTTGACTCTTACTATAGATTTGTCGATAGTGGTGGACTTGTTTGCCCTTATTGCAAAGTCATCTAGAAGGCACCAGTGCCAAAGGAGGCCAAGCTATTTCTTTGGCATGCGTTGAAGTACAAACTTCTTCTGGGTCGCCTCCTATATAGCCCATCATTATAGGTATGTATTTTGGGGTACTTGCGATCGTGTGCCGCAGGCATTAGATCATATTTTGTCTTGTGATTGTTCTGGGCTCTCTCACCGATGTATGTAGTGAGAAGCCGGTTCACAAAAAAAAAGGGAACAAACTTCACACAAACGAGATCCTTACCAAAAAGGGATGAACTATCAGTACAAACTTCCCTCTTTGTAGTTGTAATATGGAATGTATTTCTCATCTTTGCATTAGATGTTCATTCATCAAAACTATCTAGACTAAGAGGATGGCCACCTAAACTTCATTCTTTGTGGATGCCTTTGAGGAAAAGGTATATTTAACCAATCTTAAGAAAAACAAGGGATGATGCATGTCTATGTTTTGGCATATTTGGCTCGACCGGAGCAAGAGAACCTTCAAGGATACCGTCCACTCTTTTCATCTTTGGAAACACTTGGGGTCAGAGAAAATAATTGAAGGATACCGTCAAATTGGGACTTATGTATCCTCTTTAGTTTTATTTTAATTTTTTTTTTCTCTTTCCTTATATCTGTTCGAATCTTCTTTTCTTTTGTACATATACTTACTTTAAATTAATTAAATTGACTAGGGAAAATACCTTACTTCCTCCACATTCCATCAAAAAAAATAATTCAGATGAGAGGCGTGTCCAAATATATTCTCTCATATTATTTTTGGATTAAAATAATTGTAATGCTTATAATAGCCATCACATTGTTGTTATATATAGCATCTGGTTTATAATCTCGAGCTAGCTAGAAGCCTCCAACTCCATGATTTGTGGTGTAGGTAGTCCACTCAAATAATTAATTTATAATTAATTTTAAATAAACGTAGGAAATCAAATCACTTAGAGTCTTAGAGTATAATATTTGCTATTTATAGGCTAAACCAATTCTATCACCTCCACATCAAATAATATACAACGACCAAATCAAATATGGAAACCTACCGTTATTGATGACTCATCAATAGAGTTGCTGATAATCTGGCGATAATGGGTCATTAGCTCCCAATTTTTTTTGGTGTTATTAGCTCTCAATTGTCAAACCCCGGGCCAAGAAGCAACGATTTAATTAGGGAGGTGATCGATCACCCTCAACTAGTCTCCTTCTCCCCCAGACCCCCACCCATAACGAGAGTTACGAGACAAAGGAGAAATAAATAAGAAATAAATTCATGAGCCTGCAGTCAAATGAGACACTGGGGCACGGTTTCTAGTTCCATCGGACTAGGGTGGCGCTTTTGACCGAGAGGAGAGACACCAACCCCAAAGCCATCCTCGAAGCATCCGAATCTAACTCATGTAAAGCCAAGTGGTGCGTTATCCTCGAGGCGCATATCGTGGGCTAGAGAAGTACTGTTTGCAAACGGTACAGCTATTATTATCAACTGGATTCAGGAGACGCTGACGGTATAAGACAGGTGGGTGCCATCCCTGAGACATCTGAACTATGGTCGATGGCGATGTGGCTTTTTAGGCTAAGCATATCTACAGAAAGTCCAATAAAATTGAGAATTGGATCGTTTCATAAGTGCTTTGAAATTTATTATTTTTTTGATTTTTTTTTAAATCTGTCCGTATTATAATGGTAAGAGTCATTCGTTTTTGTAAAAAAAGAAAAAACAAAATCAAGTGCTGCTACGGGGCCCAAACAATGTACCCAAGAGAAAGCTCCATGCCGTATGATGTGAGTTTATCGGTAGAATTCACGGCGTTATGGCGTAAATAACCAATCTTTACGTGATACGCGGCGAGGGAGCTCGCATGGTACCGGCGTTGGGCCCGGAGGTTTTCTTGTAGTTATAAATTCACCAACAACCCAAAAAAAACTTCGAACGCATACACACCCATCGCCATGCAACGTACCACGACCGTCCATACGTCCACCCGCGGCAATGAGAGGCGGAAGGAAGTTGCAAGGAGCGAAGCGAAATTTAGGCAAGGAATTGATAAAGAAAAAGCCCACATCCCTTTACTCCTTCCAACTCCCACTCCTTTTTTTCTCGAGCCAAACCGGGTTGTTCCAAGGCGTCCACAGTGCTACAAGCGTGTGTGTGCGTAAGAGAGAGAGAGAGAGAGAGCTAAAAGCCCTTGAAATATCGTGAGAACACTGTTCTTTTTGTCTTGGTTTTTGACAGGTCTTCTTTCTTCTACAGCTTCTTTTTATGGAGGAGAGAGGGGAGGAAATGGAGGAGGGTAGTTTGATTGCGATGTTGGGCTGCTCGGGAGAGGAAGAGGGGTACCTTTTTGGGCCACTCTCTTCTATATCTCCTCCTCCTCCTCCTCCTACGACGGCTTATATGCTCTATTTCGGTGGGCAAGAGGAGGACGCTGTTCCCTTTCATGGGGTTGCCCAGAAATCAAGTGATTCTTTTCTGTCCTCCCTCTCCTCTTCTCCTTCTTCTACCACTACCCCTGCTACCGTCATCAGCTCTAAGTCATCAAAGGTATGCTTTGTGTCTTTTTCGTTTCCGGCCGTTAGTTAATCTTGGCTTTTGAGTGTGAAAAATAGCTGATGGTGGGCAAAGTAACTTGGTTTCTTAGAAAAAAGTTGGGACTAGTGGAGGTGGAGGAAGGAGGACAACCACAGCTAGTAACTCTACTGCCGACACTTCTGTCACGAGTAAGAAGCTTAAGACTGAGGGTTCCCCTAGCCACGGCTCAATCAAGGTTTGCTCTTTAATTTTTTATCTATGATTTTTTTTGTGGTTCATGGTTGTTGAACTATTAACGGTTTCGTTTATAGTAAAATTTCTGTTTTAATTAATAAAATGTTCATGGTGGGGAGAGGGGATCAGGTGAGGAAGGAGAAGCTAGGAGAGAGAATTATAGCATTGCAGCAATTGGTTTCACCATTTGGCAAGGTGAATGATCTCATCAATCCCTTCTAAAATTAGTTTAATGCATGCATCTCTCTGCTTCTTCTTCTTCTTCTTCTCCTTCTTCTCTTCTTTACAGTCCGAATTAAATGCAAGAAATTCTTGTTTTTTATTACTAGAAATCTAGAATACTAGTAGTAGCTAGCTAGTGAGAAACTAGTTGGTGCAAAATTTTCTGGTCTGATTGACTTTGACTGTGGGGAACGCAGTCGGATACGGCCTCGGTTCTACACGAATCCCTTGGTTACATCCGGTTCCTCCACGAGCAAGTCCAGGTGCGTGTGTTGCATCTCTCTCTCATTTACTATTCCTCTCACGGTCTCACCTCCTCTTCCTCTCTGTTCTTTTATTTCAGGTTCTGAGCTCTCCTTACCTGCGACGGCTGCCATCCTCTGCCCACCTGCATGTAAAGGCCACACTCCTCTCTCTCTAAATCTCTTTTCTTCTTCTGTTACTAATCTCGGCACTTTGTTTCTTTGGACTCACCTATAATGAAGGAGGGGAGAGGGGTGGAGGCGAGGACAAATGATCTAAGGAGCCGAGGGCTGTGCCTAGTCCCAGTGTCATGCACGGAACACGTGGCAAACAGCAACCGCGTTGATTTGTGGTTCCCAGCCATGGGTTGCTCCAACTCTTCCTCTTCCTCTTCCTCTTCCTCTACCAAGCATTAGGCCACTCTTAATTTCTTCTCTTCCAAGCGTTCCTTCTTGGGTTCAGTGACTGTTTCTTGTGTTCTTTTCTTTTCTTGTGTCCTCACTCTTGGGGCTCAACTCCCGGCCTTGGGCTGCTGCTTCCTTGTTTTTTTGTGTCAGGGAACAGTTACAGAAGAAAAGAAAGTTCATCTATCAAGAAAACAAAAAGAAAGGAAAGAAAGTTTATAGGAGAATAGAAGGGAATACGGAGGGGTATACAAAGGACCATCCCTGAACATTATATATATATATATATATATATATATATATATATATATGCTATGGTTCTGTAGCAAAGGGCATGTTAACACTCGGAAGAAGCGAAGCATTGTTGTTTTTGTGGGGTTTACTCTATCATAAGTGTGTGTGTGTGTGTGTGTATCTTTTAATGCATGCTTTGGAATTAAATGGATTTTGATTACAATAAGTACATGCATTTGTTCCTCGCTCTTTTTCAAAGTTAGAAAATAAAGGGGCTCAAGTTTATCAGCCTTTGGTGCTTGACTTGGTTAATGGATAAAGACACCGTACCATGTTTAATTGTATGACTTGTTGACACTTGGGCTCCACCCTGCCCCTTTATATAATCCTTGGACAGAGACTTGTGGGGTTGATTGTAATCCTAATCTTATTTGCATGCTGTACTACCGTGTCTATAATCATATGCTCTTCACCATTAATGTTAAATGTTAGCTTAATTATAACCACAAAAACATGCCTTCATTTGCCTTAGATAAACACAAAAATCTAGTGGGTTATATATGAACCAGGAAGCATGGGCTCTAAGCTGCAGCACTAGCTACTAAGCCAATTAGGAATGTTAGAAATGAGTTTGAATCTCGGACTTCCAAGGCTTAAAAAGCTTACAGGAAAAATTGGACCCTCGATGATCTCGGACTAGGAGACAGTTAGGTAGGTTTTGCCGTCGAATTGACGTGCATCCGCAGGGAAGGAGACGAATCTTGGTCACGAGGCCGGTTTAGCCATGGTTATCCCTGTCACGGTCGAAGGACCACCGACACCCTTGTGAAAATTTCCACCAAAAAGAAAACGACCTTCCTTGATTGGTGAAGACAGCCTTCTAGCTCTTCAGGAAAATAACAATATTCCACTCTTACATCAATCAAGCTGGACTCTTTAACTTTTTTGGTCATAAAATTATATTAAAATGAAAATTCGTAAAAGTTTGTATTTAGTCTCATACTAGCTATGTACTAAATAGATTTTAGATATTTAAATAAAACTATAGAATCCAAATAATACATTCCAACTAGCTTTTTTGGATGAGATCATGGATTGTTACAAATAGTATCAGAACAAACCAATTAGTTTTTTTGGATGAGGTCTTATAGTTACATAAACAGTTCTTCTATATGTATACTCACTGAGGTCAACAAGAGATCTCAAAGCTACTTGGAATCAGAGCATGCATTAGAGTAGACCCAACCGCATATCTAGCTATTATTGATTTATCGGACCCACCAAAATGGAGGGTAGATGATTTGACCGGGTGCACCTTTGGTGTAATGGAAATGAGCTCAATACTTCTCTTTCATGAGAGATGGCCTTCATGCCTCGCCACACTTTGTTTTTTTTCGCTAAAGCAAGTATTTCAAGCAATACAAATATGGATACATCTAACAAAATAAAAAAAATAACATATCATGGAGTGCCCAAAGCAGCTCCCCTCCCAAGCACACAGGGTGCCTCTAGAGTAGTTGGCCACATAAGCAGCCATTCAGTTCACAACCCCGTTGGCCTTTTTGAATACATATTTAGCCTGAAAAGCTTGCCACACTTTCATTAGCGGAGAAAATGGGGAAGACCTCAAACAAATTGAGGAGATCCCACTCTTTAGAGGAGACATCCCACCAAACAAAAGAAATCGACTTCCCCAACGACTAAGAAAGAAGAGAGAGTGACTCGTTGTGGATCCCACACACACACGTCAAGATGTGTCAATAATTGACAAGATGCCTTGGGTCGGCTTGCCCTGGATAAAAAACATCAACAACCTTCAAGCTTTGTCATACAATAAGAAAGCATATAATGTGATCAGTCTCCTATATAAACCCCAAAGAAGTCATCATGGCTGTTTAGAAGAACTAGTTGCTTGATTGAATTGAGAAGAAAAAAAAAACATTAGATTTATCTTGTTAAAAGATGGTAGGTGGCATGCAGTCAACAGCAAGTAAACATTTAGTCATGCTAAAAGAGATAATTTATACAACTAATTAGCATGCCATCAAATAATTTCCATGGTTCTACCTAACAAAGAACGCGACCGAGCTGGTGGCCCAGACGTAAAAGAGACGGATGACTGAATGAATGATATATTATCCTCCTGGTGGATAGCAAATTTGACTTCTGCTTGCATAAGCAGAAATTAAGTATTAATGCAGACAATCCAATAATTATAGGCCTGAGTTAAATTTCTTTCAGCTGATTTTGACAAGAAATCAACAAGAAGAACAGATGGACTAATGATATAAGAGAAACTACTGGAACAATATAGCATGCAAGATGAGAGTTTTCATAAAAAGCAACTGAAAGTTCTTGTCACCTAATGAACATGGTTCTGCGAGCACAAGAAGACTGTTGTTTTAGCAGACCAGAAAGTACTCAAACACATTGGTAGCTTGCAGTAACGTTTTGAAATTAACCCTGTTTAGACGCATTCTTATTTCAATGTTTGATACTACGAAGCAATAATAGAACCATCACTAATTAAGAAGAAAGATCTACACCAATGCATCATTTTCATGCTTGTTAAAATACTGATCCAATCAACTATTTTCTACCCTTGAAGACGATAATGATAGAACAAGCTTTTATATTATACTGGAGGACAAATAAATCACCAGTATCGTACATATTATGTATAGTCTCGAACTCAAAAAATTATAAAATAATTAGCTCAGTTACAAATTGTTTTAACAAAAAAAATGAATATAAATTTCGGGCATCTCTTTTTTGTGAATGGAATAAATAAAGAGGTTAAAAAATGAGCCACATTTTTAACAACTATGACGCAAGGCCTTTGAAGCAACTCCTTGATAGCACTGTGATAACCATAACATTAAACATCCGGCCTTGATAACACTGCAATGCTAGTATAAATGAAATTGCAATTATGACTAATGAGTTGATGAAGGCTCCACAATGAGCAACAGAACTTGTGAGGCAAATAAAGAACAATTTACTTGTGCTTTGAACCCAAGTTGAGACAAAAAACATAGGCAAATAAAAGACATGAAACTCACTAATTGGTCTAGGCTAGACTAGTAGCAAGCAAATTCTACAAAACAAAAAAAGCACTATAATACGAACCAGTATTGGATGGTGTACTGGTCGACAATTGGTTTAGCATAGTACAAATCCATATGTGCCATTCCAAGACATACCGACACAGGAAGAGCCGAAGAGGGAGAGTGAAAGGGAGGGAGAGGGAGAGGGGGAGAGAGAGAGAGAAAGGGGGATGGAAGCCATGGCAAACTAGATGTTGTCAGACCATCACGAGCGGCTGTCGAGAGGGGGGCATGTAAGAAAATATAAAATATATAAATAAATTTACCTCATCTAATCAGTTTAAATTTTTAGGACAAGTGGTGATTTCAACAGAGCACTCATCGCAAGCAAAACAACAAGCAGGGGGCGGGTTAATAAGAGCGAACCGAGGCTGAAATAGGGATTTAATAAATCTTAGCCAGCCATCTTGAATTTAAAGGCTCAATTGTGATAGTTCGATACATTCTAAACCAGCCAATTCGGCACAGTCCAACTATCCTTGCTAGAATTGAAGAGAACACTAACGAAGAAAGTTGGAAGTTTACTATATCAAGTTCGTGACTAATGTAAGCCCTAACTTCAAGAATACCATTAATAAATAAATTAACTATCTTCACCAATGTATGCTGGATATCATATTTGAAGAGCTTATAGGTGGCATATACACCAAAGCATTATATATTTCTCAGGTATCCTCTGTTCTTCAGCTTCACGTGGATCTAAGCTTCATTCTTTATTATGCTCCAGCTTCTACATGGCATAATGACTAATGAACATTTTGCGAGATCATAAAGCATCACAATGAGCAAGAGAACTAGAGCCTAACTATAACCAACAAGCCTTATCACTTCCATTTGGTGCTACATTTACAAATGCAGCTCATTCTTGATTCCTACCCATGCTTATATTTATGATCTACATCATCTCTCCCTCCATTTCAGCTTCAATTTGCCTTCAGTTCTTAATTTCCACATCTAATGCATTATAACAAAGAAGGAATTTATAGTTGAGACTGATCACATGGCAGAAGGAACGTTTGCTGGAACAATGTGTGCAATGAAAAAGAAGCAAGGCAGAACTGGTACCTGGAAAAGAGTTGAACTAGTAGGAATTATGACAACAATTAGTTTGTGATTCTCTATGCTTAATTTAACTCAGAACTTTGGAATGATGGTTAGAGGCATTAGAAAGAATGATGAAAAATCTAAATCAAAAAACCTTGTCAACAAGAATATCTGGTTACACCATGTTAGGAAAAAGAAATGAATAGAGCAGTTTGAAAGAATCAAGGATCTGAGGATCTCTCAAGTTATAATCACAAACCCCCATTTTAACTATATGCTGCATATGATTTTGAACAAGCTTATACCAAATCTCTTCGGAAACCTGTACCCGCATCCACTTCCTAAATATTTTCTCATTAATTTTTTTGGAGACCCGCTTCTCGGTACCACTCCCAACCGGCTTCTAGTAACTAAGGCTTACACTGTAACATGGCTACCAAATTATACAACCAGCTATATTAACACTTCATAATTTTATATGTCAGTCAAAACTTTCTCAAAGTAAACAACATTTTCTGCAACTCAACCGTGTTGTGTCATGGCATCTTAAAGCCCCTAGAAATTCAAAGTCCATCAGGTTCTTGTATCCACATTTTGTCTTTTGCCTGTGAGTTCATCTCTCACGTTGCAAGCTCAGATAACAGACCATTTCCCAGTTTTTTGGATCATGGCCACCTGAAATTTTATAGAATATTTGATGCCGGACCAAATCTGGAGGAAGAACTTCAGCGGGATTTTAAACCAGAACAGAAGAAGAGGGAGAAGAGAAAGAGGAGGAGGGGGAGAAGAGGGAGAAGAGAAGAAGAGAGAAGGAGATTAGGTGGGGAGGAAATTTCTAATTCTTCATTAAAGCCCTAATCAACATAAAAGTTCCCTTTAAATAGGGCCCCATAAGAACAATTAAAATAAACCCCTTACATAAAATAATTCCCCACAAATAACCCCTAAAATGCAAATAAGCCCAGAATAAAATAAACCACAAATAAATCCCTAAACACAAATAAACCCAGAAATAACAATAAGCAAATATGCAAATAAAATGGGGACCTAGCTGATGTCCCCATCAACTCCTTCCGGGTGAGAAAAACTCGACCCCGTCGAGTGTAAATCGGGTCGGCTGTCGTACTGCTCCAGAAGATCCGGGTCAAGGCGCTGCAACTCAGCTCGCGAAATCCACGACACATCTGATTCGGGTCGACCTTTCCACCGAACAAGGTAACGTTGGTAGCTTCCTCTCCTGGTAGATATAACCTGCTCATCTAATATAAGTTCTATATGTTCTCTGCGTGCATGAAACTGTGGAGGTGGAGGCTCACTAGCAGGTGCTAGAGCAGGGTGACCAACAACAGTGGATGTATCAACAAAAGGGTCAGAAGGAATGAATGTTGATTTCTTGTATGGGACTAAATCTTCAATATTAAATGTCGCACTAATCCCATAGTCTTCAGGAAGATCTACAACATACGCATTCGAACTAATTTTTTTTAGGACTTTGAACGGTCCCGCACTACGAGATTGCAACTTTTTGAACGTCTCCGAAGGAAGTCGTTCAGGTCTAATTCTTACCATGACTGAATCACCTACATTTAATTCTTTATAATGTCGGTGCAAATCAGCAAAGGATTTATATTTTAAGTTATTAGAGTGAATAAGTTTGCTGATCTTCTGATGCAATGAATGCAGGTGTGAAGCAAATGATTGTGCAGACTCAGAGACTCTATGTTGATGAGACATGGGAATTAAGTCTATGGGTTGCCTAGGTTTATAGCCATTCACCACTTCAAAAGGACTCATGCCTATGGTCCTATTGACCGAACTATTATATGCAAACTCGGCAGTTGGTAACACGAGATCCCAAGTCCTAGTATGCTCACCTACCAGACATCTGAGAAGACTCCCTAGACTTCGGTTGACAACTTCGGTCTGGCCATCAGTTTGGGGATGATAGGCAGAGGAAAATTTTAATTTGGTACCCATCATGTGCCAAAGAGTTTTCCAAAAATAGCTCATAAATTTAACATCCCTATCGGACACAATAGATTTAGGGAGACCATGGAGTCTAACGACTTCATCAAAATAGAGTTTTGCAATCCTAGAAGCATCAGAAGTCTTAGAACATGGGAGAAAATGAGCCATTTTAGAGAACCGGTCCACTACTACAAAAATGGAATCGTGTTTGGTCGAGGTACGTGGAAGTCCTAACACAAAATCCATGCTAACATCTTGCCACGGACAATCAGGAACAGGTAATGGAGTGTAAAGCCCAGTGTTCTGTTTACGTTGTTTGGCTAATTGACATGTGCGGCACTGAGCGACGATTTTGGCCACATCTCTCTTGAGACTCGGCCAGAAGAAACGTCTTTCTACCATCTCAATGGTTTTGTCTCTCCCGAAATGCCCAGACAGTCCTCCAGCGTGTACTTCCCATACTAGAAAATCTCTCAAAGAAGTTCGAGGAATACACAAACGGTCGGAGCGAAAGAGATAATCATCGTGTAAAAAGAAATCATCGTGCTCTCTCTACTCCATCTCGTAAGGTCAGGTATACATTACTAAAATCGGGACAAGTGGTATATTGTTCCCTGATCCTTTCAAAACCAATTACTTCAGTGCTCATCATGGATAGGAGGAAGATCCGTCGACTGAGCGCATCAGCAGCCTTATTCTCAACTCCAGCTTTATGTTTCAGCACAAAAGTATAGGCTTGTAGAAACTCAATCCATCGGCCATGTCGAAGGTTTAATTTCTTTTGAGAATTGAGATACTTTAAAGCCTCATGGTCTGAATACAGGACAAATTCTTGCGGTAGCAAATAGTGTCGCCAATGTCGCAAAGTTTGCACTACCGCATAGAATTTCTTATCATAGGTGGAGTAACGCAACCTGCCGTCACTTAACTTTTCGCTAAAGAACGCAACAGGGTGACCTTCTTGGCTTAACACACTACCTATGCCAACGCCAGAGGCATCACATGCGACCTCGAATACCTTAGTGAAATCAGGGAGGCGCAAGACAGGTGCTTCGGTCATCCTATGCTTAATATCTTTAAATACTTGGGATGCCGACTTAGTCCAAATAAAGTCTCCTTTCTTCATGCAATCTGTGATGGGAGACATTATTGAACTAAAATTCCTAATGAAGCGACGATAGAAAGTAGCCAGACCATGAAAACTACGTACTTCGGCTAAGGTCTTGGGCTCAGGCCAATCGACTATCGCGCTTACTTTTTCTGGATCAGCGGAGACACCCTTGGAAGATACTATGAATCCTAAGAAAGTGACGTGATCAGTCAGGAAGGCACACTTCTTAGGGTTTGCAAAGAAGCTTTCTTTCCGCAGGACTTCACAAACCTGCCTTAGGTGTGAGAGATGGAGCTCTTGAGTTTGACTATAAATGAGGATGTCATCAAAGTATACAACGACAAATTTGTTCAAGAAAGGTCGAAAGATCTGTGTCATCACCCTCATAAAAGTACTTGGAGCATTTGTTAATCCGAAAGGCATTACTAACCATTCGTAGAGTCCATCTTTGGTTTTGAATGCAGTTTTCCATTCATCCCCAGGACGAATCCGAATCTGGTGGTACCCACTCTTTAGGTCGATCTTGGAAAAAACTGTAGCACCAGACATATAGTCTAAAAGGTCGTCCAGCCTAGGAATGGGAAAACGATACTTTACCGTGATTTTATTGATAGCACGGCTATCGACGCACATCCTCCAAGAGCCATCTTTCTTGGGAGTGAGGAGTGCAGGTACAGCACAGGGACTCAAACTCTCACGAATATACCCTCGAGTGACGAGTTCATCAACTTGGCGTTTCAGTTCAGTGTGCTCGTTTGGATTGAGTCTATGGTGGGGAAGATTTGGCAATGACGCTCCAGGAATGAGATCAATTACGTGCTGGATATCACGCATTGGAGGGAGTGCCTCTGGAAGATCAGTTGGGAAGACAGAGCGAAACTCCTCCAACAGAGGAACTACGGCGGCCGGATGTTCGACATTTGACTCCACATTAATAACTCTAGCCACAAGGGCGAACACAGGTGAATGGCTTTCGATATCTTTCATTACTTCTTTCGAAGTAATGATGTGAAGTGGCTCTTCTTTTTGTGGTGTAGCATCCTTCTTCTCAGGGCCGGGCTCTCTAGGAGGCAATGAATTCAGTATAATTTTCCGACCCTGGAACATAAAACTACACGAATTTGACCGACCATGAAGTGTGACGTCCCTATCGTATAACCAAGGTCTTCCTAGAATGACTTGACCTACGTCCATCGGAAGGCAGTCGCACCAAATCTCGTCTTTATAAGATAGGAATTGAATCGGGACAAGGCATCTTTCTGAAACCGAAATGGACGTCTTATCTACCCAGGCTACTTTATATGGATTAGGATGAGGGGTAGATTTCAGGCCAAGGCGAGAAACAACTCCAGACGCAATGGCATTGATACAACTCCCGCTATCAAATAAGATTTTGCATGTTTTACCATTGATCTTAATAAGTGTATAAAATAGGGAGGTTCTTCGCCAGTCTTGTTCGGTCTTTGTTTGGGCTAGTGTGCACCTAACCACATGGAGCCTATGGTTTTGGTCATTCCTATCAGTGGGCTCATTTTGGTATTCAGTCTGAACAAACTCTAACCCGGTCTTTTCGTCTCCAAAGTCATCTACAAAATCCTCGATGTTTGGTTCATAGACTTCTTCGACACATTCAGTATCCTGGGTTCCTGCTTCCAGTTCAGTCATTAAATAGGTCTTGGCATTACATTGGGACGCAATATGGCCAAACTTTTGGCACCTGAAACACTGGGTTTGGTTTCTTAAGGGCGGGTTGGACCCTAATATGCCTTTTCCTTTATCAGTTGATGTACTTTGAGCAGGCACCGGGAACGTCCTAGTCGGTGTTTGGCTAGAACCGGGTTGGGAGGGCTGGTTGGAGAGTGGTCTGGGTTGTGGGAGATGGCTTTGATTAGGTCGAGCTCCTGGAGGTAAAAACCGTGAGTCGGTACGTCTCACCACAGGGACTCGTAAAAAACTATCCACGTCTTGAGCCAATTGGTATGCCTGGCCAAGGGTAGTAATCTCTCGGAGGATCAATTCTTTCTGGATCTCCTCGCGGAGTCCTGCTCGAAACCTAGAAAGAGTAACAGTCTCCTCTTCGATTACACCGCACCTCATGTGAAACTCCTCAAATCGTGCAATGTAATCGGCAACAGTTGAGGTTCCTTGAGTTAGTTTCTGCCACCTATCCATAAGGCGTTGTCGGTAAGAGAATGACAGATACTTCTCATTCAGTTTTTCTTTCATATCCTCCCAAGTGGTGATGCGTGGAAGCCTTTGGGTCTCACGCCGATGTTCAACGTTATGCCAGTACCAGTGAGCTTGCCCAATAAGCTTCATTTTGGCAAACCGTACTCTTCTATCATCAGTCATATCGTACCACTCAAAATAATTATCCATGGCTGCTCTCCAATCAAGGTACACGCTCGGCTCTAATTGACCAGCAAATGTGGGGGCTTCTACTCGCACGGTACGAAGTAGTCTCTCGTCAAGATCGCGCTGGTGATCAGGATGATGTTGGTTCCTAGGGGGATGGGGAAAAGCTGCAGGCGGTGTGGTCAAACCAAACTCGGGATAAGCTGCGATTGGGGATGATGGTTCCGGAGTCCTAGGGTGTTGTACTAGAGCACGGATCTCACGTTTGAATTCGTCGTTATCAGCTCGTATTGCAGCTAATTGTTCCAGAATATCTTGTATGACTCTGGGGTCCATGGTGGATGAAGGGGTCTGAGAGTCAGTGAGGAGGTACTCTCTACCACTACGGGTGGGCATACAGGAACTACTCTAGTTGGTAATATGATATGCAATACTACTAATGAACCCTAATTGTCCAAAGGTAATGCAGGACAACCTACTGATGCAACCCACTAATGCAACCTACTATGAATTCGGAAATCAGCAACTTTTCACAAAAATAATCTTAAAATTAAATGTTACTAATTTGTACTTTGGTTATTTCAAAATTAAAGTAGAAAATTAGTCACTATAAGAAGTTAGGTTGCAAACACGTTTTACAGTCATTCAAAGTCTGAAAGTAATCTGATCTATGGATGTTGATGATGTCCTAACACTAAGGTGTGCTAATTTAATATTTAGATTTAATTGGTAGGTAGAACGGGTGTGGTGGAAAATGTTCTAGGTTTTGCAGTTTGACAAGAAAATAAGTTTCAAAATAGGGCTGTCATGCAAGAGAACTAGAACATATTTAGATAAGCAAGCCCAAAGGATGAAGAACCTATTACCTGTGGTGAATGCAGTTGACCAGAATCGTCTGCGCGTGGAGTCTCGAACACGAAGTTGGCGCCGGACAGAGCTAGCTGGAGTTATGGAATTGGATCTACAGCACAAAGCTTCCTGGGCTGTTGAAATGGGCTGAAGAACACCCTGGCTTGGACCTGAAACAGGGCCTGCGGCCAAAGGCCTTGGGCCGCGCTCAAGGAAACGCGCACGGCTTGGACTAAAATGGGCTTTGGCCTGCAATGGAGAGAAACGTTGGCGGTCTGTGGAGTGTGATCGGGCCAGTTGAGCTCGGGTGACTCTGTTGGACTTGAACGGGATGAAGGAGGAGTGCTGTGGAGTCAAATGAAAGGGGCCCGTTGAAAGAGGCTCTGCAGGGGCGGCCGGGCTGATGATCTGAGCTCGTGAGAGGAGTCGTCGGTGGTGAATGATGGAGGGGCGCGGACGGTGGAGCTCTGGCGGCGGTGGCGAGATGAAACAGGAGGCGGTGAAAGGCGGCGGAGGTCTCGGGCGATGGCGCTGTGGTCGACCGCGAGAAGGAGGCGGCCGAGGATGTGGTGGTGGCGATCGGGCGGTCGCGGGAGCGGCGGGGACGGCGACGGCAAGGCGGTGCGGCTCGGTTGACGGAGGAGAAGGCGTCGGCGGCAGAGATGGCACGGCAGGGGCGGCGGCAACGGCGTCAGCGGCGGAAACCCTAGGGTTTCCGTTTGACAGAAACAGAGGTAAGTTTTTTTTTTTTTTTGGAAACACGTGCAGGTCACGTGATCCTACGGAATTTTTTTTTTTTTTTTTGAACCCTAACGGGTTCGGGTTATCGGTTTCGAGTTTCGAATGAAACCCGCTCCGATAACTGTGAAACTCAGCACGTGCGGGTCACGTGCCAAATTTTTTTTTTTTTTTTTTTTTTTAACTTACTGGATGTGAACCGGGCTATCGGGTTTGGGGTAACGGGTTTAGAACTTACCCGTTACCACCCGTCTCCGTCTTCAACCTCCCGAACGATTCGGGAGGACGTTCCGGCCGCTTCGGCGGTGGTTGCGGAACGGCCGAACGGCACGGTGACGGTGGCTCCGTTGTCGGCGACGACAGGCGGCGGCTGGTCGTGGTGGCGGCCGGAATCTTGTGCGCGGTGGTGGGCGGGTGCGTCGACAGTGCCGAGGGACAAGGTGGCAAATAGATCGGCGACGCTCTTCCTCTTTCCGGCAGCGGGAGTCACACGCGGTCCTTCAACGCGCTCCGGTGTCCGTGGTCGACGTACGGCATAATACTCGTGCGGCCACAGAAATCCAGGGATCCGGCGACGATCGGCCATACACCGGCTGGCGGTGGTTGCAGGTGGTGGGGCAACGGCAACGACCGAGGGATCAAGTCAGATGGATGCGAGGGAGAATCCGGCGCAGGGACTGTGGCTCTTTCTTCTCTTTCGGCTGCAGAACCCTTTTCTTTTTTTTTTTTTTTTTTTTTGCTCTGATGAAAACACAGACCGAGAGAGAGGAAGGGTCGGATGCGGGTGGCTGTCGATCTGGGCCTTCACAGACTCGACAGTGATCCTTTTTTTTTTTTTTTGAACAGGCTGACAGAGGGAAGGCCCTGTTCTCCTTGAAGCACCGGAAGGCTGTTGTTGGATCGGGGCTTTGGCAGCAGGGGCAAAACCAGCCTTGCTCTGATACCAAGTTGATGCCGGACCAAATCTGGAGGAAGAACTTCAGCGGGATTTTAAACCAGAACAGAAGAAGAGGGAGAAGAGAAAGAGGAGGAGGGGGAGAAGAGGGAGAAGAGAAGAAGAGAGAAGGAGATTAGGTGGGGAGGAAATTTCTAATTCTTCATTAAAGCCCTAATCAACATAAAAGTTCCCTTTAAATAGAGCCCCATAAGAACAATTAAAATAAACCCCTTACATAAAATAATTCCCCACAAATAAGCCCTAAAATGCAAATAAGCCCAGAATAAAATAAACCACAAATAAATCCCTAAACACAAATAAACTCAGAAATAACAATAAGCAAATATGCAAATAAAATGGGGACCTAGCTGATGTCCCCATCAATATTTCATTTATTGATACCACAAAAATGTGGTATCATCCCCTTCCACAGAAGGTTACACAAGTAGGTCTTTGAAATTAAAACAACAAATGGGAACTTGAAACAGACCAATATATATGAGCATTAATACTCAAAAAAAATGATTCTTTCAGTAGTGATTGATAATCAAGCTTATAGTAGTACTTCTGTTAAACCTTAAATCAATTCTCAATATGTATGCTAGGTTTTCCTACAAAACAGGCATTTACCTATATAACTTGAATGGTCCTTCTTAAGTTTCATTTCAGCAAGACCATATTTAACTCTCAGATCAGATAAAAATGTTGCGCCTAGCTTTAGGGTTGGTAGTAAATACAAATTCGGGATCCTTAATCAAATTAAATCTGCACCACACATTATAGGGTTGGTAGTAAATACACTGTCATGTCTAGATTTTAATTAATTTAGCCGACCACCTGGCCTTGAATCTTGAAATGAGTTTGTGTTTATGTTCTTGCGGCAAATACTACTTGAGAGATTAATGCCAAAAGGCATCCTCGTGCACGGGGCTCTTACCATTGCAGGATCTAGAGAGGGTCAAATATATGCAGCCTTACCTTAATTTGCATGGAAAGAAACATATCCCGAAATTCAAAGCCATTATACCCACGTCACAATAGAGAAACCTTACCACTGCATTAAGGCCCACCCTCTGAGAGGTTAATGCTAACTGCAAAAGAGATCCTTTTCTAAGTGGTAAGTTCATACTTACATCAACCGGTACTTCATATACCAAACAAAGTTCGTTTGTTAGGCCACATAGAATTTTCTGCTAAAAATAAACAAAATAGACACCCAATCTATATTTCATCAAATTTTATGACTTTATCCAAGGGACAACTCAAAAATGAGAATTCAAGCTTATATTCTCTTTGTGGTTCGACATCTGAGTCCATAATACTTCTACCTCCACAAACTAGGTTAAAATTTTTCCCCCTTTAACAATATGACCAATAGTAGATGGTGATTTTGTATGTCCCATCGACAAACCTATCTAACTGAAGTATGTAATTTTATGACTCTATCCATCTTCGGGATCAACATGTAATTTTATGATTCTAACTGAAATATTGACATCATCAGCATGCTCCCCAAAAAAACATTCAGATGATTGCACACGCTTGTACGTAGCAGAGAATGGAGACGAAAAGACAAGTTTCCTAACTCAATTTTTTCCTCCTTCCACCAAGTTTTATTGCAACTGCTAAACTTCTCAAAACATTCCACTAGTTTGTTCCATTATTTTTAAATTAAAAAATTTACAGTGCCAATTAAAAATAAATCACAGGAACAGTATACCGAAATTCCTCCATGCAAATCCAACTCAATGCATGATTTCTCCTCTTCAAATTATTCCAAAATCAAGAAAATAAGTTATCAAAAATCCTAATAAACAATTCAACCGCCTAAGTTATCACAATAATTTACATATGTATAAGATGACAATTCGCTCCTTCAAACGCCATTGCGCTCCTCCCTGGTCTTCTCCTCGCCATTGCATGCGCTGGGTCTCTTCAAACTCCTTGTGCCGTGGAGCAAGCTAGCCGGCCGCTAACCTCACTAGATTTGATTTAGATTGCATTTTTTTTTTTAAGTGGGTTCTCTTGATTTGGATTCACTCTTGGAAAGCCAGGACCTTGGCTCCAAAGAAATGTAAGCACTCAGGTTATCCGGCCCCAGTCTACATAAATAATAGGAGTTGACAACTCGTCCCTTTGCTCATCAGTCGTCAAATAATGTTTGTCACGATGATTTGGACGAAATATTTGTGAAATATTTTATGAAATATTTTGAGCATAACAATGGATAAAATAGTTGTAAAATAGGGTTTATCAGAATGATCACACTCCTCTCCCTGGCAAGGAGCAACTGTAGGCTCGAGTGGCATCTCCAAATATTTGGATCTAAATAATTATATTCCACGTGCATGGGACTTCTTCCCTTTCTTCCCAAAAAAAATAAAGTTATGTTTAAAACATATATTTAGTTGAGTATAGGACCAAATATAAAATGATACAATGCAGGTGAGACATCTTTTCTTTCTTCGAAAACGTATATACGTGAGTATGTCTACAAACAAGTATATGATGTGGTGTTTAATTAGGCTGTTCAGATTTATATGCCATTTGAGCAAAGGAAATGATATTTATACATTGATGAATCTTTTTGGACTGTCAGCTTGTTAAAGATGAATTTGAGTTGATGAAGAGGCTTCCTGGGTCCAAATCTGGATCTAGTTTAAGAATCCAAAATGAATTAACATTCCAATCAACTTTTCAAATTGTTCGGTAATGATTAGAGGAAGCCCTGTATCTTGGTTGAGTTGTCACTAGGAAAAGCATGATTCAGACCTAACCGCATGTTATTTCAAGTTCTAGATCCAAATTAAACCATTTGACTGACGGGATCAAGTTGGGTCAAGTATAAGAAAATTTATTTTAAATCAATTTGATAATTCAGGCTAAGGTGGGTGCGCAGACCCAACATAATGTACTAGGTTCTATGTCAAATCAAATATAGGATCAAGGTTAATGAAATTAACTTTTTTTAAAAAATTATACTATTCATTATACATTTAAAAGGTGAATAAATAAGGACATGGATAACAAGTAGAAAGAATTAGAAAACCAAAATTAATATAAATTTCTGCTACCATATCTATGCCGTTATTTAACTATTATTGGACCTTCGACATAGACGAAAAAGCTTAATCCCATTGTACAAACACTTGTGTGGAATTCGATAATTATATGGTTAAGGGTTCTTAAAGCAAAGGGTTTTTGGATTCAATCAGATTAGACCAAGCTTAGTAGGATAAATTGGACCATTTTAGCCCAACTATTATATGGATCAAATAAAGTATGAAAATATATGACCTAGATTGACCCGCTTTTTCGAGCAAGTCATATTTTTGAACCACAAGTCTAAGTAATAGGTTGGACCAGGTCAAATCCAGATGGCACCAGGTCAAGTTAGGGGTTAACCGAACTCATTTGTGGCCCTAAATGAAGGGTCTTTGTGGAATGGATTAAGTTTACAATTTATAGGTGAACATGAGTTGAATGAGGTTAGTTTGGCCTCCAAGCAACAACAAATTATGGGCTAAATTGAATGGATTAATAATCTACATCAGCATTTTGTTTCCAAAGGAAAATAATGTCGGTTCAATATATAGGCCAGATTCAATCAGTGAATTGAGTATGAGAAAAAAAAGGAATTGAATATATCCTTTCATCAAAGGTAAAATAAAAACAAAATCCTAAATCACTATTGAGATCAACAAAAGCAATGGAAATAAGGAGTAACTTATGCGCCAAAACAGACTATGCTACTTCAGTGAAGCAGATGTAGCAGCAATATGAAAGAAGTTTGGCTCGAAAGGCCAGTAAGTAGCACAACTTCTTTCAAATTAATGCATTAATTCTCACCTCACTAAACAGACAATAAATTAGCCAAAGAAAACCATTGCACTCAATTAGATTTCATCCTTCTATGCTCCACTGGTTTGCAACTTATGCATATATTTCACATAAATTTAAAGTACGGATACATCATAAAAATAGTTATTATAGGGAGATAAATTTGAGCATGGTCATAGTTGAGAAAGAACGTCGGTCATGTTTCCACATGGCTTGTACAAGGCCTCCAAGGGTTCAGCCTTGGGCATAGTGAGCCCCAAGCCTTCAGTCATGTCCATCTCCTCCTCCCCGGTTCTCTGCCACTCAAAACACTGAATCAGAGACCCCAAGGCTAACCCCATAGTTCTCATGGCCAAGCCCTCCCCCGGGCACCTCCTCCTTCCAGACCCGAAGGGGATGTTCTTGTATCCCTCTGCGTCCACTTCATCAAACCTCTCTGGCCTAAATTCCAAGGGATTTGTCCATAGCTGTGGGTCCCTTTGTATGGCATAAGCATTAACCAATAAGATCGTGCCGCGTGGAACACTATATCCCTGCAACAACGTTCTATATATGTTTAGTTTTCCAAAGCAAATGCATGTGGGCGGTGCAGAAAAAATGAACAAGATAAAGTTTTCCTCTAAAAGCTGTTGTCAAATTAATATTTTTTGGAAAGAAAAAATAATTTAATAAAAATACTGCCAAATAAACAGTTTTTGAAGACTTGCTCAAATGTTAACCATATAAAAATTCTGTGAGAAAATAGAAGACTGACCGGTTTTCTTACTGGCACCCCTTTTATTTCTAGACAAAAAGGAAAGAAGTCCTGCCATATATTTTATTATGATAATATATATATATATATATATATATATATATATATATATTATCATAATAACTAGAAATTAGCCCACTAAAGAAGGAATTGTATCTCATATGGGGTGCACTAAGTGGTCATTCATGCCCCCAATCACAACCACTCGTTTCTATGAGCTCCATTCATCAACCGCTCATCTCAATGCATTACTATAGAAATGAGCACGTCGTATAGGATATAGTTCCTCCTAAGAAGCAGACTAACCAATGACTCTTATCTTCTTGCAGAAATTATTTAGACAATAAAAATCTTGACGGTCCAAAAACCAAACCAACATGGATATTATCCACTACGCAGCCATCTTCTTAGCAATTCTCCTCATCCTCTTCACCCTACTCCACCAAGCAAGAACTCACCACCTTGTCCTCCCTCTCTCCCCATATTTGCCCATCTCCATCTCCCAAAGAAACCCCTCCGCTTCTCCCTTCCTGCTCTCTTCGTCAGTTATAGCCCAATTATCTCTCTACGCTTCGAATCCTAGACCACGATGCCACTGAGGAATGCCACTCCAAGAACAATGTCATCTTCACCGACCATGCTGCCTCTTCGCCGTGAAACACCTTGGCTACAAATACACTACCATCGTATGGGCTTTCTATGGCAACAACTGGCGGAACCGATAAAATCCTCCCAACAGCTCGACTCCACTTGTTCTCTGGTTTATGGAGAGAGGAGGTCATGGTCTTGCTTAGATGGCTTGTTATCGACTCTAATGACAAGGACTAGTTTTGGAAGGTGTTGAGGATGATCACCGAAAAAAGGTATTTTGGGGAGGATGTTGAAGTCTCTGAGGCGGCTAGGAGGTTTCAAGAGATTTACAACCAATTCCCGCCATGCAAATCTAATTCAATGCATGTTTTCTCCTCTTCATATTTGATGATGGAGTGCCTAGGACATACATATATGATGCAACACAGATCACAAGTCCCAGCCCCACGGGTCGCAAGTCCCAGCTATATAGGTTGTGGTCCCGTACATATAAGTCTCAAGACATGTCTAAGTTTTGATAATTAATTATTTTTTTGTATCAGTTAAAAAAGTTTGATGTTACTAAATTTTAGAAAATTTTGATTTTTGTAAGATTTCTTTTCGAGAACTTTTGATATTATTAGAAAAATTAGTACTTAGGATTCTTCAAGTTAGAATAGAACTAAAATTCCATATTAGAAGGTTAAAGAAAAGAGTCCCCTTGTATAACTTATATATACTCTTACTAGAGCTCCTCTTGTAATCATCTTAAGATTCTTGAGTTACTGGTTAATGAGAATTCTCTTATGAAAATTATTCTTGCCTTCTCTCAATTCTCTCTCTCTCCTCTTTTTGACGGATTCCTAGAGTTTGTGGATGTGAGTGAGAGAGCTATATGCTTGGAGTGGTCGCCCAATGAAAGAGAGTGATTCATCCCTGCTTCTCATCCAACTACTATCACATATTTCTATAGTGGGGTTTCTACCTCACCATAATCGATTGCACCGACATACCCTTTCTTTTTCAATATTTTAGTCCAAGTTTCAATACCTCTCTGGCCTTAGTTGGCAACAGTGCATGGTTTCAAAAAGCTGCTCATCAATGCAACATTGAAAGGTATGTTGAACGTGAGCA